>NW_027273861.1:3605000-3965000 GCF_046630095.1 Trachinotus anak | reverse complement strand
TAAGTAAAGCAGTGAAATCATTCATTCATTCAGACCGTGCAAAACTGCTGAAAAGATATTATGAAAAATACCACGTGGCGGGAAATATCACGATATTAGATATGATCAAATATCAGCCTAAGCCTAAAATGTTAACACAGTGCCAGGCTAAATGGATGAATATAAAATCATAACTCAGAAACCAACACAGTCACAGGTTGACCCCATGCGTTGGTTTCCCTTGGGTGCTCCCCTTTCCTCTAACAGTCCAAACACATACAGTTTAGGGGGCGGGGTGGGGAAACTGCCAGTGGGTGTGAATGCCTGTCTGTCCACATGTCTGTATATGTTGTTATTTCTGTGGCAGACCGTTGTTTCTTCCAGGATATACTCAACCCTCTTCCCCACTGTGAGCAGGCTCAGAGGATGCGTGCAGAGAAATGCCATTGTCCACGTGTGTTTGCAAAAATGTGCATGTGTGTGGCTCCTGGATTATGTAACGTTAATTGTGTGTCAGGATGAACTGACAGAGAGACACAGTGAAGCAACAGCCGTCCCTTCCTGTCTCTTTATTTCCCTCTCCATCCATCTATCTGTCTCACTGTGTGTCTGCCTTAAGAGGCACAGTTTGACAAGTCTGTGGTACATCTGTGTGTGTGCGCGTGTGTTTGCCTGCATGTGTGCACGTGTGTGTTTGTGCAACAGCATCGTGCGACACCATGATTAAGTGTTTTGAATAATTGATGATTGCACCCCTCATTAAGTCTCAGTCTTCTGCTCCGACAGGCTCCGGCTCTATTTTTATGCACCAGAATCCTCCTCTTGTCTGTCCCACTCCACAGATGTAGCAAATCCATCACTCACTTGAGGCTCTGCTGATGGGGGTCCAGAGGGGCTGTGGGGGGGTTTAAATCATGTTGAGTGGACATTTTTAGCAGGCCAGCAGCACAACGAACTGTGGCTCAGTGATGATGGGTTTTCCAGTGCAAAGAGGAACCCGTGGCCTTAGAGCTGCTGGGGACACCTCGGTGGCAACAGGCCAAACTGTGGTGAAGATGTGAGTTTGAGCTTCTTGACTTCTGCCGCAGAACCTCCGGCCCTCTTCCTTATCGTGTCTGCTGTCATTCCCTGCACGCAATTTATTCATTCATTCATTCACCAATTGGTGATGCATAAAGATGCCATGAGAATAAATGAAAACGGTCTTTACTTGTATCCAAAGGGTCAGGGGAAATGAAGGCACGGATGAGTGTGTGCACCATACTCGGCTGATCATGAAAATTCATTACCATACTGCTGACACCAGCCTGCTTCTGTGCACTACAAGTAACCATAAATCACTAAATCATTCCTGGAGTGGATGGAGCCACAGCCGCACCTCCTCATGTTGCGAGGTGCTGGGATTGAAGAATAACATGCAGCAGGTCTGGATGTGCAAAGACTGTCTGAGGTTACACATCTGTAGAGATGAATACGAGAAATTCTGCAGCTCAACTGAATAAAAGTGTGAATTGCTTAACCATAACTGCAGTTCTGGAGCTCAGCAAAAGAAAACATGTTTTACATGAGTTAATGGTGAAGATGAGACTAATGCAGACTGTTGTAGTAGAATAGTAGAGTGGGGCTGAGGGAGGCAGAGAGGAGATCAGACTGTCAGACAGACAGAAAAGTGGAATCAGAGTGTGAATTTGTTAATAAAGGCGTACCCACAGCCTGTCAGCAAAGCCGCAGCTTCCTCTCTGCATGAAAAAGACAGCCTTACACACATTGTTGAGCGGGAGCAATTTACATTTTTGCACATTAACAGGGCCTAGGAGACACACGCACGCACGCACACACGCACGCACACACGCACACACACACACACACAGGGGAGGTGCAGGGAGAACAAGATTCGTTTTCATCTATTTCCCCTTAAAACATGAGAAAGGAGGAATTCCCCAAAGACAGTGCAGAGCTTTGATATCCACAGCCCTGTGTCTGTAAATAGGTTAGGTTAAGGCAATGTGAGGCACGCGTGTGTGTGTGTGCGTGCGCGTGCATGTTCTTGTGTTAATTTGCGATCTGCACGTGCATGTCAGTCTGTCATCTTGTGGGGTATCCTAGTTCTGGCAGGAGATTGTGGGTGGGGAAGTGTATATGTGTGTGTGAGTGTGTTTACCTTTTCCTGACGAGGCCTCTGAATGTTCCTCGCGGTGGCTGAGGCAAGCAGGGAGCCGTGTGGAGTACCTGGAGCAGCTCAGAGCCCTGTGCTTCCATGTCTCCCCCCTGCAGCGTGCAGCCGTGCTGGCTGGTGCCCTGGCTGACTGCCTGCTGAACTAGCTGCACTGCTGTCCTTATAGGCCTCCAGGCCTGCTTCAAGAGCTGGTGCTTAATGCACTTGAAAGCTGCACAGTAACAATTTTGAGGCGTTGTTTGTATGTGGAACAGATGCAAACAGTTGTTTTTTTTAATGCTTCAACCTCAGCCTCAATTGTCTGAAATCCAGCACCGCTGGGGTGTAAGGGCTGTTTAGATCAGTGTCAAAAAGGCCCTTATTACCACAGGCCTTATATATAACGCTGTAGCTGTACTGCGATGTGATCATATGTATTTCGACAGTTGCCTCGCAGCAGGTGACAACTGAATTGACCCATGATGTTGTGTCCCTGCGTGACAGTAACAGTCTCCACCCTCAGCCAAACTATACACATGCCAAATGTGGTCATACAGTTGACTGGAGAGATTTTTGATTTTAAGTGTGGCTGAATGATGCAAAAAACATTATACTGCAATTATTTTGGTAGATGTTGAGACTGTGTTACAGTCACAATCACAGTTACAGTTGGAATGGTCATTTTTGCATTTCAAAATGATGATTTTTGTTGGGTCTCTTACCAAACAGCCATGTTCCTTCACATCTAGAGAATATGATTTATATGCTGGGGGCATCTCTGTGACACCACGATGCTTCATTGATGATCTGTTGTGATACATTTTACCTCCTGTGATTTAAACCGTAACCATACTGTTCAGCCCTAATTTAAAGTCTGGCTATGTTGAGCATTGAGTGCTGTTAGCACTAAGTGTTGTTTTGAAGAGTCAAAGTCATGTAAGAGTTTGCATGGTTTGGAGTTCGTTCCATTTTTTTCCTTCTTGTTCTATGTCTCATCAAACAGCAGCCACAGTGTTTCCCTCATCACTCTCCAACTGCCACATGAGAACTGTGGGTGCGGTTATTGTGGATTAGAGCTGCAGCTAATGATCGTTATAATTGATTAATTATGTGGTCTATAAAAAGACGGGAAACAATGAAAATGATCATCAGAAAAAATATCGTAATATCATGTCAAAAAACAAAACTGGGGTTGTTCATGATTGATGAACACTGTTAGAATTCAACCAATTGAAAAAATATTGACAGACAAGTAGACCCAGTACGTCCTCGTATAACCAGTTCACTGTTGCTGCTTCTTCTGCCAGGGACCAGTGACTGTAAAGTAAAAACCTGGTCAGACTTCAGTCTGAGTTCAGGAGGTCACAGGGGGGCTGGGTTTGTTTTAAGTCCCCCGCACATTTAGTCACATTTAATTGTCCTCAAGAAAATGTGTTGGTGGATCAGAATTATGTTTCATCTTTTGAACTTTGTTTGGCTGTTTATTGAAGAATGAAGGTGGAGCAGGAGCAGAATCAGGATCAGGGACATTTATTTGATATGAAACACACACCTGCTTTACTTGGATTGTGTTGTGAAAATATCTCATGTCAGTTGTTTTCAGGTGGTTCCAGTGAAGCATTGATCAACTTCATGAGCCTTTAATGATTAATTGGTTATTGATCATTAACGTGGCTGTCATTTGCTTGAGGGAACTTTCAGTTTTCTCCCCAAATCAGTGCCCACATCACGCTCAACCCTGGATGGTCGGCTTCGCAGTTGCCACGTCATCATCATCATCACCACCGTGTATCTGTCAGTCATCTTTTCATGTGAATGTCTGGCTTTGAGGCTTGATGAATGACTTGATTTATTGTTGGCTGAGTGTTGGACAAAGTGCAGCGATATGCAGCAGTTACATGGGTCTGGACTTTAAACTCAGGTTCTCAGGTCTCTGTCTCATTGTCTCTCTCTGTCTTTCCCTCTTGCAGACACACACACACACACAGACACACACACACACACACAGTCTACTAACTCATTTACCCGCTGGCACGTCTTGTCCTCTAACCTCGATTAGTTGAACTTTCACCCTTTCTTCACTTCTTTCTCCCGTACACTCTGTTTCATGCGTCACTGCTCTTTGTCTCCTCCTGAGCTGGTTCGACTACCAGAGCTGAGTAGACGTTGTATTTTACCTGCTGCACATCGTGAACTGGTAGGTCTCAGTGTTTCATATCCCTAGCGTTTGCTTTAGAGGTGAACCATTGCTTTTTCCAAATTGAATACATGTTGATTGACATTTATTTCTCTCTTTGGTTTGCTAGTGTGCCTGATCAGTTGACATTTCAAGGATGATTTAACCACCTGGGTCCCTGAATCTACATGTGATTGTGTTTGATTGTTAATGTAGTTGAGAGAGAGATTGTCCATTTACCGTTCAAACATTTGAACCATGACAGAAAGTAACACTGGCTAACCTTTAGTACGCGTGGTCATGGTTATTCATCAACGAGTACGGCTCAGAGGAGGAACGTGGTGCTGATAAGGACTGAAATGGTGTCGGGATACAAAGGTGGCATTGGTGAAGGGGGGAGTGGGGTGGTGTGTTGAAGATGCACAGAGTACAGATACTGACTGAGGAAGGTAATGTGGAGGTGGTCTCTATGATTATTCATTATTGAGATGGCAGGAGAGCTGAATGAGTGCAGCCACTAATCTAACTCTGAGCCTGATGGACAGAACACAATTACCCTGAGAGAGTGGGAGGTGGGCGGGGGGGGGGGGGGGGGGGGCAGCACCCACACTTCCTCCCCCTTTTTTTCTTCCCTCCTCCTCTCTTTTTTCTTTCCATTCGCCTGGCAGACTTCACTGTAGCTGCAGATGATTTCTGGGCATTAAGCTCCTGTTGGCAGCATCCTGTTTATCAGGTCACACACATATACAGTGAAGACACACACACACACACACACACACACACACACACACACAGAGGCACACAGATCCTCACATCACACACTCATGCCTGTTGGAAGCGCCCCATTTACGGACGTCCAATCCACTGCTCATGCCCCTCTCCTTCCTTCCTTCCAGTCTGCGTCTCCTCTGGTACGTCTTCAGATTGACGTCTAAATCCAGACACACTAAGCCATGTTCACATCCTACTCTGCTGCTTCTTTTAGCTCATGTGCTGATTCCAGGTCAAACCGTCACTACAGTGTTCGTGATGGCTTTTCACGGCGCTGCTCTTTCCTTCACACTGCCTGTGTGTCTGTGTGTCTGTGTGAGTGTGTGTGTGTGTATTTGTACTTGCTACGTAGTAAGGACCAAAAAAAGTATTTTACTAACAGAGTGAGGACATTTTGGCTGGTCCTCACTTTTTGAGACACCTTAAAATCACATTTTGAGGGTTAAGACTTGGTTTTAGAGTTATGATTAGAATTAGGTTTAGGTTAAGGTTAGGGTCAGGGTTGGGGTTAGGCACTCAGTTGTGATGGTTAAGGTTAGGGTAAGGGGCGAGGGAATGCATTATGTCAATGAGTGTCCTCACAAAGATAGAAGTACAAGTATGTGTGTTTGTGTGTGTGTGTACGAGGCGGGGAGTTCGTACAGCTAGTCACTGGGCTACTTTGAGAAATTAGCTTGTTCTCCCCTCCAGGGACTGTAGCTTAGATGTAGAACTCTTCCCCGAGTCTCCGGAGGAACGACCATATGTCTGGAGCCTCGGAGACGTCTGGAGAGTGGTGCTGCTGCAGATTTTTCATTTTCAGCCCCACAGTCTTGTTTCTTGCTCATTTTCACCAGTGTACCAGAGGCTAGTTTGTTAACAATGATTGGACGGGTTGGACGTTTTCAGCTAAGTGAGTAGTGCTGTCGCAGGAGCAGGTTAGCAGACAAAACCTAACCTCTGAACTCAATTCACAATGTTTTCTTGCTATAAATGTAATTATACACTCACTGTAACACCACAGAAGTGTATCTTTGAATCATTTTTTTTTAGTTGTAGAAAAAAAGCTGTTATTTTCTGAGTTAAGGCAGCAAGGGGGTTTCTAGACTGCCTCTTTTCTGGTCCAAGTTGGGGATTAACAGCTCCAGATGCTGCTTGAAAGACTTTGCAGCTAGGAGAAGAACAAATTCAGAGAACAAAAAGAGGAAGGGGCAGAGGGGGACATGTTCAGGGTTACAGCTGAAGCCGCTCATTCTCCATACTTTCTGTGCTGATTTTACTTCCTTAGGCTTTTTTTTCTCCTCTCCCCTTTTACCTCTTTCTCATTATCTTTTTCACCCACTCTATGTTCCCTCACCCCTCACTTTCTTTCCACTCTGTTCAGTTCTCTTCCCTCTCACCCCTCTCTCTTCATACTCGCTCTCTCCATCCATTTGGTGGAACAGTACTGCTGATAATGCCTGTAATTGGAGTGACTCACACTTTTCCAGTGTGTTTGGACCAGATAAAGAATATTGTCAGCATTTTGCCGACATGGCCTCTGCTGGCAGAATTAAATGGACTCTGTTCTGTTCTGTCTGCAGCAAATTAAAAGCCTCTCAATTCATCTGTTCTCGCCCGAGGCTTACAGGGGCCTCCTATTCACACAGAAACACCGTGGAGAGGGGGAGGAAGAGAATAAGAGAGATTTCCCTCTTCCCCAAGAAGCACCAGTCTTTTGGTTTTGTTCAAGCCCTGCATTCAGCCACTGTTAGATGGAGACAGGGACGGAAAAAGAGGTCAAGACTGATAGTCTAAGGAGAGGTGAAGAGCAGCTCAGAAGGTAGTTGGATTCATTATGCAGCATGTCAACTCGCAGCTGTCTCCTGCTGTCGTTTTACTTCAGCATCTCTGAGTAAGAGACGAGCTGGTCTGCTCTTGTGTGTGCGTGTGTGTTTTCATGCATTCATGCGACAGGGTTATTAGCGTGAGTGTGGATCGGAGTGTTTTTGGCTGCTAGGTTATGGTAGTCACTGCCAGGCAACACTTCAGAATAAAGTAGCAGCAGATGGGCAAAGAAGGGACAGACTGCTGGGGTCAGAGGGGCCTATCAGGCACTGGGCAGGGGGTGGCAGAATCAGTCTAGTGCAACCTGGGTCTTATTAGTTTCGGTCATCTTTCCTATTGGTGATAATAATGGAATGATATCAATGGATATTATAAAGAGTACTGTCTAGACCTGCTCTGTATGAGAAGTGCCCTTAGAGAACTGTGATCTGAGATCTGTTATAATGTGGTGCAATATCAATAAAATTGACTTGGAGCTACTAAGTTAATTCTTGAGACCTGGGAATTTGGTGACGTTGCTGGACAAAGTGAATGTGAGCAGTCACATGATTATCAGGTTTTAAAGGTCCCCTATAGTATAAAGGTCGATGTCCATGTCTTTTCTGATTGTAAACCAGGTCTAGAGTCTATATTTCTACTGTGAAAGTATCAAAGCCCCACTCCACAGAGAAATGCACACAGCCTGTATTCAGAAACTCAGCCTTAAAACCAGCCGTCAGGACTTCTGGAACTTTGTGATGTCACAACAAAGCAGTCACTGCTCTCAGTCATGCCCCAAGTCCTGCCCACCTGGACCTACCATCTAACCTTGCAGGATTTTGTTTTACCTGAAATCTGCTATATTTTTATTGGATCACTCAGAAAACAAT
The DNA here is from genome assembly GCF_046630095.1 of Trachinotus anak. Lineage (NCBI taxonomy): Eukaryota > Metazoa > Chordata > Actinopteri > Carangiformes > Carangidae > Trachinotus > Trachinotus anak. Next base: position 3,957,244 of record NW_027273861.1, on the reverse strand, counting down.
CAGCCAATCAGAGGAGAGGCTCATCCTCTCCTGATGTAAAACTACACTGAGATGGTTTTTGGTTCTTAAAACCACAGATATATCTTCTTATGTTTATCAATGCTTGAAATGAAACACAGGAAGAGTGTAAAATATGGGACCTTTAATACCCAAACATGTTTGGAAAAGTAAAGTAGGAAATAAAGGAGCAGGTCTCTCCAGTCTGTTACCATGGGCAACATGTACTCAAGACCCCCAATCAGAAACAAGCTCATTCTCATGCCTGCTGAGAACTCTTGCTGGGTTTCGCCTGCCAACAGTAAACACAACCTAACTGAAGCAAACCTCTTTCTTCCTCTCTTTCTCCCCAGCTCTCTGTGGGTGTGTGTGGGATGTTGTGTCAGGGCTAAAGCCCATCCCTCTCCCATGAGCCTGTGTGCCCACACACACACCTGGCGCCTCCACGCACACACCCGGCGCCCAAGCACACACAGCCGGCACTGACGCTGTGAACTGGACCCTCAGAGCCCAGCGGATCCCCAGCGGAGCCAAGCGGAGCGGTGTCTAGCCCAGTTGGAGCCTGAGGATGTCAACAGAGACAGAGCTACAGCCAGCGGTCAGGCCCAGCAGTGTCAGACGGGACTCCAAGAGGAAAGGTAAGCGCACTGTCACACCTGTCGTACACTTTGAACCAGTGTTAATGAGAGACTGCTCCACTAAAGTAGGAATGTGACTAATTAGCTTATTACTCACTGAGGAAAGGCTCCTGTTACTCATTTTGCATCACTAGAGATTTTCACATTTTGACTTGTGACAGTAGGAAGAGCAGAGGTACAGGACCCAAAAAACTGAAGCAGCCAAATGGAATTCAGCCATTAATCATTTTATTATTTACACAAGCTTTTCCTACTGTGACATGTCAAACTGTTCTCTGTGAGAAAGGCCTATTAGCACCCAATCCTCACCTGTTGTTGCCCAAACACAGATGTAATATATCCACATATTGAATTTCCATGTATGAAATATGTGCATATATAAAATAAAAACACATTATAAATGAAACCTATTTGAAATTGGAACAAAATTGGAATAATTTTCATATATTGACATATATGTCTAGGCCATACAAATATGTATGTTTATGTATCTATGCTCATATTGTAGACATATGGTACATAAATATATATCCATCCCAAAGCCTGTCAGTATATGTTGATATTATACAGTAGGGTCCAAAAGTCTGAGGCCACTTTTCCAGAATGGGAAGATAGACATGTTTGAAATGAATTAGAAATTAATAAGAAAAAACATATATAAACAGTTATAAAAAGTTTTTATATGTATGTTGTTTTAATCGTCAACATATATGGTCACAACATGTTACACCGCTTAAAAACAAATCATCATATATCATATACTTTTAATATATATATTATAATATAATATATATAATACGTATTCTGTTCAGTTTCAGTTTTTTCCGAAAATCACTGATTCCTCTGTGCATTTCTCCTCTGCGACGGATCAAGTCAGTGTACAGACTCACAGTGTTACTCTCAGCTTCACATGACAAATAAATACATCAAAATAGTGACAGTATCTTGACGTATCAGTGCATCCAGCCTCCTCTGCCAAGCTTCACCAGCTGAGGTTTGATAACTCGCCCTTGTGAGATTGTGACACAGGTTTATAGTCAGTGCATTGTAGCCTCTGATGCAGTAGCATGATGTTCATCAGGGCTGTAATGTAATGACCGAAAAACAAAATGTAGCGTTTCACCGGCGAGAGTCCACTGATATACACAAACACACCTCCGTCGGCTGCTCTTCTCTCTTTATTAACTGTGTCTAGATTTGCTGTTGATGATGGATTCGGGCTCAACGACAGGATGCAGAGCTGCTGTTGTTCATGGCTAATTAACAGGTGTGGGGGGTATTTCCGTACAGTAGGTTGCCCCCAAACAGGTGCCGGGCTGTTGTGGTTGGTGAGAATCAAACAGATCCAGGTGTGAAAAAGCTCCAGAGGCAGGTAGCTAGCAGGTGTATCAGAGCAGTCCTGGGTGGTCTCAGTGCAGAGGTGATGCCAGGGGCCAGGCTGGCAGCCATCACCCAGCTGCTCACTGCCACCTGCCCAGCCACGAGAGCGAATCTCTGAATCAGCACCTGATTGATGTAGCAAAAACTCTGGACACTGTTGGGAGCAACACTTAATGGATATGCACAACCAAACAGAAACACACACACACACACACTGTCACTATCACCTGCAGCAGATGCCTCATTGCACACGGTGCGCTGCAGCCCCTGCAAACAAGCGTTGGACAGTGTGTGAGGGAAGGCTGAATGCCTCTCATGTCCTATTTAGAAACAGTATTGTTCTGCTGCAATGGAGATCATGTTCATCATTCAGACTGCTCTCCATATTTGGGGATATGCAGGCGCACACACACACACACACACACACACACACACACACACACACACACACACACACACACACACACACATACACACACTGGGACTGGGATTGAAGCCCAGAAGAGCATATGAGAGGAAAGATGAATGGTTTGCCTTCAGCATTCAGACTTTTGTCTCTCTCTCTCTCTCTCTCACACACACACACACACACATGCACATTTACACACGCACACACACACACGAGCGCGCACACACACACAAACACACGCACGCACGCACACACACACACACACAGGCCCACCACTTTACACCTTGTTTCTGTCTCTCTCTCTTTAAAAAAAATGGTGGCATGTATAATTTGTTCAACTATAGACTCTTCTGATCTGGGTCATTCTTTCCAACAGACACACACACACACAAACACTCTCACACACGCACACATACACACACGTATTCTCAGCAGGGTGATGAAAGTCAAACGCAATCATACACCAAACACAAGTAACAAGTGTGCTGTGGGAATAGGACACTTTGATAATGTTCCTGTGATTGTGCGTCATGTGTATGACCTGAAAGCCTCGTGTTCATACAGAACATACACATGTTTCTGTCCAGCCCCCTCCTTTCTGTCTCTTTGGAGCAGCTGAGTATAGAATAGATCCACAGAGCAGCTAACTGTCACTGGTGGCTTCGCTGTGGTGAGAGTCCCTGCAGGATAGTCCCTCATTCTTCTAATATCCTTCCTCATCCTCTTCCTCCTCCTCCCGCTGGTCTGACTCCTAAATGACCTTGCCCCGGATGAGTGAGACACAGAGGAGAGACTGATCACGAAGAGAGAGAGAGACTAATGAGTCAATGTGAGGGAGAGCTGTTTAATCTCAGGCCTTTGTTTCACAGCTCTGTGGAGAAGAATGTAATAAGAACAGACTCTGGGACTCTGTGTCACACATTAATCACAGACGGTGTGTGCCTGGCTCTGTGCATCACGGTGTATCTGTGGTATCTGTGAGTGCACATGCTTTTTTCTTTCTTTTTTTTTGCACACACAATTATGTTTCATCGGTGGGCTCGGAGGTCATTCTTCTAAGAGCATAGCTGGAGGTTTTTATTGAATTACCATGACAAGGTAGAGATAACCTTTGACCTTTAGCATTTACATGACCTGAGCTGAATGGCTGCAGCTTTCTGTTTCCTCTGACAGTAAATTGCTCATTCTTTTTGGTCGGGCTCAATTCCTGAAGTCTAACAGTCTTAATTAATTCTCAATAAATCCAGAAAGATTACATCGTTCCACGAGTTTCTTTCTCTCCACCCTGCCTCCCTCCTCCTCCACATCTTCTACTTGTGCACCTGCAGTTCATGATGATTCCAACTTTAAACTAGGTGGTGATTTAGACCTTGTTCCAAATCTTTTTGGCATGTGAACCCTTATAGCCAGGTAGTGACTGCTCCTGAGTCCTTGTCACAGGAGCAGTTCAACTAAACCGCTGATGTAATTTGAGCAGTTTTAGAGGCAGAAACACAGTATGTTCTCTCCTCTGTCCTGTTTTCTTAAAGGTCCCATATTTTACACCTTTCCTGGTGTTTTATTTCTTGTGTTGATCTCCATCAGAAGATATATTTGTGGTTTTAAGTACCTAAAACCATCTCAGTGTAGTTTTCTCCTCTCTCAGGCAGGACTGGGGGTCTTGAGTACATGTTGCCCATGGTAACAGACTGGAGAGACCTGCTCTTTTATTTCTGTCTTTACTTTTCCAAATAGGTTTGGGTGTTAAAGGTCCAATATTTGACACTTCTCCTGTGTTTTATTTGAAGTGTTGATATTCATAAGAACCAAAAACCATCTCAGTGTAGTTTTACATCTCCTCTCAGGCTTCTCTCTGGAGCTCTAGTAACAGGTCAGTGAACAGGCTCTGATCCTCTCTTCTGATTGGCTGACTGTTTTCTGAGTGACTGAATGAAAATACAGCAGATTTCAATTAAACACTCAGAGAAACCAAATCCTGCAAGGTTTTGTCCAGGTGGGCGGGGCGTGGGGCGCGGCTGAGAGCGGTGAGCTTTGTTGTGACATCACAAAGTTCCAGAAGTCCTGACGGCTGGTTTTAAGGCTCAGTTCCTGAATACAGGCTGTGTGCATTTCTCTGTGGACTGAGGCTTTGATACTTTCACAGTATTAATATAGAACCTAGACCTGCTTTATCATCAGAAAAGACATGGACATCGACCTTTATACAATATGGGACCTGTAATCATTGTGCAGTGTGTTCAGACGTGCAGTATCTTTTTTTGGTGGTTGTTGTGTGGTGCTGTTGCTCCAGTAAGATGCCCAGAGTGGATATTTGTTAACTGGTATAACTGTTAGTTTTTTAAATGGAGCCACAGTCTGATATTCTTCATTATCAATAAAACATGGAGTTGACAATGTGCCAGTGCAAACACTTTACTGTGAATGTCAAATTAGACCAGCGAGCCAGTTTGACGTTTGTTAGGAGCCCAACAGCTGCAGACGGTTTTGTCTCCACTTAAAACTTTTTCATCTAAACGCCTACCTCTCCTAAGCATCTCCTGCTTTCACCGTGCAAGTAAATCATTCTGACATTACAGTCCAGGATTTCAACTATTTTCTCAAACGCAGTGTATTTAATGTGACGACAGCACGCTTAATGAACGCGTGCTCTGCTGTTGCTTCAGCCTCCAGGGGATCCAGAGTTCTCTAGTATAAACAGGACACAAACATCGGTCTGTTAACCAACTGGCTAAGAGACAGTGGAGTTTTATTTTACAGTGTTCTGATTCAGCTCAGTTGTGTAACAGAGAAACAGATTGTTTGCAGTATTCATTCACAGCTGATGCAGTGTGAGGTTCAGCTTGTGCAGCTACTTATCCTGACAAAAGCATGACTTGGTTCATAACAGTGAAATCTCACTCTGTGAAGAAATCTGTGAGCCTGGCATTGTGCATGTTGTTGTTACACTATGTATGGACATTATCAGGGTTGTGAATGAGTAGTTGAGGCAAGCCAACTGTTGGTGAATTGTGACTGTGATTGGCAAGCTGTACCCATGCAGCCACTTTGGCAGGTAACCAGCAGTCACGTGGATCATTAAGATTGTTCTTTGTTTCTCAAACCCCGACATCGCAACACTGACTTTTGTGGTGTAGGATTCAACAGCCTTTTTTTGTTTTCTGTCCCAGTATTGTTCTTAGAATGTCATTAAGTGTTCAAATCAAACACTCACTGATGCCTTTCTGTCTTTCATAGCGTGACACTAAATCACATTAGAAGTTATAACAACTTCTGCTGTGAAGAAGCCTTTAGGATGAGAGGTGAAACGTCTTCAAGTGTCTACAATCAGGTCCAGTTTCCTTTGATTCAGCTTTTGTGTGACTGTGTTGCTGTCGACTCAAGCAGACGACTGTCATCACAACTCTGAAAAATCACGACTCTCCCACAGTGGGATTTGGCTGAGGATGTGTGGGAGGGTGTTTCTACACTGTAGCTGGCAGCCAGCGGCATGAAAAGAGTGGTTAAGGGTTATAGCTGTGCAGCTGTTAGCCTTTGTGTGTGTGTGTGTTTGTGTTGGTGTGTGGTTGTGTGTGTGTGTGTGTGTTGATATGCGTGGATACGTGTGGGTGTGTGTTTGCTCGTCTCTGGTGTGTGATTAGCAAACACATTATCTTATTCGTGTGGATATTATGCACACATCCAGTCTATCTGGCACAATCACTGCAGCCATTTACTCTGATATCTTTCCCTGGGGAATCTTGCAGCACAAACAACAGTATTTTGAGTGCGTGTGTGTGTGTGCGTGTGCATGTGTGCATGCCTTCTATGAGAGGAAATCAGATCTGTTCCCTCCAATCAGACAGTGATTGAATTGAATTGGCTGTCTGCTGTTGTGATTGTCTGTGGAGGCCAGTGGTGGATAAGGGGGAAGAGGAGACAAGAACGACACTCAGTCGCAGATAGTGACACACACTCACCAAACATGGCTTTTCAGCACTAAAACTATATTTAGAGATAACTGCCTCCTCTCCTGTCCTCTCCTGCTATCGACTGCCCTTCTCTCCCATCAGTTTATTTCTGGAATTTAAGTGATCCATCCGCCCGTCTTCTCTTTCACAACTCTGCGCTCTCATCTATTTACCCATCCATCTTTTTTTCGGCACTGTAAGGTAAAGGTGGTGAGATGAAACTCACGTCCTTTTTCTGTGCGGCAGCTCCAATGACACACTCCCCTGCCCTTATTCCAGAGTGTTCAAAAAACTTCATCCAAGCTTTCAGATGTGACCACACTGAATTAGCATTCAAAGCGCCTGACTCACAGAGAAAAACATATATCAGTGAAAGCCTTTTATTTGCTTTCCTGAGTCTTCAGCTGTGTATGCCTGTGTGTGTGTTTGTGCGTGTGTGTGTGTGTGTGTCTGTCTGTGTGGCTGTGGTAGATTGTGTACTCTGTGATCCTCTCAGTATATTCAGCTTAGTCCTCTCCTCCACACTAGTTGACGTGGCTTTTCCCACCGCATCACTAACTACAGTCTCCATAGCAACAGTTTGCTCCCTGCTCATAATTTGCACAAAAGGAAAAACGTCCCAATGTCACCCACGGGCTCTAATAGAGGCTGATCCGCTCACCCTGCTGTGCTGCTTGAAGTACTGTGCATCGAAGGGTCATTTCTTGTTTGTTAGAGGTTGACAGGCTGTTGTTTTTCTGTTTCACAGCTGTGTGTGTCGTACCAATCTGTGATAATAATTCTAAAAAACAATCCATCACTCCTTTCTCTTAGTTAGTGCAGGTGATTTAAAGGCCCCTTGTGGAGTTTTTGACCTCAAGTTTTTGTGAGTGAGTTTTCATTTTGTCTGTTTTGTGCACTCGCATTTTACACTGTCACACTGATCTACAGGTGGTGGATGCTCCAAGATGTGCAGCAGCACAGACAGGGAAGAGGAAGACTGCGAGCAAACGTAAACAAAGCAGATATCAAAATCCAGCCCTGCGGATCTTTTGTGAGGAGGAAAATGCATTTGATGTGTTTATCAGACTTTGAGGATACACACAGTGTAACACTGTGTTTTGTTGTCAGAATGCAAGTATAAGTGTTTTTTGTTGTGAATATTTTACACTGAACAAGAATATTGATGCAACACTTTTGTTTTTATGTCCATTTTTTATTAGTCAAAATAAAAGATCAAAGATGTCTCAGATGAAGCGTGACGACATCCTGACGCCTACTCTCATGTTATTAGTGTGTTGCCACCGCCTCAGGTTGCAGTGTGATGTACACAGTTCCTGGGAGCTTAAAACATCCCAGTTGTAGCATGGCTGGTGTCGGCTCCAGACACGTCACCCACTGAGCATGTTTGAGATGCTCTGGATCTGTGTGTACGACATTGTGTTCCACTTCCTGCCACCCATCAACAACCTGATCAACTCTGTACAAAGGCGGTCACACCAGATACTGACTCTTTGTGACCCTCCCCTAAATAACACACATCTGTAGCCAAAGTCGCACAGTTCAGTATCTAATAAATGTCATCTTTCAAAATAAAACTACACATTTTAAAGTGGCCTTTTACTGTGACCAGCCCAGGTCACACCTGTGAAATAGTCAGCATCTGGATAGTCACACCTGTCAGGTGGAGGGATTCATGGTAAAGGAGAGAGACGTTCACTGACACAGATTTAAACTTAGAGAGAAAAACGCCTTAAAGGTCCAACCACACAGGTTAGAGCTTTAATTTCACTGCGTGAAAAATGGAAGCAAAAACAAAGGTTTTGTGTTTTTATGTGTTTATGTTCAGTACAGTTAGTATTGAAAGTAAGAGATGAGTAAAAGATCTTTGGAGTTACTGTGTGTCAGAAATGATCTTTTAGCCTCTGAATGGGCAGGTCTGTGGACAAGTTTGACTGACAGCTGACAAACTTCTGCAGTCGACATGCTGCAGTTGGACAGACAGCATTTTGTTTGCAGTGGTTCTGAGGATAGAATATATCATATGACGGCGACGCCCTCCCCTCAATTCTGTCTGTACCTTTTTTTTACATGCCCCCCCCCCCCCCCCCCCCCCCCCCCCCCCCACCCCCGCGCTGTAACTGTCACTATCTACTGCCTTTGTGCTGATGTTTTTCTCAAAGTAGACTACAGGACATTCAATTTACAAGGCAGACCTGTTTACTGTTAACAGAATAAAACAAGTGATTTGATTTGAGTTGGACTGTGGATGTGGTAGAGATGACAGTGTGTACACAGTGAGGAGATAAGATAGAGTTACAGACACAGACAGACAGACTGGCAGATGGCGGAGTTTCCTTTTCATTTTCATGCTGTATGATGTTCTTCAGTCCTCCTTTGCTCCATCCCTCTCTTCCAGGACCCTGGCTGAGTGAATGAAGGGAGAGGGTTCATTACACAAGATGAGACAGAGAACGATAGAGTGGGGGACAGACAGCAACTTCAAGTGGTTCCATATTTTGGCAAAGATGACAGACATGAGAGGAGGCTTTGTTCTGGCACATTCGCCTTGGCATGAAAGGAGGGCTGCTGTGTTTTGAGGAGTTACCTGTGTTTCCTAATGCTTTGAAAGAAGGGGCCTCTAGTGTTCGACAGTCTCACACACACAAACACACACACACACACACACACACACACACACACACACACACATGTGAACATACACAGAAGGACACCTCCTGTTCACACAGATTGTGGGATTTAGAAAACAAATACTTTAATACTTTTGACACTTTTCAATCAGATGTGTCTTTTAAAGTTTGAACAGACTAAATAGTGTGTGTGTGTGTGTGTGTGTGTGTGTGTGTGTGTGTGTGTGTGTGTGTGTGTGTGTGTGTCTTCAGATGAGGAACTAAGAGAAGAATGACAAGGACAAAGTGTGTGCTGCTTTCTGTACTTTCTTTTGATATTTAGAGAATTCTCCCAATGTAGGCTCAGAGATCTACTTGTTGTTTTTTTGCAGCACTACATGAACATTTTGCAGAGGTGGAATTGAGTGTGTGTGTGTGTGTGTGTGAGACAGTACAGTCCATGGGGGAAACTGCTTCAGCGTTGCATGACAGGATGCTAGCGGCTTGTTTACACAGCCCACTCTCTGATGCCCTGTCAGAGCCCAGAAAACACACAGCTGCTGCACACACAGATACACGCACGCACGCACACACACACACACACACACACACACACACACACACACACACACACACACACACACCACACACATGCATATGCACATAGACACAGTTAGGCGGACACTCACATGTTCCCCTTCGTTAGTGAGACCAATTACCTTGTAATTAAAGCCAGGGCGAGAAACGAGCTTTGCCACCAAGAGTCCTAGATAGACAGAGGGATGCTGGGTAGAGGAGATGAGGGAGTGACAGTGAAAGGGAGCGAGTCAACAGCACTGAGAGCGGCCGCATGCTAGCAGAGCTATTGTTGGCTTCTTATTAAATGGGGACAACACAAAGGATGAAATGAAAGGGTAGAGGAATAAGATGATTAAATCATCTTATTCCCCTATAGATCCTGCTGTGCTCTGTGCGTGTGCATGCATGTGTGTGTGTGTGTGTTAGATGAGATCCATGTCCTCAGATGAAACCAGGACTCAGCTGACCACCACCATCCACATCCTCCAATCTTAAGACTTCACTGTGGATCAGCAGGGAGCAGCACATACATGTCTCACTTTGCTGACTCCAGCTGAGTCTGGTTGTGGTGAACAGGATACACACATGTGCTCTGAGAAAGCAGTGTGCAGACTTCAAGCATTTCCTGAAAGTCTTCTTCACTGCATATCGGTAGTGAGCAACTCGCACACATTCACAAAATCCTCAGTGGGGTTGTGGCCGAATACAAAGATTAATGCACAAAAAACAAAACACAACAATAACAAAACCCAGTCCAGGCCCATGGCGAGTGTGTGCTACAACAATAACTCAGTGCAGCAAAACCTGTGTGGTAGAGATGAGAGATACAGTTAGAAAGTAACAACTCTGTATTGTTCAGCTTTACAGGACTGGCCTTTATATTTACTGGGTTTTACCAGCGAACTTTACAGCTGGAGTCACAATAAAGAGACGACGCCCCTCTGAACTCACCAAGACACGTTGGTCTTGTTCTCCTGTTTCCTCTCAAACACTTCAAGTCTTATTCTTTGAATGTTTCTTATTCCCAGTTTCATAACCTGGTTGATGGCTGCAGCTTTATGATTATTACATTAACCATGGGTCTGTAAATGCTAATACACCAGTGAAAGACTTTTCTTGTGTCAGAAAAATAAAGAGTAAAATTAACCCAGACCACCACTCACAATGACCTCAGTGCTAAAACACAGAATGAATGAACACAGGTCACAACAGGTGCATTAGATGGCATCAGGCTGTACAGGTGAACCTAATACAGTGGATTTTGAGGGTCATGTTCCAAAGACAGAGGAGGGTTTACACTGCTCTGCATCTCTGAAGCTGTGAGACCACACAGACAGCCACATGTGTAAGTGTCTCTCACTGGACCTGGTTCAACCATCACATGACACCAACCAGCCTGTTGAGCTGCACCGGCTCAAGATACAAGAAACAAGCACCAGTGTTCAATTAATCCACAGAAGGTGTTGTTAACTGCCGGCTACAGCCAAAGTCATTTAAAAAAAACAATGAGACTAAAAGCACCATGTACTGCAGAGGAGTATTAGCTTCCAGCAGCTAATACTCAGTTCATTACATTACATGATTACACAATCTCAAGCCCTTACAGGTCAGGGAGAGAAAAAAACTTGATAATTGTCAACAATGAAATAATAATTACATGAAAAAGTACAAGCTAATTAAAAGATACACCATACACAAGACAAAAGTTTTCTCTGTCTGCTTTTCCAAAGTGACCTTGACAGAGAGTTTGGGTGCCTCCAAGTGTGTGTGTGTGTGTGTGTGTGTGTGTGTGTGTGTGGTGATGGACAGTGTGTTTCGTGTGTCCCTGACGTATTTTTCAGCTCTAATTTGCTCTGTATTTTCTGCCACAGAGGATAGCTGGATGCCTGAGGACACACATGCGTGCACACACACACACACACACGGACAGCTCAGGTGTGTGGCTGTGCCTGTCCTCTGGGTCGGAGCAGTGGGGTGGCAGAGAGGTGGAGCTGTGGAAAAGGGGGGAATCAAAGAGAGATGTGGAGAGATGGAGCGAGGAAAGAGAAAATGACACCACCACAGCTGTGTGATGTCGGCCGGAGGAGCCTTGTTTCGTGGCGTTGAGTCATCCTCCACAGGTGAAACACACCCTCCTTCCAGCAGAGATGCTAAATTTGTCACAATGATTAGACAGAAAACTGATATGAAAGCCTGGAGGCAGAAGACGGATAGTTTAGCGAAACCTTTAGCAGCAAGCTAACAGCTCAAAAAAAGCATCTTCGTTTGATAAACACAACAACAGTCATGTTGCAAATAAGACAAAAAAAACACACATCAACAAAGGCTCAGCTCTCATTTGTTTGATGAGTGGCAACAGCACTTCATCATCTCATTTTACACCCGCCGTTTCACTTCAGCAACTACGGTCGTGCTTTTTTTTTTTTGTAATGTGTTCATATGCGCACACTGAATCAAGTGCGAGCCTTTGTGTGCCAAATCAATCTGCCAGCATTAAGCATGGAGCTGAGGGGAGAACTTGTTGTTTTCTTGGCACATGCTGTTTGTGGGTTTAAAGGGACTCTGTGTGAGTGTGGGTATGAGTGAGTGCTTCATCTGAACAAGTCTCTGATAGGTAAAGAAAACACACACACACACACACAAATAAAAAACAAACCACATACATGTTCACACACACATTCGGCAGCAGGGTCTAGAGGCAGGATTAATTGGAGAGTAACCGCCGGGGTCCCTCATGCACTGTTGAGTGTTTGTTGGGAACCGTCCCAGCTGCAGTTAGGAGCCTCTGGGTGCTGCTTCATCTGGAGCACCATGAAACAAGCTCCACACGTTACCAGCCACTGCGAACAATACACACCTGCTGGAAGGAAGTGGATGAGTGAACTGCTGTCAAGAGTTGCATCAACATATGAGCGGTCGTGAGATGCATCAGGCGTGATGCCAACAACTTCTTGTCTCAGATCAGAAATCAGACCAAAGCCATTTTTCTTTTCTATAGACAGCTGCTACCTCTCTAACTCATTCTTACCCAGTGGCCTCAGACTGATGGCCCAAGTCAAGTGGGCCAACCAAGGGGCAACCTCCGGGACTGAAAAATGAAGCCAAGAAGAAGAGCTAAAAACTCCAGCTCCTCTAATGACCACTACAGTCTGGCTGCAACAGTGAGTCAGTCCCCATGGACTCTCATGTTAAAATGTCCAACTTTACAGCAGAAATAAACATGTCTACAGCCTGGTACAAAAACTGTTTTGGTCTCTAGAGCAAACTTCCTCCTTCATGACAACTGTACAGAGGGCACATTTTTATATGACTCACCTGTTCACATTTTATTAAGGATTAAAGTTCTGCATAATTGAAAGTGTGGCCTCTTTGAGTGACAGGTGGGTGACCCACCTCTTTGCTTATTTTTGAATTAGCTGGGAGTTAGAGTCAGTCACATCCAAGATGACGACGGCTGAGCAGCCCACTCTGAGCTTCAAAACTGCTCTTCAGAAACCTGCGGGTGACATTGTGGAGGCTACGTCCATCTTTATTTACAGTCTATGGGGCGGTCAAATCCTTTGCAGTACAATTTTGAGAAGATTATAAAAAATGTATACATAATGTCTTTAAACTTGCTCAGCAGCATTTATGGATCATCCTAACATCCTAACCTGTCTCTAGACAAGAAACAACAGACATCAGAGTATGTTAAAAAAAACTTACAAAATCATTTACAGAAATGACAGTCTATTGTATGACACTGGCTTTACAGTCATTCAAAGTATGTAATCAGATGAACCATTGGTAACGTGAGCGTGTCATAGATGGATCTATCAAGTCCCTCAACTTCTCCCAGCATGACACACCATGGGATCTCATCATCCAGACTGAATATCCACCAAACTTCTTTTCTATTAAGAATTAGTGTTGCTGCCTCTCTCAGGTGGTGGAGTCACCTTTTCAGTGCCCTGGAACCTAAATGATGAGATGTCATGTTTAAAATCATCAAAATGTACTGCTGTTGGTTCATCTCTATCATTTCTCCTTGTGGAGCTTTTGTGCTTAGTTTTTTTTTTTTATAGTTATTTTGTTTTAATGAAGTGATGTTTTCTCAGCACAGGATAACCCACAGGGACGTTCAGTCATGTAGATGACATGATGACAAATGTTATAGAATGAAATGATTTTTAAAAATGTTTAAAAACTTCTTGCATTGTTTATTTTTTGCCTCACATTAAGGCCTGTAACTGTGATAAGGCAACAATAGAAACTTTTAGGTTGTCGCCACCGGACCACGTTGTAATCTTGTTTGCTGTCTTAATAACTGGAGGACCACAGTGGATACCTACCTCGCAACAGGAAGAGTTAGAAGTACAGAGACATGTGGTGAATCAAGAAGTGATCTCTCCTCTGTCACACAAAAAAAGAAAAATGCAGCTTCCCCTGCTTTCAGTTCGGTCTGAATGTTCGTTATCGTTAAAATAAAAAGCACTCTGGGAACATGTGATCTGGCCTCCGTGTTGTTACGGGGCCGGATGTGGGCCACGAACATTTTTGAGATTTGAAGAGGGCCATGAGCGGGAAAAGGTTGGGAACCACTCTTCTCCTGAAGTGAATGAACTAGACTGTTAGGTGTTACTGGCCTTACACCTACAGCCCTCTGCACTTGGCTTCAATCTACAGCCTGGATGACCAGCATGTATTTAAACAGAGGAAAATCCCCCAGAATCCTCTGCAGGTCATCAGAAACACATCTGGACACATTAGCATCTGTTCTAGTGTAACTGCAGCAGTGAATAGGTCTGATCCAGGAGACACTCAGTAATATATCAGCTTGTAAAGCTCTTGTAGTTGTGATAGTAACTGTCAGGTCTAACATGACTGATTATGATTAAAAGGAAAAACCATCCTCACAGAACCCAGCTGTTTTTCCTGTAGTTCAGGCTTCTCCTTCATATCATTTACATCTCATCAAGCTAAATTCAATGTCTCGTAATTTTGTGAGAGAAAAGAGGGAGAAGTGAAGTAAAAAATCATCTGATTTCAACATGTGTGTAATTTAAACCCAACTGAAGAGTAAAGATCACGCAGAGACAGAGGGGGATGGGGATGTTGTGGCAGGGAGGAGGGTGAGAGGGGAACCAGCTGAGAGAGTGATGGAGGGGCACACGGGAGGCAGGAGGTTACAGTTGCCAGAGGCGATGCTGGGGGCTTCCCTGAAGGGTTACACACACTGTAGCAGCAGTCACCTGCCATCTATCACCTGTGGAAGCGTGTGTGTGTATGTGTGTGTGTGTGTGTGTGTGTAGTGGAGTTGGGGGTTCTCCCTGTCATAACGTTCTAATCCTGAGTGACATTTATCCAATGGAGACGTCGCGCATTCATCCATCCATCACATCCTATTCCTCCTCTCCATCTTTCGCTCTGCGCTTAATGTCGTTCCCTCCCTCTCTGCTTGTTGCTTCAGACAGTCAAATAAACCCTGCATACCAAGTTCTGTCACACACACACACACACACACACACACACACACACACACACACACAGTGCTGTAGAATGTTTCACACTGTGGTGTTTGGTGTGGTTGTGCAGACGTGAGAAAAGTTTGTATTTTCTTTGTGAAAAAGAGACAAGTGTTGTTTTTGTGGGTGTTCACCTGTGAAACAACCATGACTGATGCACCAGAAGATTCTTTCATTAGTGTTGTTGTATGGTAGGTGGGATGTGTGTGTGTGTGTGTGTGTGTGTGTGTGTGTGTGGAGCAGCCATGACAGATGAAACGGAAGTTTCTTTCATTAGTTGTGTTTGAAGCTCAGTGGGGTCACAGCAATAGCAGACATTTAATTACAGCAGACTGAATGCTTCCCCTGCTGACACACCGAGGCACACACACACACACACACACACACACACACATACACACACGCACACTCGCGGGGAGGTCTTTCATTGAACATGCTCCCAAAAGGTAATAATATAAACCACTCAGCAGGAGAATAACCCCGGACCCTCTCTAGCTTTTTCTCTCTCTCTGCCCCCTTGGCCTTTCTCGACCTCTTCCTCTCACTGTGCTCCTCTTCCTCTCTGAGCTAAGTATAGCAGCAGTAATGGTGATGGATGCAGATGGAGGGAGCAGGTCTTAAATGTCAGACTCAAATGAAAACCACTGTGTCGGTGAGAGGAAACCAGCTGGACACGTCCAGTGTTATTTAACACACACACACACACACACACACACACGCATACACTACACACACACACAGACTATGTAACTCACATCCTCAGATTGGTGCATGTTTGAGTAAAATGTACATGTATCAGAATCAATACAGATTTGTTGCTGAGGAAATCTCCTCAAACATGCAAATCAAGTTTGTGCTTTATTCTGAAATAAACAAAGCTTTTCCATTAGTCAAATTAAATGTATCTCACCTAATGAAGTTTTAAACATCATCACATCTACAGGTACATTATGATTTTTATGGCTGTGGCCATGCCGAATAATATTGGTATTGTTATTTTTAATTGTTTTGTTATTGTGAAGTACGGTGGCCCTGAGAGCTCAACACACCCCCATACTGGACCAGGCCAGACTACCTTGTAAACAAACAGGAGCAAACGGAGGAAGTGTGGTTTTTCTGGATAAAACATTTATATAACATTTATATTTCTCAACAGATTCAATTAGTCGTTTTTATATTCAAGGGTTAATGATCTTCATGGAGTGAAAATAAAAGTCTGCTCTTCAGTTGCTTATGATGCTGACCCCTGTTTACTACAAGGAGGAGTGTGTATCAAAGTTAGGTTGACATGAACTGAATTTTATTGACGTGGTGGAAAATAGTTCACTGTCACCAGGACTTGTTAAAACCCCCATTACTGTATTTACTAGATTAAACTACTATTCATACTCCATATACTAATTACTATTACTTATGTTTTGCTTCTGCTATAATATAATATAGCCATATTACACCTTATTGTTTGTATAGGATATTAATTATAATGATACGCCTTTGTCCTGTACTGTTATATATTGTTGTACTATTACTACTACTCCATCTCACTTTATATTATACAACACATATATTCCATATTATACTGTACTCTGTGTTTCCTGTGTTTTTTCTGCCACATCATGTAAACATGTTATCCTGCTTTGACACCTGAATTTCCCCTTTGGGATCAGTAAAGATGTTCCTCTTCGTATCCTTTCACTGCTGAAAACAAAATATAGATCGCAGACTGATGCTGTAGTGTCTCACTATCTTATTTCATTTATTTTACTGTGAATATTAAAAAAGCGACTCAGTGAAATGAGGATGAGAAACATAAATGTTAGAGTGCTTTTTATCCAGAAAAACTGCAGCTCCTCTGGTTATTCCCATTTGTTTACAGGCCAGCTGCGACATTGATGTATCACGGCAACGGGCTCAAGCAGCCAATACTGCGGCTACATACATATGTCTGTGCAATGCACAAACACATGCAAACAGATAAAACACAAACAAATTCAGAAAACATCTTCATCAATTTGACACACATGCTGCAAATATTCAAAACACAACCAAATAGGTTGGGACACACTTGCAAGTTAAAAAGCTTGAACACACAATAGATCCATGCAAGTGCATCCCAGCAGGTGCATCACTTTTTTGTGTATTTGTTGAAGATGTTTTCTGAATTTGTTTGTGCTTTGTCTGTCTGTGAGTTGAGCTCTCAGGGCCACCGTACTACACACACACACACACACACACACACACACACACACACACAGGAGCGACACGATTCACGTGCTGCCCCCGGTTCTTGCTGGTGATCAGCTGACCATCATGGGTGTAAACGACGAACTTTTGTGCTCTTTCAGTGCGTGTTGGCGTCTGTACAACAGTGTTGGTCGAGTACGACATTCAAGTGTCCTGGTGTGTTTTTCACAGGCGGATTCAGAGCAGCTGTTTCCTCACGGCTCTCGTGAATCAAACAGCAGCAGCGGCACGTTTCATGTTACTGACGCACTGGGAGGAGATTGGGGGGGGGGGGGTCATCATAGCTGTTGACTGTTGCACAGTGTGCGCTGTCTGCACATTTCACAGGACTGTTTCTAAGTTTAATGAGGGCAAGATTTAAAAGTCTTCAAACGTGTCTGTGTTGAACAGAACAATCCTCCCGTGGTTTAATCACTTCCTCTCATCTCAGCCCGACTGAGACGTGACACCGCAGAGAGCGCCGCGCCGCCGCCGCGCCGCCGCCGCCGCGCCGCCGCTCCCTCACCCTCTCCAAAATAAGGACAGATGTTCCCCAGCTCCTTTGTCTCTGAAGACAGTAATGATTTACTCCAAGCAGGACTGTGACTGAGTGTGTGTCTGATCAGTGAGCTCATCCACATCATATTTGTGTATGACTGTTTGTGCGTGATATTTTTTTTCTCAATGGGAAACACAGTGAGGTGTTTCTGTTTTCCCTCGAGGTAGTGCGCCCTGTTTTAACCTCACAAGGGACGAGGATGTTCAGACAGAGTCCACACACATGATCTCCAGCAGCCTTACAACTTATTATTTTTTAATTTTATGTTTTATTTATTATTCATTATTATTCGAGGGCTGGCACAGTGTGGAGCTGTTAACAACCCAGCATGAATCCTGTTTATTCTCTGCCTCTTTCAGCCTTAAAGTTATAATTTGTAACATTTCCACATTAAAATGTCGGAAAACAATCAGACATATATTATATGTTTTTTGAGTTGTGTATTTTCATTATCTCAAATGTTCCCAGCATTATAATGAAGTCATGTCATATCTTCTATGCTCATGTGTCAGTGCTGTGGTCATCTGCCAGAAGCTCAAAATTGACTTTTATCTAGTTTTAAGTCACATTTTAAAGATACACTTTTCACACCTTGGTTGTTTTAAATGATGTTGGTCGAAGTGAAGGATTTTAGTCGTCTGACGTCTGGATCTGATGTTATCACAGAAAAAACTGAGTTAATGTCAGACTTCTCAGCTCCCATTAGCTCCTAGACGTCCACTGAAGAACAGCAGCGAATCACTGATTTTTAAAGAGAAACTGATTAATTCATTGTTTCTACTGGTTTTAATCACCTGGTCTGTGTGTTGTGGAGAGAAGGAGACCTCCGTGGATAATTCAGCTCCTGGCAAAAACCTCCTGAATGTCTGGTTCTTAAGTTATCTGAGAAACAGTCAAAACAAAGGTTAGCAGCAGTTGTAGCTCCCAGCCTTTCCCTGGCGTCTTGTGTCTGCTTTACAGCGTTGGTGGAACACTGACTTTCAATGTGAAACTGCTTTAATTAGTGTTTTTAACTGTTGTAATCTGTCTGTCTGTCTGTCTCATTGGAGAGGAGGAGATGATTCAGCTGCAGGTAAAAACCTCCTGACCCACTGACACTGAAGGAGTCCAGACCAACAACTCCCATGATCCCATGCTATTTCATGAGGTCATCCAACACCATCTTTTGTTATTGTTTAGGTTGAGAGAGCTCAGCAGCAGCTCCGCACATTCAAATGTCCAGTGGAAAACTGATTTCATTCAGTGGCAAAGTTAAAACATGGGCATGTTTGTGTGGAGCAGCAGACAAAGCAGAGGGAGGCGACAGATTAGTGTCGGACAGAGATGATTCAGTGGCGTCGTATATAAAACACAGTGCTGTGGTTAGATTCTACTGCAGTGCTGTGGGGATCCTGTGTGAATGGAGGGAGTGTGAAAAAACGAGGAGAGGAGGAGTGGGACCTCTCCATCACTCAGACTACGACCTTCCCAGAGTCACGCTGTTATAGAGTACAGAACTAATGCCTCAATATATTATCTGAATATGCTGCATTATCATTATGCTTCTCCCTCTCAGTGTCGCTCTCGCAGTCTTTCACTCACACACACACTCAGAAACACAATGCAGAGACGCACACAGACGCAGGAGTGTTTCCTCTGTACAGTACTTGATGATGAAATGCTGGCGCAGTGCAGGTCAGAGATAGAGAGAGGGAATGAGAGAAGGATGGAGAGAGAGAGAGAGAGAGAGAGAGCATGGCAGAAGAGGAGGTGAGTTCAGCCTCATGAGTGGCCAGTGGCCATTCTGTCGCCCGGCTGTGTGTTGTGAGTGAAGAGGAGCGTCATAGTCACTTCAGGATATGACACAGAGACTTCCTGGACAAGAGCAAGGTCAACGTACGCACGCCATCGCCGGCGCTCACTAATGCATGCACACATTACCAACAATCACCCACACAATAGGGGGTGAGGAGAGAGGGAGGACTGCGGGAGTCACGGGAGATAAGAGCAAAATGTCACACCGTTATTTTGCAGAAAGGGAGAGCAACCACAGTTTCAGCTGGATCCCATTGATTTATGTGTCTGAATATATTGACCAGTGCCATTCACATGATACCGCAGTTCAATGCCCCCATCTGACTCAGTTGCATAATAAGATGTTGCTAACATCAGAAGCTCTGACCTCTGCCACGCCTGTATTTTTGTAAGATTACTGTTGAGGTCTTCTGTGGTCCGTGTGATTGATGGTGCTGTGGTAATAGCCCTGGTCTGAGGTAGATGGAGGACCTTGACTGGAAGATGTACTGTAGACTGACTGCAGAGTGTGTGTGTGTGTGTGTCTGCAGGGCAGGATCGCAGCGAGGCAGCTCTCATCAGGCGCTTTAAGGGCGATGGCGTCCGCTACAAGGCCAAGCTCATCGGCCTGGACGAGGTCACTGCCGCCCGAGGAGACAAACTCTGCCAGGACTCGATGATGAAGCTCAAGGTAAGGAAAGTCTCTCTCCTGTCTGTCTGTTGACGGGTCCTTAATTAAGAATTTACTCGCTCCTTTAATTTACAGCCACTGACGTGCATCTTTGCAGTTTGCAGCGACTAAATCTGGAGGACTTCAACACCCAGAAATAATGCGACACGACTGCCTACAGTCACATTAAACTCTATAACCCAAGAAAACCAGTGAACATCAATAGCCTGCACAGTTTTCAGTCCATAAATAGTTCTTCAACGACATTCATGTGCATATTCTGAAGTTCAAGTTTAAAATATGCATCACAGCGTAACTGTGCCTGTGTGTACGTGTGCATGCATGTGTAGTTTGTTGCAGCTTTTCCACGCAAATCACCAGAACAGAGGAGTGGAAGAAAAAAAACAAAAAAAAACTGAGGATGTTATCATTTACAGGGACGACGGTGATCAGTGCAGGAGGAAGTGAGGGGGTTTGCCATATGGATGAGAAGGGGAGCGGGGTATATGTCTCATTTGCAAGGACAGGAACAATTAGAGGGAGAGGTAGACAGATGGGGCAGTTAGCAGAGGAGAGAAGCCGTGTAGGCTGGGAATCATTTGGATGATAGGTGAGAGAGAGATCAGGGAGGATGAAGATGAGGGGAAATAGGACATTTCTTATTATTAATTTATCAATAAAGTCCTAATGAACATGTTCTGTGAAATAGTTTAGCATATGGAAAACACATTTATAAATAATGTTACTCTAGGAAACAGTCAGAGCCTCATACAAAGCCTAGATTCAGCTTTTTTGTCTCTGTAGATGTATGCAGACAGAGTTAGAAACCACTCTCAGTATGAAGAGCGCTTTATTCATTATTAATTGTCATGTAACACATGGGGTCCAGACACTGCGGGATATATTCAAATAGAGGAAATTACATCTATGGTTTGTTTGTGTGTAGTGAAAACTCTATCCAGCCGAGGCCCAGAAGGGTGAGGAGAGGGTAGACAGCTCATTGATCAAACAGCCTCCCTCCTCCTCATTTATTCAGACAGGAAATCCATCAACTCTTTTTCTCTGATCTCTCCACCTCTTCTTTCACACCGCTCCTCCCTCTCCTGGCCCAGCTCCCTCACTTCTCTGATCTCACCCCTCTCTCTTCTTCTTCTTTTGTGGCTCACCTATGCAAATGGAGGATGAGGGGAAATTCCACCTTTAGCTACACTCAGAGTTATGAATCAATCTGTTATAATAGGATCAGTCAATTCAAGCAGGTCATGAAGTGCCATACATCCTTTTTTTTAGTTATTGATTACCTACATTTCCCTTAATGACTTTTGGCAGTCTAAGATTTGATGTTAATTTTTTGCATTTGGCTGCACAGAGAAAACATAGCTTGATACTGGACATGGTGGAGGCTTAGAACCTTAAATATCTTTTTTCAATTAAAAACATGCAGAGGAGATTATTTCAAATAATCAAATAAAGTAGTAAATTTCAAACCAGTGACCTGACAGTAAATATTGTCTGTGAAGACTGTTAATTATCCAGGTCCTGCTTATGCAAGAAAAGTTGAATCAACCATGATTTACAAATATCAACCGTGGTTCATTTCCCCCCTTAGTGCGGTTGGTTTGGGCAGGTGTGGACACAGTGATCACACTCAGGTGCAGACCAAAACAATCGCACTCAGACCCTTTCGAGGAGGTGGTCTGGTCCCAAACGAACTCTGGAGCTGTTCCTTTTTGGTGTGAAAGAGTTCTGAACTCCATCCGACCCCACCAGCAGGTGAACTCACAGGTTTGAGCTACAGTTAGACCTGATGGTAACATGTGATTGTACATCCTCCACATCAGCTCCATCCTTCTCAAACGTCTCACAGCAACTCGTCTTCACAGAGTCAGAGTCTGTGCAGCATTATAATGACATTCTGAAGAGAACTTGGCTTTCTGGTCTTGGATAGTATGTAGGTAAACTGCCCAGATGCATTTTAGAGCTGTGAAGAAATGGCATTTCTGACCATGTGGCTACCCACCATGGTGAAGGAGAAGGTGGAGCTGAGGAGGAGTGAGGGGTGGATCTGACCTGCTCTGTCCTCTATCCTGATTGTCAGGCAGGTCGCTGTGTGTGGTACAGTCTGTCAATCGCACTGTAGCCCCGCCCTAATGCATACCCTGCTTTACGGTCTATTTTCCTCTAAATGGAGCATAATTTAAAAAATGAACATCATGTTGTATGGAGGAGACTTGAAACTAGAGACTGAGAACATAAACTCATCAGGAAAACATTTACTGAGGTAATAAATCAAGTGAGAAGTAGAAACATTTTCCCATAGACTTCAATACAATCAGACTTCTTTTTACAACCAGTGGAGTCGCCCCCTGATGGTAATTAGATAGAATTCAGCATTGGCTTCACTTTTCAGACCCAGATTTTATGTCCAGGTTTTATGTACAGTCTATGTTTCTGATGCTGATCCATGTTACATAAGAAGTCACAGTCCAGAGTGCAGGACCTTCTTCATGTGTTTTTTTCCTGCTTCCTCCAGACAATCTGACCTATAAGTAGAGTGAATGTTCTCACCTGGTTTGTAGTGATGCCTTTTGGTTCACTTGAATTATTCTCCATGTGAAAGCAACTGAACCAAGAGGAAAATGCTTCAAGTTTACAAGACTGAATCGGACCAGAGCGAACGAACTTCAGGTGTGAAAACACCCTCAGTCATTGTTGTTCATTTCCATCACTGAAGCACGTCTCAGAAGACCGTAACTGGACCGTCGAGGCCACTGAACCTTCAGTGTTATGAGTTTATCGCTGTCTGATCATGAAGTGATTGCAGTGTGTGATGTTTGCTGATTTGTATCGACAGTTGTTGACAAGTTAAAAATATATATATATTAATCCAACAACTCAAGAAGATTCCCCATGAGAAGTTACCTTTCAATAACACTCTACATATGCTCCTGTCCTGACTCTAACATGGTTATTTGCTCCATGTCTTTGTGTGTGTGTGTGTGTGTGTGTGTCTTTTTGTCCTCAGGGTATAGCTGCAGCAGCACGGTCTAAAGGAGAACACAAACAGAAGGTGTTTCTGACAGTCTCCTTTGGAGGGATCAAGATCTTTGATGAGAAGTCAGGGGTAAGTGTGTGTGTGTGTGTGGGTGTGTGTGTGTGTGTGTGTGCGTGTGCGTGTGCATACGGGCCTTAATGCAACATTTCTGCCTGTGTGTGTGTGTTTCCTCTGTTAATGAGGCATCTCCATGAGAGGGAGGGGCCCCTGGGGAAATCAGGAGGCCCTAATTGAAACCCTGAGAACAAGGCCTCAGTAGATGAGAGAACATGGCCATCCCATTGTCTGCCTCCCTGCAAACAGCGACAACACTGGTTTCATATTATGCTCCAAGATTATTCACTTTCCATCTTACATGGCTGCTTTTCTGGTTGACCACCAGGGTCTATTCAGGCTCTGCTATCATTCCTCTTGTTCAGTTTTTTTTCTTTATCTCTGGTTGCTCTCGGATCCATCTGTCAGTTTTCCAGCCATTTTCCCCACTGTCCAATGAGATTTTAGAATCGCCACCATCTCCCCAAAAAAAAGCAATAACTGCACAAGGGTTTGCCTTAGTTTGGCTGATGGTGAGACGTATTGACAACTCAGAGATTTACGGCTTCAGGACCAGTCACATGTAAACACCCAGTGTGCAGACGAACTGTGAATCCAGTTGTTAAACGCTGTTGCAGGGAGAGTGTACCTGCAGCCCAGGGGAGACTGACCAGTGGAGCGAGAGATTTTTTTTTCTAATTTCTTACTCAAGGATCCTCTGACAGGCATTATCGAGGTTCAGTCTCCCAACTGCCCATACCTGTCACCTTATCCTTGAACAAGAAATATAATGCCTACATTCCCCAAGATGCTTTGTGCTTTGGGTGGAGGACGGCCTCACTAAATAGGCCATTTCCCCTTCTTTTAATGTTAATAATGTGAAATTAGTGCCCTATTAAATCCCGGAAACTTTTAAAGAAATCAGTTTTAAGGTGCTTGCCTCAGCTGGTTCACTAGACTTGTTATTATTAGTAAAACAGCCTTATTTGTACTTCCTGTAATACAGCATTAACATGTGCTGTTTGTGTGTGTTGTGTAAATGGGCAGCGAGAGGCGTCTGTTTCGCTGTGTCTTGTCTGGCTGTCAGCAGACTGACAGAGAGCGTAGTCTGGTTTAGACACAATGTGGAGCTCTGTCGGGGCTCCTGGCTTTAGCGGCAGACATGGTAAGCCTGAGATTTACACCTCAATAGGAGCTGAATGTCTGTGACACTATGTGTGTGTGTGTGTGTGTGTGTGTGTGTGTGTGTGTGTACCCAGCAGTAATTCAAAAGTGCGGGGTATTAGTCAGGCAGGACACGGCGACCAGCGGCCTCCCACATGGCAGCCATATTGGATGCAGCCAAACTCATCCCTCACGAGTCCAATCCTTCATCCCTCTTTTTTATAACCCTCATTCCTCTTCGTCTCATTCTTCCTTCCTGATGCTCCAAACTCTCTGCGCCGAGGGGTAAAGAGACAGAACGAGAGGTAGATACTGAGGTAGAGGTAGGGGAGAAGAGAGGAAACAAGAGAAGGAGAGAGGAAACAAGGACGTGAAAAAGACAGAGAGGGGATGAAAGGGAGGAACAGAGACAGACTGAAGCAGAGTTGGAGGAGTAGGTGGAGAATCGGTGAACATATGTCAGAGTAAAGCTCTCTACAGGGAGACCTTGTCCTCTGTCTCTGCACATTAATATTAACTATAGAGATATGCTGTCCTTACTATCAGTCCTTCAACCGCTCTTAATGGCTGGGGAAGGAGAGAGGGAGGTGGGGGTGGAAGGGGTGGGGTGGGGGGGTGGGGTGTCTCTGCTGAGGTTCAGGGATCTTGACAGTCTCATTCCCCTCCTGTGCATCAGTCAGCCAGATGGGCGGATGGATGTATGGGTGAACAAATGGATGGATGGCCTCTCTCTTGGAGGAGGGAAGGTCGTGCAGGGTGGAGGGAGGTGGTGCTTGAGATGGAGGAGAAGAAGATGGAAGACATTAATCTAGCAGAGGGCAGGCCAGCACGTCTCTCTCTCTCTGTCAGACATGTACGGACACACATGAGACACACGTGCAACACCACCCTCTCCAGCCCTTTTTGTCAGACTCGTCAGGGCCCTAACTCACAGGAGTGAAGGCCTAAACTCAAGTAAAGTACACATGGAGGAAAGCTATTAAAAAAGACCCTGACGTAAAGTATTCATGCAAACAAGAGAGAGGAGGCGCAGCACACACTGGTATCAACACATTCGGTCATCTCCTTTCCTAAACACATTCTCCTCCACCTCCATGGAAACTGTCATGAGGTCAAGGAAAGATGTGAAGGAGAGAATCCGACTGCACTAACACTAGTTATTTATAACACATGGATGATTAATCCTACTTTCTTAACCACAGGAAGAAAACAAACAGGGCTTTAATGTTGAAATAAGACAACATTATTAACAACATTCATGCTTATAGTATTTTGTTAACTGGAAATTCAATCTGTTCTTCATGATGACTCCTGTCTGGATTTGAAAGAGAATAAATCTATATTTATGGATTTGGAGCTCAGACAGTCAGACAAGGATTTCCATATGTGTTGGATCGTGTTAACTGTAGTCATTCAAAGGTGGGGGCAAACATAAAACAGGGCCATTGTTTTTTCTATGTGCATCTGCTGTGGTGAAACATCCAGTCGTCCGTTGTTTTAAATGTTGCTGCAGCAAGGTATTGTGCAATGGCATTTTCTCCTTTTCTTTCACATTCCAGGAAGGTCCAGTGTTTCCTATGCTAAAGGAGATAAGATAGGAAGCATTGAGGCTCCTTTCCTCATCATTTAGAGAATTGGACCAGCTCTGATTGTGGCTTCTGCTAAGATATTTCAGGTCATTTCACTCAGTCATGTAAAAGATTTTAAGACTGCAGCCGCTGTCTGATAAAATATATTGTAACTCTCTGTTGACCCTCCCTTCACTGTATTAATTCAAAGGTGGGGGCAGAGGACTGAAGGGGGGTTGAGGTCAGAGGGTGAGATGAACTGAGGGGTCAAGCTTGAGGGAATGGATTGTACCTGCATCAAATGGGGAGTTCTCAGTGGAGCATAAACCTGTCATTGTCCCCCTCTGTGGTTTCTGTCATGGAGGAAGGTGTGGAAGTGACGAAGGGGTTTGTTGAGGTGGAGGATTTGTGAGGAACGGGAAAGACAGTGTTAAGACACACATCTGTAGAGACACAGGAAATTAGCTGGAGAGAGGCATGGTCTTTGTTCCTGAACCCTAGTTTTAAAGACCCCCCTCCAATGAAAACCAGGTCTTAAATCTTGTTAACATTCATTTGACGTTTTTTTAAATAATACAAATAAATATTCAGTCACCAGTGTTTCCACCTTGAACTGCAGTGAACCAATGACAGTCTCATAAAAACAGATTCAGACAGTCAGGGATTCATACATCATAGAACCTAAGGAAGCAGTCCAGGGGCTAAATACACCTGAAAACTTGTTAGAACAGAAAGCCACAGTTAGCATTAGCACAACCACTAACACTGTGTCAGCCACTGTTCTGATCCGTCTGCTAGTCTCTGATTCTGGTCTCAACAGACTCCTCATCTGAGTCTGGGTCTGACTGAGGCTCAAACATGAGGCTGAGTCTCTCTGAT
The DNA here is from genome assembly GCF_046630095.1 of Trachinotus anak. NCBI lineage: Eukaryota > Metazoa > Chordata > Actinopteri > Carangiformes > Carangidae > Trachinotus > Trachinotus anak. The sequence continues at coordinate 3,930,257 of NW_027273861.1, read as the reverse complement.
GTTTCCTCCTCTAACCATTGGAGTATTTTTACGTTGTTTAAAACATGTCTGGAGAGGAACTTCAAAGCTCCTGAAAAGTTTCAATAAAAGTTTCTCTCTATAACCCAATGAGGACTGTGTGAATGTGGCTGATCGGCAAAATAAGCAAACAACCCACTAACCATCAACAGTGAACTAAACTGATTGGTGCACAAGTACACAATATCACCTTTTTCCAGCTCAGCCCAGCCCACAAAAAAAACCCACTAAAAAGAGCAGAGACCAAAACAAAAGTACAGAATCAAACACTATAAAACAAAATTGTCAGAAGAACAGGACCAATTTTATTGTCTTGCTCACTCTTTTAGTGACTTTATTTTTATATATTTGTTTATTGATTTGATAGGGACAATGCATGTTAATGGACATCAGTATAAAATACACAGTGTAAACATGCCTGTAGTCAACATCTGTAGTCCCTCAGCAGGTAACATTAAAAAAAAACCCATAATGAGTTACAATACACAAATACAATTAGAGAGTACACAAATAAAAAGGCAGAATTCATGATGCTGCATTAAAAATGATCACATATCTATAAGCCCATGTTTGAGACGTGTCTTATGGGATATGTAGGACACTTCCTTATTGCGAGCGGTGAGCCATTCCAATATTTACATCCCTTTACTGACAGCACAGTTTGTCCAAATGTGGAGCCCCTCCGAGGCACCTCACAGTCCCCTCTGGTGGTCGCCCTGCCAATGCCAGATCATCCAACTTGGCGTCAAACTGTGAATTATTCAACATTATTTACAGACACAGTGCAGCTTACGTGTGTGTGTTACTGACAGCGGAGAGCTCTCTATGAGTAGCCGCAGCAGTGCTACCCCTTGCCAGGAACTAATTAAGGCTCAAAGGTAACCGCTAATCTCAGTCCTGTCCTACTGGCTGGAGACTGGACAGCCTCTGCAGGCCCTCTGATGATGTCTTCCCCCCAGGTCGGAGATGTGAAGAGACACAGTATCCTCCTGCTGCTGCTGCTCCTTCCTCCCCACTCCCAGCATTACGGGGAATATCTTGGTTCAGTGGCCAGCAGCTGCTGAAGGGCATGCTGCCCACAGTCCCTCAGAGACTCTGTGACACGATGTGTGTGTGTGTGTGTGAGACTGTGAGAGAGGGACCAGCAGGGCATATCAACAGTGCTGGAGGAGAGCAGAGGGGAGAGAGTACACAGTCAGTATCGACTTTCTTGATACACCCACCTGTTTTTGCAGACAGCAGAGAACTCATCTATTTAAGCGACTTTGAGCTGTGCCTGATAGTCGACGCTTCCAGACACATCGGCCCCAGTGATGACCACCGTCCTGGGATTTAATCTCACGCTAGGTCCAAACTTCACCAAGAATGATGCAACAAAAACAGCTTGAAAGCAGCAGCAAGTCACAGTCTTGTTGTTAGCAGATACGTCTCATAGAGATAGAGATCTGAGGAGGAGAATAACATTAGTTCCAGTTTTAAGTGTGCACATTACAGCTCAGTACAACTGGTGTTTACAGCAGAGCCTGTGAGTGGAGGGAGCACTACGGCAAAAGTCTGAACTAGATCCAGTTCATGTAAAAGAACAGTAGAATTCTACTGATCTGGACGGTTGAGTGCTGCTGTGGAAGCATACAGTGACTAATATTCAATCATCCCATCACGGTTGTGTGTGCACTGGATGTGAGAGAAATGAAATCTAAATGTCCAAGGTTTCATTTGGAAAAAACCAAAAGCAAAAGCCCAGTTGAAATCTTTTTGTTTTTGGCTTGAAGCAGCACCTTTCTTGCCAATTTAAATTGAAAGTGCAGAGTCCATTTCACATTCATTTCCATCATTAATATTGCAGGGTTACCCTTTAGTGTACACTGAAAATTATTTTCTGTGAAATTCTTACTCTAATTAGAGTTTGGCAGTTATCAAGCTTTTTTAATCAAATGTATTTATTTATTTATTTGTTTTAACTTGAGCGGGGCCAGAGGATACTGCTGCCATAAACACTCAGCAACACCAGGACAGTCTACCTGCTTCATTATTTTCAAACCATACTGACACAAGATTGTTGCAGAAAGATGACACATGCACTGTTCCCACATGTCAACCAAAGTGTGTGTCGTTGAAACTGGGATGTTTCTAATGTGACTGCACCAAGACCCCTGTGGGATATGTTCTGCACTTCGTTAAATGTGTGCATCAGAAAGGGTACTGGGTACAGTCAGACTGGGTACTGACAGTGTGTGTGCGTGTGTGTGTGTGAAAGAATTGAATTTCATCTCATTCTCTCTGCTCTCTTTGAATCAGCGTTCCTCTTTGTCACCTCCCCACCCGCCCCGAGATAATTCAATAACCTCTGCAAATGAGCTGTGTGTGTGCGCGTGTTTGTGTGTGTGCTTTGTGCGCGTGTGTGCATGCACTGCTGTAACTGTCATTTTCAGGTCAATCAGAGGTGATAATAATAATCATTACTCTAATTATTAAATTTAGAAGACATGAGTCATGCAATGATTATCTGTTTCTTCCGGGGCTCTCAGTGTGTGTGTGTGTGTGTGTGTCTGTGTGTGTTTGCACCAGTGCACCCATGTTAAATTGGTGTCACTACACTCTGCCATGTCTTTCTCCTGGAATAGCTTCAAAGCAAGCAGATGTGTGAGTTTAGTCTCTGGTGTGTAGCTCTCCAACCCCTAGCATGGATGCAGAGGCTACTGGGTCATTATTATTGACTGTGTGTCTCTGCACCCAGCATGCAATGCAGCTGACATAGACAATAGCAACAACGCAGACGTTTAGTGTGACTTAAACAGAGTGCCATTACATATTAAGTTGTGAGTTGTGTGTTTGTGTGTGTGTGTGTGTGTGTGTGTGTGTATGTGTGTCGTGAGCGAGGGCACAGATGAAGTGATCAAGTCGACAGCTTGCCGAGCTGTGATTGTCACTGATCCCCCCTCTGTCCTCAGGAAAAACAGTGCCATCTGCCACGGGCAAGGCCAGCTTGGCACTCCCCACCCAGGCTAAACAAGAGAGGGCAGGGGAGCTAGAAACAGTTTAATACAAGATACAAGGTCTCAGCGTGAGAGGGGCTGTTTCTGTGCCACTTGTGGAAGTTTTTTTTTTCAGCTTCCCACAGGTTTCAGGAGCCGTGTACAGGAATGTGGTGAATTCTTCAGTTGCATGTTGAATCTTTGTGTATGGATGAGTGTGAAGCTCTTTGATACCAGCTTGTTTCTGCACATCTGAAGTTTATTCTAGTCTTATTTTATCTAATTAAAAGTGCATCAAACTTATGACAGATGCAAAGTCCTTTTTAAATCCCTTTTTATTTATTTCTCTACCAGTTTGAAATTCAGTTGTGTCTGATGAGAATTGGGCTCAAGCTGAGATTCTGTCCATAAAATCAACATATTGAGAAAACAGTTGCGTGTTTTTAGATTTAAGTCATAATTTCTAGAAAGAATAAAAATAAAACAAGAATAAAGTTGTAATGTTTCAAGAAGTTGCAGCTCCTGCATGATTCATGAAACATCCTGTGTGATGCGCTCCCTCAGGTCCTCCAACACCACCATGCAGTCCACGAGATCTCCTACATTGCCAAGGACATCACGGACCACCGAGCCTTCGGCTACGTCTGCGGGAAGGAAGGGAACCACCGCTTTGTGGCTATCAAGACGGCACAGTCGGTCGGTGTCTGTGTGTAAAGATGTGTGTGTGTTTTTTCATGTGTGTTTTCGCCACAAACCCTTTGTGTGTAGGTTAATGTACCATCAGGGTCTTTTCTGAACAATGTGAAACTCTTGACATTTAGATAAGGGCCCTTGAACACTGTCCCTTCGTGCTGTTCATCAAACAAGCTGTTTACACTGTAGAGCTCCAGCTTTAGGTGTTGTGTGTTTATGTGTGTATGTATTTGTGTAAGGACTCATGTGCAGCCCTGCAGCAACATACTTTATATGATATTGAGTCTCCTTTTTGTACCTGTTATGATTGTTGTTGTGTCCATGTGCCTGGCTTGTTTAGTCTGGATCCAGCTGGCTCACTCTGTAGCCATATTGATTTCCCATAGTGAGTCGATGAGGGTTTGAGTGTGTGTCACCAGCTCTAATGGCATATCCATCCTCCTCGGGCCATGAACCGTGGCTCTTTGACTTAGACAGATACACACACACCCACATCAGGTTGTACTCAGCATACACCAGCCACACTTGCACGTAAAAAAATTGTTGCTCACCAGATGCTACTGTGCCTAACAGCGTAGCACAAGGCTGAGCTCTCATCAGTCCGCTAAGATGTAATTTAGCTGACGTGTGCCTGAGGAAAGGTCACAATTACATTTTACTCCCATTTTCAGTACTTGAACCAGCCCTCACTGGAACGCAGACTATTAGATGCGGAGCAGACAATGAGACGGGAGCAGAGAGCTTATGGCAGAGGCTGAGGCTGTAATTGGAAAGTAACCACTTTGATGTGAATTAACAAAGCATCTCTGTCGTCATGAAGACTGAGACTTAAGGTTGCTCCGAAAAGGCCAATTTAGGGGAACTTTCGAAAGTAATTGGCTTACTTCTAAACTCAAAGTCTGAGCACAAGAGAGACGTGTTTTATTTAGTAAGTTTTAGTGCAGCTGGAAGTCCACTAATTGTGTAGGAAAGGATTTTGCAGACTGTCCTTGTTGTAATTTTTTTTCATAGAAAAGTTGTAATTAATATGAATAGGTCCATTTGTTACAAAAGCAACCTTGTACTAATTTGTAGGAAGGTTACAGAGAATTTAAAGACCTTTAAGTGTTGGTTTGGAAGGAATGTAAAGGTTTTCTTAAAGAGGTTATTAGATCTGTAATTATTAAAGGTCCCTTATTGTATAAAGATAGATTTCCTTGTCTTTTTTGATTATAAATTGAAAGAGCCTCAGAGCCTCTCCTCTGATTGGCTCATTGACCTGTTGTTACTGGAGCTCCAGAGAGAAGCCTGAGAGAGGAGATGTAAAACTACACTGAGATGGTTTTTGGTTCTTAAAACCACAAATATATCTTCATATGGATATCAACACTTCAGATAAAACACAGGAGAAGTGTAAAATATGTGACCTTTAACCTTTTCATTTCGGTCTCTTTGAAAATTTGTCACTAAATTTCAGACCATGATCATGACAACAACATCTAATGAAAAATAAGTGATGGTGGATATGTAGGGGTGAAGTGGTTCAGCCTAATTGTTTATAACACCTAGTTTTTAAGTGTGGAAAACACACATTTGTGGGTATATGTTGTTGTATGATGGCTCATCTCTTATTGTCATCGTTAACAGGGCTGTAACAATTCTCTTAATCCATGGTTGGGTTCAGACCTCAATCACAGTCCAGTTCATACCAAACCAAACTGTTTGGTGTAAACATGTTCCCCCGATGTTGACATGAATGGGCTGCAGGGTGAGCGTCTGCAATCTCAGGGTTATTGTCCTGCTAAAGGAGCCTAACTTTTACTGCAGTTCTGATCATTCAATCATGATTGGACCTAAATAGTCATGTGACACATATGCAGCTTGTCCTAACTTTAAACAGAATAATAACTTTATATGTGTTATAGTGTTAACTGTGAAAAGAGAAATGTGTTTTGTCACATCACTAACATAATGAGAACTCAACACGCTGCACCTGCACCTGCAGTGTCTGGGAGGTGGGGGTTACATCACTGAAATTTTTTCTTACGATCCAGTTAATTAGTTTAGTTATTTTTTAGTTTAGTTTAGTTTAGTTTAGTTTAGTTTAGTTTAGTTTAGTTTAGTTTAGTTTAGTTTAGTTTAGTTTAGTGGCTAAACATTTTTTAATCAAAGGCGTCCAGTCATCAGAGTTAAGGAGGAAATGCTTGTTTCTGATTTCACCATTTGGCACAAGGGTTCAACAACTCTAAATAAAGGAAGAAGAAGAAGAAGATGTCTTGAAAGTTGCTGTCTGGTTTTTACTGTGCGATCACTGCTGTCAACCTCATCTAGTTGTACAGTGTGTTCAGGCAGACTCTGGAGGTTGTCAAAAGTCATTATAGGAAATGCAGACAATCACTGCCTGAAAAAGATAAGGACGGTGCATGTTGAGGGAAATTCAATACACCAGAAACACCAGGATCATCCTGGAGATATCTCACCAATAGCTTTGATAACTAAATTTAATCTGAGCCAGGAAACCCTGATCAGTGCAGATTTAAAGAGAACTGTGTGTCTGCAGTAAAAGTCTTTCTGTTCAAATCATTCATCGTCGTTGCCCTCGGCTGTAAATTAGTTATCTAATTCAGGAGTGATGAACTGATGTTATCTCATCTCTGTGGTCCTATGAGCTGGCTACTCCTCCTACATCATCCTCAAACTCTCCTGCATATACAGTTGTAACACTCGCTGCTTGTCTCAGCCCTCTGCATCCTCCCTTACCTTAAAGTTCCCATAGAGAACAACGTCAGAGAGATGGAAAGAAAGACGGAGATTAGAGCTTCTCTTGTCAAATGTAAAGAGGATCTGAGTCTGACAGAGTGACAGTATGTTTTGGCGTTGGCTCAGCAGGAGCCACCATTTACCCCAGCGCGTCTGTTAGCAGCTTTAAGCAGCTGAGGACGTGTTGCAGAAAAGACGGAAATAGAAGCACTCTATGCAGAGCAGCGCTGATCCTATGAACTCTGGCTACACTCCACATAGCTCCGGTCAATAATTGATTAGGTCTGAAACATCATTGTACCATACGACTCTTTGCTGTTGTGCTGTGACAGTAGTTAGAAGTTGTGACACATCTAACAGGTTTGCTGTCTGTACTTTTGGCAACAGGGTGTTACAAGGTAAGACGAGAGGCCAGCGTCTGCTCTCGTCACTGTCTGAACCCGGAGCAGGAGCAGGAGTGTGGAGAGTGATTGTGTGGATATGTGTGTGGAGAGTCAATCAGGACACAGTGGGTTTATTTTGTTGCAGCACTAATATCAGTCTGACCCCGGCAACTAATCACCTGTCATGAGGTTCAGTCGGCATTTATTGACACATAACTGGAATAAGCAGGCATGGCTGCCTGTGCTGGATGCTGTGAGTGTGTGAAGTGTGTGTCTGTGACGTGGCTGGATAATGTGTCCTTGTTGTCCTAGGCCGAGCCTGTGATCCTGGACCTGCGGGACTTGTTCCAGCTCATCTATGAGATAAAGCAGAGGGAGGAGATGGAGAAGAAGGCCCAGAAAGACAAGCAGTGTGAGCAGGCTGTCTACCAGGTACACTTCACCAGCTCAATGTTACTGCCTTCTTTTTTCTTTTACCTTTACTTTAATCATCTGCCATAAGTACGATGAGCTTCATCTGGGAGACTCTTGACAGACGAGTCAAGTAGGACTTGAAAAAACATCAAAGTGAGTGAGTGACGTATGGATCACCCACTTCTTAGGTTTCATCAATGGCATCACCTGTTCATGGCGCTTATTTCTCCTTCTCTACGTCTCCTTGTTGAACTTGTCTTTATCTCTCTGTCTCACTCTCTCTCTCTGATGATTGCCAAATGATTTTGTGAATGCGAGGAAGCTTCTGTGTCTTGCTGTGCTTTCCGCCCACTCTCTCTTCTTCTCCAGCTTAACTCCCCGCCTCTTCCCTCTCTTCTGTCGTCTCCCCCTCTGTTCCTCTCTCCTGCCCCCGTTTGATCTCTCCCTCTCTTTTCCTGCCGCCGCTCGTCCGCAGACAATACTGGAGGAGGATCTGGAGGACCCGGTCTACCAGGTAACTTCCTGACCAATCGCATCGCTGCTTTCACTTGCTTCATTTTCAGCTTTGCTCCTCTCTCTCTCTCTCTCTCTCTGTGCACTGTGGGGAGACGGCCCCTGTTTGGTTACTGTTGTGTTAGCGGCACAATATGTGCAGTGTGGAGGGTCAGATGTGTGCGTGGGGTCACCTGCAGTGGTAGACGATCAAATCTGTGTGTCCGTGGGTCTGTGACCGTGCGTCTGTGTGCATGTCTGCCAGTTGCAGTGCATGATTAACTGAAAGATGTGTTAGTTTTCTCAGCTGCTGTGGGATTTTTTTTTCCCTGCTGAAACTCTCCTCCATGTGTCACTGGGGATCTGTTCTTTTTAATGAGAGCCAATTGACACTGCTGTTTGACTAATCACCTCTGCTATTTCACCACTTTTCTCTCAATTTCTCTATCTGCCAATTCCCTCCTGTTTTTCTCTCACCCCTCTGCTGCCGACATTGTAGTACATTGTGTTTGAGGCGGGACACGAGCCCATCCGCGACCAATCGGAAGAGAGCATTTATCAGGTACCCACAAGCTCGTCTTGTCTGCTTGTGTCTGACTTATGTCGTCATCATCTTGTAGTCAGCGCTGAGGTTTAATCTTTCACTCGCTGGCCAACAGGCACCAGCTCCATCCTTCCTGAATGGGATAAATATATTGTGGCCTGCTCATAAATGTGCTTCTGTGTTCACACATGAAAATGTAGATGAAGGAAAAAAAGCAGCGAAAATCAGAGGCAAACAACCAGCCAACACTCTCCAGAGGGCCTCGACAGCCAAAGCAAGCTACCCCAGGGAGACAAGCCTTTCTCAGGGCGCACTCCTCAGAGGCGTGGGTAGATCTCCGAGGGATGAAGAGGGGGAGGGGACTGTGTACGTGGAGGGGATGTGGAGGTTATTCCTGGCCTGTGTGCGAGGAGGACCCCTCCTCTTTTTCTTGCCTCCCCTCCCTCTTTTTTTTTTTCTGTGGAGGAGATGAAAGAAAGTGGGGGAAAGAAAGATTAATCACCAGCCTCTCGTTTGATCTTTAAATAAAATGGATTGAAAATAGAAAAGAGCGCTGGCGCGTGCACAAACATTCGAGGCTGAGAAATGCTCAGATACACATACAAACAAACCCCACCATCCCACACACACACACACATCAGGCGTAAGAAACGTGAGCCTCAGCCAGCCTCCAGCCACAGAGGAACTAATGTATGAATAAAGATGGCAGCTTCTGGAAATAAACATGTGAAAGAAGTAAACAAGGCGTCGGGAAGAGGAGAAAGAATGGGACAGGCTGTGCTAGACAGACATCCACATCCTTCATCAGGGCTGTTTCTCATTTGCCACACAGTCTGATTAGAGCGCACCAGAATCAAACTTTATCTCCAACCTTGTGTCACTGCAGGAGAAACAAAAAGCATCCCAGGAGTCATATATATATATATATATATATATATATATATATATATATATATATATAGAAATCAGCTCTTTGATATCAGTGCCCATTGTTTCTTCTGATTGCACACACTGTCAGATCTATCTGCCTGCCTGACATAGATATTACATGTCTCCATGTGTGTGACAGTTTGAGTTATTACATGTCTGTGGGTGTGATAAGCAGCAGCCTTATCCATTCTTTATTAGGCAGAAGGCAAGAAAGGGGGATCATCAGGTGATCTGTCTGGTAGATTAGTCCTTACTCCACAGGTTTTAATTTGGATTAACCCTGCACACACACACACACACACACACACGCGCACACACACACACACACACACACACACACACACAGCAGGTCAGGTTCTAGGGTTCTGTGTTGTCGTCCATTGTGTAAACCTGTGTCAGTGCCTGATGGATCCAGAGGTAACGGGCTCTCTCGGCTGTTCTCTGACTTTATCGGCCGATTGTGTAGGTTCCCACCAGTCAGCAGAAGGAAGGGGTCTATGACGTCCCAAAGCGACACCCAGTGAGTGACCGTGTGTTTTGCCCATGTCCGACCACCCCCGCCCCCAATCCCTCTTCCCCTCCCTCAGCCTGCCTCCCCCTCTCAGACAAACCTCTCAGCTGTCACGCCCTCTCTCTCCTCTCAGAGCCGTGTGATGCTCTTAATTTCGCATTGACTCCACTTCCCGTTAATGTATCTCCCACACCCACAGTGATCCGGTGTGTTTGTGACTGTTCCCCTGAGAGGTTTGCTGGGACCCAGTGCTCTTGTGCAGTGTGCTGTGCTCCTCTTCTGTTTGTGCCGTAGCTGTGGTGGTGGCCGGTGCCCCTCTCCTCGTGCTCCATGGTGCCTGCTCCTCTCTGGTTAACTGGGAGACTGTGTGCGTGCAGATGTGTGCGTCATTGTGTCAGTTTGCTCGACGAAGCATGCCAGGCTGTGGTTTGCCAGTGTGGAATCCAGTAAAAACCTGCATGACCTTATCACAGACTGCGTGGAGTCACTGTCACATGGATATAAATGATATGACTGACTGTAAACGTGCATGTTTTTGAACCCACACCTCAGGATGTTGAATAGTTTTTCACACTGTTCATGCATAGAAGTGAGTGTTTGCAGGGGAAATCTGTATCACTATTTATGTGTGTGTGTGTGTGTGTGTGTGTGTATATGTGTGTGTGTGTGTGTGTGTGTGTGTGTGTGTGTGTGTGTGTGTGTGTGTGTGTGTGTGTGTGTGTGTGTGTGTGTGTGTGCGTTGCTCGTAAGCGCTTGTTATTGGCTCACACTGCCGGTGGTTGTAATGAAAGACGACCTTGACCACTGTCAGGCTGCAGTATAACTCAGCTGCTCTTTATCTGCCTATAAACACGTTAGTTATATTACTGCCTGATTTAATCTGCTAAAATCTTCACACTCACAATCACCAGGTTGTGTGTCTGTGTCAACACTTCATCTCACCTTGCTATTGTGTAGATCAGTATCCCCTCGGTCCGGCCGCAGCCCACCATCCCTGTGCGTGCTCCCCCTGCAGTGGCTCTTTTATCATTAAACCGCTAACACTGGACTCCCCCTCCCTCGCCACTGCTGGCAGTCAGAATCCCACTCTATTTTGGTAGGCTGGGAATCAGTCTCGCAGTTTTCTGGCTGCATATTATCCCCAGCTTTGGTAAGAAGCTTACAGGCACCATAGTATTTCTGTTCTCTCCTCAACCAGCCCACAACACATGCTGCTATTTGGATTGCTTTTGTGTTGGCCGGCGTCTGAACGTGAACAAATCCAATATTTCTCTCTTGTTGTGCAACCAATTGGACCAGTCGTCCATTCAGGTTTAAATACAGCAAATTCAAGTCTTTTTGGTCTCCCAGTCAATCAGAGGGAGTAAATATAACCCTGGATCATAGACATATAAATGGATCATAGAAATCTTTAATTCTTTTGTGGCAGACGGCTCGTGTTGCAGTTTGAAGATAATTTCATTTAGCTTTAAGATAAATCCAGACGCACAGAGGGAAGGAAAACTGCTGCTACGGTGCTGCTGCTGCTGCTGCTGTCTATGGCTTGAATCTTTCAGTGATGTCACAGCAGGTCTTTTCCTTCAAATGTCAAAAATGCCGCCTTTGCATCAAATTGTAAATTTGAGCAGCCTCCTGATGTTCACATAAGCCTCCCGAAAAATGTGGGAGCTTCTGATAACTGCAGCCTATTACATATAGTGGAAAGACCTGCAGCACAGTGTTGCTGCACAGCTACTGATGGTGGCAGGACAATGTAAAAAAAAAACAACCCAACTTTAACACCAAAGAAATCAATTCACATCATCAATAGCAAAAGAGAAATGTAGCCTACACAGTGGGTTAAAGATAGAGTTTAACTCATTAATGATTCGCTACACAAACGTACATTTATCATTATGGTTTATATGGAGTGACTGCAAGGCTGGCACTGGGGGTAAAGAATGCATCAATACTTGACGTGGAAACAATGAGTGGTATTACTGTTTGGCGTCTTGTCTCAGAGGCCAGATCGCTCCGGCCAATCGTTCGCCGGCAAAGACCAACAGCACAGACGTGAAATGATCGACACCACTTCTGGAAATAAGAGAAAAAACAAACAAAGATGTGTCTTTTTGGCTGCTCCTGGTTTTCTTGTAGCTCCTGGTTTGTTTTCTGGCTGCTAGCAGTAGCGTTAACAACATGGCCAGTGCCAGCCTGGCCGCTGTCCAAAGTAAGACACAAACCTAGAAACTCAGTTATAATAAAGGCAGAGTAAAACACTGTTCTGGTAACAAGCAGGCAGGTTTTGTTACTTACTGACCTAGAAGAAATTCTACTGACTGTCAGTTTTGAAGCCTCTCGGGTCCCAGAGCTCTCTCCATCGAGTCAATACCCATCTGAGGTTCTCTCCGGTTTCTCTCCCTCTTCCACAGTCACTGCAGCTGTTCCACTACCTGGGCAGAGCTACTGATAGTTAGCGGAAGCCGATGGTGCCATTATTCTATAGTCATTACACTGTGCAATCAACATTTACTCCATTATTATAAATTAAAGCATAAAACCTGCTCATTGCCAGTTTAACATTTAGATGTTTTCTCATTTTTCCGTCATGGTGTGAACGCTGCAGCAGCACCTGCTGTGAATACTGAGAGCACAGTGACCACAGCCAGCACCAGGTATCTAACAATTATTATTTAGGGTGGATTTGCTGTTTGCTCCATTGGCAGGAGAGGTTCATCATCTCCTCCACAGAAGGAGCGACAGTGCTCAGTAGTACACACACAAACACACACACACACACACACACACACACACACACACACACACACACACACAAACACACTACTCCTCCGATGAAATGATACCAGTGGCAGAGATGTGACCTCCTGTCCACAGCAATCTCTTCTGCTGTTTACTCTGTCACCTTCTTAAACGATGACCAATCAATAAAATACAAACACACACACACACACACACACACACACACACACACACACACACACACACACACACACACACACACACACACACACACCATTTGAATCTACTGAGCTCTTGACCCTGTAAGAACTGAGAGTGTGTTGAATCAACCGCACCACCTTTACACATGGAAAAGTCAACATATAACCACCAGCCCAGGTTGCCACTTGTGCCGTATTTGAAAATGAAATGCTATTGATTCAATATAAGATGCTATTTATTCTGTATTTTTGTACTGACATTTCATTTATATACCAGTTCAAGAAACTTTATTTGTCCCCCGGGGGCAATTTAAAGGGGCACATAGAGTGGACATTAACAAATACACTAAAAAGAACACACAACTTGTACAAGACAGATTGTACACACTATGGAAGTAGGAAACATCAGTGCAAAACAAAACTTGTGATATTATAATGAGAATGATAACATAACATGGTAGAATGGCAGAGAAATAAATAACTGTACACATAAATAACTGACTGTACACGTTTGATAAAAAATATATTAAAAATAAGAGCTGAATGAAAGACGTACAGCGCAGGTGCATGTTGGCGTACAGGTATGTGAGCTGTGTAAATATCAGCAAAGTCCTCAAAGTGCTGTGAATGATGTCATGTCAAGTAAAACCAAACCAGCTGTAGTCTGCAGACGGACTGTAGAAGTTTATCAATGAGCAGTGAACTGACAAGCTCCATGTGCTGTGAGAGGATACACACATTGTTTCCTTCTACTCTATAGCAATGTGGAGCCCTGGTGGCTCACCTGGTAGAGCACACACCACAAAGCCTGAGTCCTAACTGCACAAAGTGGCTCGGGTTCGACTCCGACCTGCTGCATGTCATCCCCTCTCTCTTACTGTGGCAACCACAATAAATACAAAAGGTAATTAACAGTATATTAGCAACTGTAGCCTACGTTATAGTCTGTTAACCTATATTGTACGATAATCAATATACTGTAGATAACAAGGCAATAATCAGCAAATTGATCATGCTAATATTCCATCCACTGAAGGTTAAGACAGTTATTTATTTTATAATCCATAAATATTATTGATAGCCTACATTACTAATATGACAATGCACAATTTCAAACATCTGCAGAAATAACGACTATCCTGTATAATTCAACATAGCCTACACATTTAAAGAAAGAGTTTTTTTTCTTTCTATCCTTTTGTATTTAAAAACCAAATCGAATCTAAATCTTATGACTCCTTCGCTTCGCAGGTAACAGCTGACCCAAGTATATCAATCACACTGTTAATCACAACCTGAGTTATGACAGGAAGTCAACCAAATAATGAATTGTAAACCAGTATAAGGCTACGTTTGTTTGTTACTCTTGATGTTAGTTTTGAATTCTCAGAAAATCATTGCACCAGCGGGGAGTTATTATTTTTTTTACAACCCCACCCTATGTGACACTAAATTGGCCTAGCCTAGTGTGTGTGTGTGTGTGTGTGTTAGAACAAATTAGTTACAGAGAGAATAGAATGTCTGGTATAGTCTGGTTGTGTTTTGTTCAGAGTTGTGAGTCCATGTGCGTGTGTGCATGTGTGTGTTTGTGTGTGGGATCAGCAAGGTGCCGTTAATTAAAGGGGCTGCGTTAATTGTATGCAGAACACATGTGCACAGGTAATTACTGTTTCCCTAGAGATGGCTAATTGATAGGTGGCGGCTGTACTGATAAAGATAAAGGGCCGGGCGAAGAGATGGCGAGAGCGTTTAATGGGCACAGAGGGATAATTGGCAGGGCAAGAGAGAGAGAGGGATGGACAGAGAAGTGAGGGAGAGAGAAGAAGGCAGGAGGGTGCAGCTCTTAGAGAGCAGGACAGCAGGTACTTTGTGTTTCAGTCCAACTGTAAGGTCAATTTAAACGTATGACAAATATCCAGGTAGGTTTGTCTCATCAGCTGCATCGAAATGAACCATTAGGAGTTACAAGATTTCCAGGAAGAAAAAACATCCTGAAGAAAAATGGAGAATATTTCCAGAGCTGATTAGTACTGGGCGAGCAGTTATTGTTCTCCACGATCACTTAATGATGGCCATACTTCACGCTTTCATCCAGAGAGAAGAATATAGTCAGCAACATTGTGCTGCAGCAGCTACTCTTGCTTTGCCAGGCCAATCTGCACATTATGTGTCGGTGCCAGTGCAGGAGAAAGGTCTGGCGCACAGCGTCGTCATTCTGCTGCAGCTGAGGAAGATGTCACACACACTCGCATGTGTCAACGATGAGTGGAAAGACATGCCAACACAGTTTTAGGGTGTGTATGTGTTTTTAATGTGTTAATTTGTAATAGTCTAATGACCAAAGGCCTAAGATATCAGATTTGTTGAGAATAATAAATCAGCCATATCATGTATAATCAAGTGATACTGAGGTCCAGATGCAGCCAGTGAGGACAGAGCAGGGAAGGAGGCTGTTTTTTTCCTGTAATCAAACATACTCCCTCCCTTTGCTCTCACATACAGCAAACAGCAGTTAGTTAACCCAGCTCCTCTGTGTGTGTGTGTGTGTGTGTGTGTGTGTGTGTGTGTCTGGCTCTCCATTTGTCTCACACTGTGGTTCCTGACTCAGGGGAGCAGGCTTTACAGAAACACAAAGGGGGGTTTAAACCCCAGCTCAGTGCTGTAGTTTACACTAAAGGTAGGGATGATCTTTAAACCTCTTTAAATCTTCACTTGGTCTTTAAGTCTGGGAAGAAGAACCTTGCTCTGTGTGTGTGTGTGTGTGTGTGTGTGTGTGTGTGTGTGTGTGTGTGTGTGTGTGTGTGTGTGTGTGTGTTTTGACTGGAACACCTGCAGACCATCACCTTCTCCTCTTAAATTAGCCTCATTTCACCTCACCCCCTCCTGTCTCAGCTGCTCTCTGAGTGTATGGGAAACAACTAATATGTTTGTGTGTGAGCACATTTTCATCCCACCTGCCATCTAACACTGGGGTTGCGATTGCAGAACGGACATCAAAGCACCCCCCACCACCACCACCACCATCATCAGCATCATCATTATCATGATCAGCCCCTCCAACAACAGCAGCAGCAGCAGCAGCAGGAGCAGCAGCAGCAGCAGGCTGTGGCAGATCTCATAGACTTAGACCTGGAGAAGGTGACTCAGGTAAGGAGCTACAGTGAAGCACAAGCACAGTGCTCTTGTTGTTGTCAGGGTTTTCAGTACTTGTGTGCTAAAGGTTACCCATCAGCCCCCATGAGATGGTTATTTCGACCTCCTCAGATCCTCTCCTGTCTCCTAACCTAAATCTCTGCTGCATCACTTTTGTTCTTCTCTGGTCGGGAGTCACTCCGACTCTTGACCCTTGTCATTTATGAATAAAACATGCAACCTTGCTGTTGCCATAGTAACCAGGTTGCAGCAGGAGTAGAGTCAAGCACTGTGTGTATGGGTCACACCTGCACGTGTACGTGTGCAAAAGAGGGAGGACGAGCGGTACAGTCCATCAGCTCAGAGCAGAGGCCCTTTAAGGTCAGAGCGCAGACCCACTCACTGCCCCCACACACATAACGACTGTGGAGTCACGTGGACAAAAAGTGGACAGAAAGTCTATAAATGTACACCTTCCTGTGCTGTTTGAAGCAGCGGTTTCTGTTTGAAGAACGTTAGCTCAGCCTCTGTGGTACTGAGTCAGTGCCGCAACATCCAGTAACAACTGTGGGAATTTAATGCATTTTAGGTCAAGAAAAGTGTTTGTTAAATGTGTTTTGAGGATTTAATCCCATGTATATCCTGTTATCAGTCCCTGTGGATGAACCATTTTGTGTATCTCGGGTATCAAGCTTATCGTCTTGTTGAGTTGATGTTTATCTACAGCGCGAGACTCTGCTGCAACAATAGTCCATATTATAGCCTCCTATCCTTACCCCCTCCTCTCCTTGTGAAAAACCCCAGCATAGCCATCCAGATCCATAACTGTAAAACACCATGCTCGCAGATCCATTTTCTGATACGTGGAAAAAGAACTTTATGGACTACGTGTGACCCACACGAGCGAACAAGAAGGAAGATATTCTAAGAACATTCATTATCTCTAAAGAAATTATCCACATCCATGATTTATGCAAATCTCTGACCATGTATTCAAGGCTTAAATTCCTTTATCGACTAAAAATAGTTTCCTTAACTTGCCACCGGCCTGAAGAGGGGGGGGGGGGTACTAAAGAGAGGGATCATGGGGAAACTGAAAGAACACAAAACGATACAGAACAAATTCAGATCAGGCTGCCGTCTTTGATAGTTATTCCCTCTGAGGCACACCACACATCTTCTACAAGAGGGAAGCATTAATGACTTGCCCAGAAGAAGGCAGTGGTACAGTAATGATGCAAGGAGGGGGGGGTGGAGGTCTGTATTTAGAGCAGCTGCTGGAAAGCACCTTTATCTGGAGCAGATGACAAAGATTGTGATAACTCTTGGTAGGTATGTCATCATAGTCAATCATTTCATCTCATGATATCATCTCTCCTCGCCCCTCTGTAACCTCGTCTGTGCTGCTGCCACAGTGCCGAGGTAAGTGCTGCAAACTTACTGAGCTCGTGTGGTGTTGCATGTGGTGTGTGATGCATGTTGCACTGCAATTGAAACGGCTTCACATGATGTAAATACTACAGGAGTGTTGTACCTGTGCCTGACTGCTGGTGTGTGCTGTCTCTGGTTCTCAGAATATCAACCAGTTAGAGATCTTTGGAGACATGTCCACGCCTCCTGACATCACATCTCCATCGGTGAGCAGCCGTCTCTCACACACACACACACACACACACACACACACACAC
Organism: Trachinotus anak; assembly: GCF_046630095.1. Classification (NCBI taxonomy): domain Eukaryota; kingdom Metazoa; phylum Chordata; class Actinopteri; order Carangiformes; family Carangidae; genus Trachinotus; species Trachinotus anak. The sequence goes on along the minus strand of NW_027273861.1, from coordinate 3,912,799 downwards.
ATGGTAATCTGATGACACCCTACCAGCATTTCCACTGAGCTGTCTTCCTTTTTTTCTTTTTTTTTTTCATTTTTACCTCACACCCTGACCTCCTAACACAACCTGCGCAGACCCCCGCCTCTCCAGCCAACACCTTCGACCCCTCGCAGGGCCTGCAGCCTCCCACAGAACTGTTTGCTCCCTTCAATCCTGCATCTGTGCCCTCAGGTAGGACCTTGTTCACTTTCTGCTAAAACACACCAGTGCTGCAAGTGAGGAGAAACAAATGCAGTGGGGGAGAGCGAGAGAGAGAGAGAGAGAGTGCAAGAGGAGATGAAGGGGAGTCAGAGGATTCAGAGAGGAGTTAGAGGAAGAGAGGAGAAGGGGGAAGGAGGGGTGCGATAAATGGAGAGGGATGCAGTAGAATTGAAATGTAGATGAGGGGGAGGGGAAAGAGGAGAAAAGGTGGTGTTGGTTGTGCGTTGAATCTGAAATGCGTCATTAGCTTCCTGCCGCAGATGCTGCTGATTTACCTGGTGCTGCTGAGGCAACCGTGGCGGTCAGAGGAAAGTATTAAAACACGCTGAGATGATTGTAGTGAAGACTCCTCGGTATACAGAGGGATCCAGATGTGGCGCATACTTCATGACTTCTCTGGTTCTCCCTTCTTCACTCTCCGCTCCTCACCTCTCCCTGCGAGAGGGCGGCCGGGGTCAAATGTCAACTCTCTCCACTGTAGGTAACAACTGGAGAGCGGGAACAGTGTGTGATAGAATAAGCCTCTGCTGATGAGTTTGAGTGATTTTAATGAGTGTGCGTTAAGCTCTGCCTTTTCATAATGACTCTGCCTCACTCTGGAGGTAATTATGAGAGTTCACCATGACCATTAAGAGACACCACATTAGCTGCAGGCAGAAGTGGGGCAGCACTCTCTGGTGATGTATGGGTGATTATCTTTCTGTGTGTTTGTGTGCAGAGGAGAAGCAGAAGTGAGCAGGTGCACTGTGGGTATTTTAATCACTTCAACTTCCGGTTTCTGTACTTACTTTGTTACATTATCGGTACTGTGGTACAGAAACATTAGGGCTGCCCCCTGGATGACTAGTAGTTGATAGTTGGAGCCATTAGTCGACTGTTGCATGTTTATGGTATTAATTTAATTATTTCAACATATATTTGTGAGGAGCATCAGACAACAGTCAGTGACACCATAAAAAAGCAGAAACGACACTGAATGTGTTGTGACAACCAGCAAGGAGATTGAGCCGCCATGCTGAGTGGCTAACATTAGACCTGTGCCACATGATCGGCCATGTTTGAGGGTATGTTTACCAACGTCCTTTACCTTACTTACTCTGGATTTCCTGCCCGACATGCTGGTGTGTAATTACGGTAACAGACTGTCCTGTGTTTTCAGATTGTTTTGATTTTGTTTCATTTTTGGGTGGGGGGACATTTGTAAACCTTTATTTGATGGGACAGTGTACAGTGACAGGAAATGGGTCAAAAAGCAAGAGAATGACTTACAGCAAAGAGTCCATCGGCGTGGAGTTGAACCAGGGACTCACTGCGCCCGTGTGGTATGTGCTTCAAACACTCGGCTACCGGGTCGCCCTTCTTGTTTTGATATTTGAGGTAGTTTGTCCCCTAAGAGTTGCCGTAAGCCTGCTTTAAGGCAAGAGTTGTCGGTGGTGTCCTGCTTGTGACACGTGTATTAGAAAATAAAGAAGTTGCTGCTGCTGTTCGTTGTTTTGTGTCTCTAAGTCCAGTTTTTTAAATTTATTGCTAAATATGCCCAGTTAGCTGAAGCCATGACACTCGGTTACATTATCATCTACTGACTGCAGCCGTGTACACGATGTCTGTCCAGTGCCTGTGGAGTTCTAACATTTGTTCCACTGTCAGGGGCAGCCCTAAAAAATCACCCGTTTCTTTCTAATCTCTATCCTTTCACCACCAGGTTACGTGACAATGGGTGCGGTACCCCCTGGCCACTGGTCCCAGCAGGCATTTGCTGCCCAGACACCGCTGGCCTTCGGGGTGCAGTCTCCATTAGGCCCGGTAGCCCAGGTGCTGCCAGGCGGCCAGCCTCTCATCTGGGGCCAGGCCAACATCTTCCCTGCCACCCAGCAGCAGTGGGCAGCCATGGCAGCCGGAGCCTTTCCCCCCACAGCCTACCTCCCTGCCCAGCCTGTGGGCACCCTGCCCGCTGCCATGTTCCAGACTCTCACCCCCGTCACGACTGTGACTCCAGCCGGCGAGAGCCATTCAGGTGCTGGAGCCAGCGCTTCAGCTCCCTCCCCTTCAGCGTCGTCGAGTCCACAGCATGGGGAGAGGGGGAAGAAGATGGGCAAGGAGATGTTCAAGGTGGGGGGAGCTGATGAGAGCAGGTTTATGTTATCTACTGAGAAATTTCCACCTGGTCTTTTTTAGAAAGTGTGGTCATGACGCAAATAAGGAAAAAATGGAAATGACTGAACATCAACCAGAGAAACTAAGCAATGTGATTAGCTTTTCATTATTATTATTTCAACATGTATTTGTGAGGAGCATCAGCAAATAGTTTGAGTCCAGGGCTCAGTGTTTGAAGTAACATTGTCAACACTGTGCTACCTTACAGAGAAATACACAACCATAATAATCAGGCTTTTTTAATAGTTTCTTGGGGCCAACTTTTGGAAGTCATCATAGACAATAAATTATCATGGGACAAACACAAAGAGAGAGTGGTAACTAAAATGGGAAACACTTTGTCCATAGTTAAGAGATGTGCAAAGTATTTGACACAACAAACCATAAAACAAGTAAGTGAAGCTTTGGTTTGGTCTCACCTGGATTATTGCTCAGCTGCTTAATTCTTCATTAGGTAATGTAAGAAAATTGCAAAACAGTAGGTGCAGCTCTTTTTTGTGGGTTGAGAACAGTTCGAAAGTAAAAAATAGATGTATGCTGTAGTCATTAATGGTTCTTATTAGGAATAGTTTACAACAAGATAACAACAAGGACTAAAAAAACTGTTCTTTAATACGAGTGTACACAGTTATTCAACAAGGCAGACAGAGAAATACAGGAGTGGAATTCACTCCCAAATCATATGATACAACAAAATCATATTTATATGGCTTTAAAAAACACTGAAAGAATATTGCCTGAGAGGAAATGTTAGTTGTTAATAAGTTTACTGTTGTGTGTTATAGGAAAATATTTATCTGTGAGATAATGATAGATTCAGTGGAGCTTGTTCATTTTCTTTGTGTTTGTGTTATTTACATTGAGCCATGTGTTATGTGCAATGTGACTAATGTCAATGTGCGTGGTTGTATTCAACATCAAAACTGTATAGATCCCAGGAAGAATAGCTGCTGCAACACAAAAGCTAATGGGGATCTTAACAAACAGGCAAACAAACAATGAGTAGAGAAATGACTGAGAACGAGGGAGAGAGATGGAGAACAATAAACAACAGAGATCCTCAACTAGTCATGAACTGGGGACATTGCGAACTATTCTTACTGTTTTATTTCTGAATCTCAAAGATCCTGAAATTCGGTCAAGACCAAACTACACTGAACAAAAATATAAACGCAACACTTTTGTTTTTGCTCCCATTTTTAAATCTGTGTTAATGAGCATGTTTCCATGTTAAGATCGTCCACAACAGGTGTGGCATGTCCAGATGCTGCTTACACAGCATGACTGTTGCACAGGTGCCCACCACCACCAAAAACATGCACATCTGTAGCCCAAGTCATGAGAAATCCATAGTTCAGTCCCTAATAAATGTCTTTTTTCAAAATAAAACAGCACATTTTAAAGTGGCCTTTTATTGTGACTAGCCCAGGGCACACCTGCGCAACAATCATGCTGTATAATCAACATTTGGATATGCAACACCTGTCAGGTGGATGGATGATCTTAGCAAAGGAGAAATGCTCACTAACACGGATTTAAACACGTCTGGGAAGAAAATTTAAGAGAAATATATCCTCTGTGTTTCTTAAAATCTTAAATCTTTTGTTTCACCTAATGAAGATTAGAGGCAAAAACAAAAGTGTTGCATTTATATACAATTTAGAAAAATCTGTAATGGGCGAGACTATTGATGGAGACTAAGACAAAATCAAGACATTTGAAAAAAACATCTTGAGACTGGACGCACAACAACCCAGATTTCAGACATGCTGATCAAGTGATCTTCATAAAATTTGTACCTGTGTCCCATTAAAAACATCACAGAACAGGTTACCAATTGATCGCCCATGCAGTGAGCCACAGTATGTTGAACTTCTGCCTCTTCCTGCAGGATTTTCAGCTGGCGAAGCCTCCGGCCATGCCGTCGAAGAAGGCCGATCAGCCCAACTTAGCAGGAACCTCAGAGGCATTCAGCACTTACTTCAGCCGTGTGGGCACCGCCCAGGACACGGACGACTGTGACGACTTTGATATTTCTCAAATGAATCTGACACCAGTCACCTCCACAACACCATCCACCAACTCACGTAAGCACTGTGTGTCTGTTCGTGTCTGTTCAACACATCAGCGCCAGCTGTGTAGCTGCGTCTGACTCGGCTTGTCTTCCCATACAGCACCGACCCCAGCTCCCAGGCAGAGCTCTCCCTCCAAGTCCTCAGCCTCCCATGTCAGTGACCCCCCCACTGACGCCACAGACCCCCCCACAGACGACTCATTTGGGGAAGCAGAGGGCAGCCCAAGTCGCAGTGGAGAGGAGGATGCTGTAAGTGTGTGTGTATGTGTAGTTGTGTGTGAGAGGATGTTAGAAGTGGTTTGTGGAGTTAGTCAGGTGTGTGTGTCTTTAATAACTCACTCCTTATGCTGCTGTAACCTGCACAGCACGCTCAGATCTCCTGATAAATAGCCTTTGTAAAGTGTTGGCGGGGCAGGTAATCACTCTGGCTGATTAGGGGCCCGATGCTGTTGTGTCCCTTAGAGTGTGAGTGTGTTTGTGTTTCAGTAGATGTGGGAATGTGCACATGAAGTGTGCGTTAGTTTGTGAACGTGAGCAGCCGCAGCGTGCCTGCATAAGTATGTGGCTCAGTGTGTTTGCGTGTGTGCATGGTCAACACAGCGTTAAATTAGCTGCAGGAATTGTCAGAGACATCATTAAGCTGTTATTAATACCAGCCAGGTAGCGTCCATACATCACTACTTCTATATGGACAGACTCATCTCTGGTGAGATAGAGCAGGAACGATGGCCCAATTTTTCTTCCAGGGGCAATTAATATTTATTTTACCAGCAGCACCGCAGTCTGAGAGAGAAAGTAAGAGAAATTAAGGAAAAATGAGAAGATTACGAGACATTTTCAGGGGTTGGAGGAGAAATTCCATTTGCCTTTGACCAAGTCCTTGTAGAAGTAGTGACCTTAAAGGTCCTATATTGTATAAAGGTAGATGTCCATGTGTTTTTTGATTATAAATCAGGTCTAGGTTCTACATTAATACTGTGAAAGTATCAAAGCCTCAGTCCACAGAGAAATGCACAACCTTAGCCACACCCCAAGCCCCACCCACCTGGACCCACCATCTAACCAGGATGGATTTGGTTTATGTTTACCTGAAATCTGCTATATTTTCATTCAGTCACTCAAAAATTATTCAGTCAACCAGAAGAGAGGCTCAGATCCTCTCTTCTGATTGACTGACTGACCTGTTGTTACTAGAGCTCCAGAGAGAAGCCTGAGAGAGGAGATGTAAAACTACACTGAGATGTAAAAGTGTAAAATATGGGACCTTTAAGAAACACGACTTTTCTAGTACTTTCACTGCTGTTTTTCTTTCTCTTTCTCTCGTACTCTTTTTTGTTTTTCTTTCATGCTTGCCACTCTCTTCTCCTTTGCTCTCCACTCTCCAGGCGTGAAACATTAGTTTTATGCCTCCAATCCTGCTGTTACTGAAAAAAATACAGAACTTTCACGCCGCTAAAAATGTCACCAGGCCTGAATAACACAGAGGCTTTACGCAACCCAGAGAAATGTGCACTGAGTGAGTGAGTGAGTGAATAATGCAAAAAGGTTAGAGAGAAAGAAAGAAAGAAAGGAAAAAGTGGAGTGAAGGCAGAAAAACAGCCCCCCTCCCCTCACCCACTCTCTGCAGGAGGAGGTGTGAAAAGCGGAAGTGTTAAAGGAAAAAAAGCAGCGGATCAATAGAACGAACCCCACAGAGGCTTTCATAATAGACCACTGTAAATGAGTGCTCGTGCGCATGTGTGTGTATGTGTGTGTGCGTGTTCAAGTATGTTTGTGTGTATTTGCAAATGCGTTTCTGGAAAGAGACCAGCTGAGTGGGATGTGGTGTCTCACTCCAAGTGTCCTTATTTCTCCTTCAGAGTATCAACACCTTTTCTCTTTGCCTCCTGTTTACGTCCACGTTCGTGGTCTGTACCGATCCTGAAATCCTTCTTTATTTCCTGATTTACTCTTCTCTTTCGACTTTCTCCTATTTCCTTCTCTTATTCTCCTCCACCAACCTTTCTCTCCAACCTTTTCCTGCTCCTTCCTCCCTTTCTTCTTGCCCTCTTTAGGCGTGTGGCTCTGGGTCGCCCTGTCCCAGTGAGACAGCAGAGCCCAGCGCAGACCAGGCCAGTCCAGAGACTGGGAGCTAGATAGCAGAAGGGCAGGGTAGGTATCAGTGCCTAATCCCCACTAACCCCCTCCCCCTTCACCTCCCTGCTCTCATCTTGTTCTTCTGGCTGAAATCTCCGTATGCTGCATCTTTTTTCATCTTTTCTTTTCTGTTGTGTCTTTTACTCCATCTCTCCTTCTCTTGCTGTCACGCATGCTCAGAGGAAGGCATGTGTTTGACCGGGTTTGAATGGTTTGTCATGTATGCCTGTGCACGTATGCGTATTTCACCTTGTGTGTGAATTGTTTTCGTTGTAGCATCACCTGGAGTTGTGTAAGTGCCTATTTGTCATAAAGTGGCATTGCATGGGTGATATCATGCATGCTCACTTTGGCCATAGTGCTCTGTGCCCTCATTGTGTCCTGTCTTTGTGACGTGTGCCTGCACGACGCCCAGTTCCCTAAATAGCACACATCTCACCAGGAAAGCCAACAGTGTGTGACAGCCAATCAGAAAGTGTGTGCTTCAGTGAACAGGACGTCTGCTGGGATTTTCCAATATGCTGATCTGGGATGTTTAGCTTAATATAACCGTGATGTGTGCTGCCATTTTATGCATTATGTATGTTTTGTGATGCAGTGAAAGTTATAATGTGTGTGTTATTGTAAGAGGACTGAAGTGATGAGGACAAGCAGCAGAGAAATGATGATGCACGTCATCCTGCAGGAAAACTTTCACACAACTTGCTTTGGCTGGGAATTTCTTTTAAAGACACATGCAGTTTTGCAGTTTGCCTAGTCAAGGAGACAGAGGGACACACACACACACATACAAACACACACAAACACACACACACACGCCAAAGAAGAGAGCCATGTTGATCCCTGCCTCTCTACCCGGTGTCCTCGCCCACACAATTCCTGACTGTGGCTCCTTAATGATAGCTGCTGGCAGTCACACAGGGAAAAATGTAATGGTTTTGTTTTCATCAGCTAATACTGGGGTGCCAAGATTAATGACTGCCCCAACATAATTGGCATTAATTAAAAACCCAAGAAGCCTTCGAGTCCTTTCCCCCACTCCAGGAGAGGAGGAGGGCTGGATGAGCAGCCTCTCTCCCCTGTTGGCCAGCGTCTTCTCATGCAGACTGTCTGAAAGCTGCAGGGCAGCAGGTGGATGTGGGCCTTAAGTGGGAGGACGGATTGTGAAGTGAGCGCTGAATCTGGCTGCAGACCAACTGTGTTATGGCCAGCAGCACAGTTATTTCTCTGTAGTATGTGGACTGCTTTGGTCCTGGTCCAATGACGCTGCTCCCATATGGTGTTTACTTGCTCAATCACATCGACTTTAGACATCCTACCAAACACACACACACACACACACACACACACACACACACACACACACACACACACCTGTGCAATAGGCCCAGTTATTCCCCAGACAAGCACACCTGTGATCGATAGTGTCACCACCTGTCCTCATATTGGAGCCAAAATGTGTGTTTGTAAGTGTGTGTTTGCTGCTGGCCCTGACCGCGTGTCCTGTCCTCCCCCTCCCACTGTGTGGCATTCACAGACATGTGTTCAGGCTGGTGGGGGTGTAAGTGTTTTTTCTGGGGTGATCTCATCATGTCCAGCGACCGCTCCCGAGTCTCAGCCGTGAAATGGCCTGCTTCCACAGTTCACTGAGCAATCTCACACCACTCCCCCTGCCCAGGGCCAAACGCTCACACACACGTACATTCATGTCCACACAAGTACCAGCCAGGCCAGATATTTTGGCCTTTGGGCTGGTGCCACACCAGGGCATCACTCACCTCTGCCTAGTCCCTCTCGTCTCTCTCGGCCGGGGTGGATGGAGCCGAAGCGGCAGCACAGGGTGAGGCTGAGCAGTGTGTGCTCGCTGTCGCTGCTTGTCTCAGCCTCTTTGTCACCTCTCTCAGGGCTGCTGGCAGCTGCTTTCTGCTGACTGTCTGGCCTTGGCCAGCCCTGCAGTTACAGGTCTGTATCCCATAACCCAAAGCCTCAGCAAGCACCCCTGCCCCCCAACATCAACCCCAGGTTTCTGTTGAGCTGGAGCAGATTATGCAACAGCTCAGGTTTCAGGGTGATTCAGGGTGAGAAAGGAACAGCGTGTTTGAAAGTTTTCTCTGTCCCATGAGAGAGCTGCATTCAGAAGCAACATGAATCAGATTTTACTTTATTGGTGCAAATGAACAGGACTGAACCAGGCAGCAGTTTCATTATGGCTCATTTTCAATGAATCAATTCATTGTTTTGCCCAGAAAATTAGAAAATTATGAGAAATGACAATAACAACGTCCCACAGGCCAAAGTGACATATTGAAATAACTTGTTTTTGACTGACGGTTCATTCATTCTCATATAACAACACATGAGAAGATGGAACCAGAGGAGGTTAAATGTTTTTTGTTAATGATGAACTATTATGTATATAGTTAGTTTAATTTTCTGTTGATTGATTGTCAATTTTTGTCCAGCACTACACTGTAACAACTCAAACCTACGTGTTTATTTAAATGTAACAGCTCAGGATTCACCAGCACCACTGCACTGATCTCAGGATCATCATTACCTTTTCGCGTGTCACCTTGTGTCTTTTAACTGGAGGGCGGCGCTCGGCGGCGGCAGCGGCAGTCGATGTATCCGATGAGCATTGCCAAAGCAAACGTCATCTGAGAAAGTAGCACCTTTTCTCACATCAGCAGACATGTCTCCAGCCCCCCACCCCACTCAGGTTTCATCAGATTATATGAATATCATGTGGGAGCTGCTGGTGGACCCCCAAACTCTAAACAGGCTTCTCTGCACCAAGTGACAAGTCTTTCAAAGTGTAACAGGCCAGTCAGAAGTGTCCAATCAAGTCGTCCGCGCGGCACATTAAGAGGCTGGTGGTAATTATGTGTGCGATAATAACGGGCCCATTGTGAGTGACTGCAGCAGGCTCTCTGCTCTGACTGCAGAGTGTTCCATCGTCCACTGTTGTCTTCCGGCTCAGTTGGAGAGAAACACAGACATGATGACTCATAACTGGTCTTTCAAGGCACTAGTTTATACCTCTGATTCATACTGGTCCTGGAGGGAGCCTGAAGTGGGAGAGGATATGCATGTGTGCGCACACAGTGATACACTCAGCAACAATAACTCACACACACACACACACACACACACATATAAAAAGGTTTAGAGAGTGAGGGGTGAAATGATTGGACATCTCCTCCACTGCAGTGTGCTACTGCCACCTGCTGGTCGTGTCGGGCCGCCCAAAGGAGCTGGACAACCTCTCTGCAGATCTGGAGCTGTACTTGTCCAGGCTTGCAGGCTGGTGATACTCGCAGTTCAGTCGGTTGAGAGAATGAATCAGACTTTCAGGTCCTCCCTTTTTAATTATGCAACATGAAGACGAGCTGCAGAGGCCATAGGTGCAGACACAGTCAGGCTTTACCAGAGGAAACTAAAAACACACGTTTGATGAAGTTTCTGATGATTTTCTCTCTCGTGCACAGATGGGGAAAGACCCTCTCTACGCCCAGATCAACAAAGGGAAGAAATAAAGAGACACACAGGAAGACAGACCCGACTGGCACTGAGAGAACAGGAGGAGCCCTCACCTGTGTGTGTGTGTGTGTGTGTGTGTGTTAGTGTGTGTGTTAGTGTGCAATGTCTGGCACATCTCCCTGCCCAGCCGAGCCCTTCTTCTTCTCCTCCTCTTGCTAACAACCTCCCAGGAGGAGCCTCCACACTCCTTCTGTCCTCCCATGTGCTCCTCCTCCTCCTCCTCCTCCTCTCTGCAGTCTTCTCTCCTCCTGAGAGGAGAGAGCCCTCTCGGTCATTCACTCCAGGCAGGAGGGATATCAATCACTGAGATGGATCCAGCTCTCCCTCCACTGCGCTGTCTTCTCCTCTCCCCTCTCCTCCCTGTGGCGACTCACACCCAGCCTTACAGACATGACCTGATCCTCCCTTCTCCCCCCTCCCTCCCCCTCCCCGCCTCCTCTCTGTCTTCGCTCTCTCACACTCCTCCCTCTGCCTCCTGTGTCTGGCCAGAGTCTGTGCTGCCAAGGAGGGACTGAATCAAGCAGTGCCTCTCTATCTCCCACACACACACACACACACGCCTACAGACACACACACGCTCATCGGGATTAGAGTGATCATCTTTACTGTTAACAGACAGAATCTGCATCTGTAGCAAGGAGATCCCACAGGAGGAGCTAGACTCTAACGGGCCAATCAGGGATGGCTCGTTTCTGGGATCGCTGCTTCTGATTGGTTGCTTAGTTTGGGCGTTTTCTCCCCAATTCTTGTGAGTGTCTGCTGGATCACTATGCAGAAACAGACTCTCTGGGAGCTACTCACACACCACCTACACACACACTGTGCACACAGCAGTCAGCCTGCAACACACACACACACACACACACACACACACACACACACTAACACACACTCACATGCGCAGTCATCCCTCACTCTCTCCAACATGCATACACACATTGATTTGCCAAACATCTCTCCTCGCAGGCAGACTCGTTCAGAGGCCAGAGGACCAGACATACTGAGGAACGGACCCTGAGAGGGAAGTGTTGCAAGTCAAACAGATTCTGTGATCGAACTCTTCATTCTCTATAGCTTTTGTACAATACTGATTTAAAAAAAAAAAACAGAACAAATTGAAAAATTGAGTTTTTATTTTATAAGTCAATCAAGCCGCTGGGGTCAGCTCTATAGGAGTTATAGAGTTAACATGGCTTTAAGGCATCTGATCGTTGGTTTGCCAAACTCATTTTGTAAATAATGATAACAACAACAACCATTCTGTCCACTGGACTTCTGTGCCATAAAATAGGAAGGCTTCAGTTATGCAAACTCTTGACATTAACCCAAGCAATACCAACATATGTTTTTCTTTTTTCCTGTGTCCTGTTTGGTTTCGCCCTCTGATATTGTTTCCTTCTTGTGCATGGATGTTGTAGGTCTTTGTCTCAGCCTCACTTACTAATCCAGGCTCCAGCTCGAAACCTTGCACCATGTTTGTCGGGTTTATGTTACCCCAAAAATACAGTACATACCACAGCTGTGTGTTTCTGCACCACAAGCCTTTATTCCTATGTTGCAGACAGCAGACGTGGTCTCACTCACTGTAGCCCAGACTGCTCCTGCCCTCCATCCCATTCCCTCCAACTAGTCTCTACGACGCCGTGATGCTCTGCCCGTCTGTCTGTCTGTCTGTCTGTCTGTTGGTCAGGTGCCACAACCGCTGCTGTCCGTGTGTGGACTGCAGCATCCTCTGCTACAACTACATCAACTGTGATGCCAGTGACTCCCTATTTTATGGCCAGAGTCCCTATGTCACTCTTTTGGACTATGATGTTGATTAACTTAAAAATCTGACAACTAGAAGAGAAGCAAAGACGTTGAATAAAAAGGGAAAACATTGCTGTTTGAGTACATAACATTTCTAGACCTATTTTAACTTTACCTCAGCTAACAGTTTCTTAATGTAAATTGACGCATTATTTTTATCTTGATGAATATGACATTCTACAGTGGGTTTTTAGATGATTTTTTGGTTTTCTCTTGATTTACGTATTCCACCATGTATTACTGTTACAAATAAACACATCCCAAATGACTAATGTGGCTGTTGATGTGTCTTTATCTGGGCGTCTGTGTGTGTGTGTGTGTGTGTGAAGGAGAGTGAACCTAATGGTGTGTGTCTGGCAGAGGTGACCCCAGTGTGTCTTTAGTTGGTGTAAAGCAAGTGCCTCAGTATTTTGTTGTAATTTAACACAGCTCTAATGGCCTGTCACATTCTGCTACACCAGCAGCCTCTAATGCAAACTGGCATAAGCTTTATCAGAAACCAAACCTCAGCCTGATGTGCTCCTCCCCTCCTGCCTACTTGTGGAAAAAGACAAGGCATTGAAATACCTTTTTAAATTCCATATTATTCAGGACAAACTAAAACTCTACTGATTTAAAGGTCCCACATTTTACAGTTTTGATATCTCTAACTTTCTGAACAATGCTTGATTTTTATTGCCGGAAGAATGAGTCAGTTCAGCTGCTGGATGAGTCAGAGCTTTAGATTAAAGTTAGAATTTTAGATTCCATTTATTAAAACAATATTTATTTATGTATTACTTCTAAGCTTTAACTTCAGAAACACTGAGACATTGAATTATGTAAATTTGAATAACAACTAGAAAAATGGAGGTGATCTAAAACCTTTGACTGGTAGTGTATGTAACAATTAAACTAATCAACTAGCAAAGTATTGTAGTCGTTATTTAAATTTTCTTAAAGGTCCCATATTTTAACTTCTTGTGTTTTATCTGAAGTGTTGATCTCCATCAGAAGATATACTTGTGGTTTTAAGAACCAAAAACCATCTCAGTGTAGTTTTACATCTCCCCCCTGAGGCTTCTCTCTGGAGCTCTAGTAACAACAGGTCAGTCAGCCAATCAGAAGAGAGGATCTGAGCCTCTCTTCTGATTGGCTGACTGTTTCTTGAGTGATCCAATAAAAATATATCAGATTTAAGGTAAACAAAATCCAGCAAGGTTGGATGGTGGGTCCAGGTGGGCGGGGCTTGGGACATGGCTTAGAGCAGTGACCGCTTTGTTGTGACATCACAAAGTTACAGAAGTCCTGATTTCCGTAGGCACAGTTTCTGATTATGGCACCCTGGTGGCTCAGACTCAGTATGTACCATGGCAACTCAGGTTTGAATCCAGCCCTTTGCTTCCCCCCACCCCCCCACCCAAAAAAAATCCTGTCACTTTCAATGTCACTATCAAACAAAAAAAAACAAATGAAGAAATATAAATAAGGAGAAAAAACTTTTATAATTAAGAAAGATAATGGACATCTCACTTCATACAATATGGGACCTTTAAAGCGTAGGTTCACCTAAATTACAAGAGAACATATTTTCTGCATTACCCTGGTATGAGATCTAGTATCTGGCCATGCTGTTAGTTTCAGTTTGAAATGACACTGTTTTTGAGATACTCATCTGTCGGATCTCTGCCACCAGCCACATGTTGTGGAAGTGAATAGATTTTGTTCTTGGTGTTTAAAGCAGTGAAAAACTACTTCTGACAGTGATGTGTCTTTCTGAAAACTCCGTCCCTGTTACTGGATAATCCACAAAACTCACTGTCAACAAAAAAGGGAACCATAGTTTAACAATAACTCCATCATTAACTAACACAGTGTCAGAGTGTATGACTATTTTGGTCACGGGTTTCAAACACTTTCTGTAATAAAACATCTAAAAACAAAAACCAGATGGGGGTCTGTGGTCTAATTTGTGTCACTTTAAGGGTCCTTGATGTGAAAAAGTTTGAGAACCAATGCTTTAATCCACTTAATGTACAGCTATAAACACCAGAGCCATGGCTTGATATTTAATAATGACCCAACTGTACAGTGCTGCAGGGCTGTGTGTCCGCCTCACCATGGATCTGTACAGTGGTGATCAATGAGGCCTGAGCTCCTGAGCTGCCCTGTTAGTCCCTGACACACCTGTCACGACAAGTTCACACTGGCAGTGAGACAGTGACAGAACATCCTTCAAACTGTCTTCTGAAGGCTGTGTCTGTAGCATGTCATATTGTAAATGCCTGTTTAAATACTTTGGTATTCTGTGTAACAAACCTAGAATGTTGACAGACCTCCTTTGTTTCCTTTTCCTCTATGTTTGCAGAATTCAGTGCAGATTCAGTTTAAGAGTCAAACAGACATGTAATGATGTATTACTCTGACACCACATCTCCTGACAACTAACACGAACCCTGCTTCACTGTATAACAGAGTTGCAGTGGAAATTTAACAGAACCAAACTCCAGCTCCAAGGTGTCATGACAGTGACTCACCGGCCCGGCGACATTCCTGAGGGATGAAAAAATCTCTGTCACTGTGTTGCTTTAAACGCTCAACCGGGGCAGGACCCGTTTGACGAGACTGACAGTGTTTTTAAAGAGATGAGAGCGAGTGCGTTCACGCTCATCCTCATTCCTCCCCTGAAACCGCTCCTGCGCGCATGTTTCGACCGGAGAGGACGAGAGACGCGCAGGGATTTGACGCGGGTCGACAAACGCGGTGAAAGAAGTTTTTGTTGATGGTGAATTGTGATCACTCACAGAATGAGAGAGTGAAGGAGAATCTCGCTGGACATCACTTGCTTCACTGAACAGGCTTCTGCTGTCTCGGATTTATATTTCGGCACGCAATGGATCAGGTATGTCGCCCTATAATATCCTCAAATCTTTCCGCCAAGCTGTAATAATTTATATCATAACTGTAATAATTGTAATTGTAATGATATGTGGCGAGTCTGCTTCCTGTCATAATGCCTCATTAATGTTAATGTCGCCTCATATGAATCATAAGTGAGCTGAGGCTGAGTTCATGTCATTTATCATACAAATGTGAGCCTCCTCTGTGACTGGGGCTGATCAACAATCAGGTCGGTCTACTCTCTGAAAGAGAGACTCATAGAGTCCCCCCCCTAAAAAAAAACCTAACAGCGCCTTGTTGTAGCCCTGAAGGCTGTTAAATTGTCATGATGTCTGTTTTCTTCAAGACAAGAGTTACACCCACTTTAATTATAAGTGACACAGTTTTTGTGATATCCAACATATCAGGTGATGATTATAAAAGCCTGATAAAAGCTGGTCATCCTACCTGATATTGTGTAATCCTTTCACTAGGAGAACACAATGGACTTTAAAGCTCTGATGGCCAAGTTCCAGGATGAGGAACTCCTGAAGCAACCCAGGACCAAACCTGCTCTCCCAGAGAAACCGAAGGTTGTCCCTCCCCCTCAGAGCCCCCCTCATTACCTCCCTGCAGGAGCACGCCCCTCCCTGCTCTCCTCCATCAACCAGAGCTTGGAAGGAAAAACATACATCGCCCCCAGAGTGGTCTTCAAGGATGAGAAGAAGGAGAGCAAAAAGCCTCTGATCCAGACTAACTCAAAGGGAAAGAACAAGAGTGAAGGGAAGCTGAAGGTGAGTAAAGACAAGACGAAGGGAAGCAAAGAGAAGCTTGATGACAATTCATCGGATCAGAAGAAGAAGAAAGAGAACGGTAAAGACAAGAAGCTGGAGAGCACAGCAGAGCTGGTGCCAGCCACGCCTCCACCTAAAGCCACAACACCAAAGAAGAAAAATTTCCTTACTTTCAAGAGGTCATTGAAAAGAGATTCAGTGGAGGTCCCAGCAGACCCCATTCTAGACATCCCCAGTTCAGACCTTCCTGGACTAGCTCCGCTTATCCCGGTACCTTCTGACTTTGGCGACACACCAGCAGAACCTGAAATCTCTGCACCAAAGGCCCTTCTCCCAAACATCCCAACCATACCTGACTCCAGCTCTACAATGGAAATCACCCCACCCTCCATTATCCCTGCCTCTCCCGACTTCACCCCACCTCCTGCCTTTATTCCTGATTACCCAGCTCCCAAAGCCCCAGAGAGTGAAACCCCACTTGAGACAGAAACTCCTGCCCTGTCCATTTCCAGACCTGCCAGCCAAAATGAAGTAATTCCCAGTCCACCCAGCACTGTCACAACCCCTCCACCCAGTTGTGCTATCTCTGGTCCTTCTCCAGTGGCCTCCACTCCTGAGCCTGAGCTCGCAGCTGAGGCTGGTATAGAGGCTGTAAATGTATCTGCAGTGGAGAAGCCTCCCCCTCAGGTCACAGACCCGCCATCCATCCCACCATCCCCCAAACCTGAGCGTCCGATCTCAGCTCTCTCAGCCCTGGAGCGGGCGGAGGACATGAACCCGGGGAAACGGACCTCCCCGGCTGACCAGAGAATTTTCAACGCTCTGGAGAAGGCGCGCAGGAAGACCGCAAGGTAAACAACACACGAACACGCTGCAGGAACACACGTGAATTGTGAGTATTTATTGGATTATACCCGTCTGTTGAATGCTTATATCTTACATTGTCCCATTTGTTCTCAGCCCAGTGAGAAACCCCTCCACATCTTACTCCATCACCCCTCCACCAGAAGAGTTCCCCCCTCCTCAGGGTCAATCTTGCCTGGAGCTCCCACCCATTGATTATGAAGATCGGGCAGGGAACGCCCGCTCAGCCAAACCAGAACAAGTTAACGGCATTGACCACCGTAAGTCTGGACTCATCACAGTAGACGTCTTCTCTCTTCCCCTTCCTGCTTTTTACTTTCCAGTAGACTCTCAGTGAATTTAGATTTTATTTTGCTCTTTACTTCTCCTGATCATGAAGTACACAAGAACACATCTCATCATTGGAACGTCAGGCATGTGCCGTGCAGCTGCAGAGCATCATTTGTTAGTACATGGTTTCAGCTGTACAAAACATCTGGAATGTATAGTATGGTTTAAACCATAGAGTTTCCCCAGGTGTTGGTTTGGAGCTTTGATGACACACACACACACACACACACACACACAATGAAAACAATCATGACATTCCTCTTTTGTGCAGCAGGCAGGGCAGAGCTGCAGAAGTATGTCAGCAATGACAGGAGTATGTCCATCATGAAGACAGAGAGCTGCAGTGACTAACACTTTAATGTCTGTTAAACTGACTGTGCACAGGATGCACAGTTGTGACTGATTTACGCAGAGTTTTATGAATTGTGCATGCAGGTGTTTGTGCACGTATCAATTTTAAACTAACCTCATGTCACTTTCATTGTGTCTGATGTCGCACATAATACACAAGGTGAACAAGCATTTAATTATCTAAGTGGATAATTTGATTAAAAAATTCTTTAATGTCCTCTGGTTTTTAAGCATCTATGGTGCAACACTAACTGATTAGTTCAGCTTTTTCTAGGGCAGCTCAATTTAAAAGTAGGTTTGAAGAGATGTATTGTGCTGTAATTAGGAAAATTATATTGCACCTTTTAAACAGAGTGCAATAAGTTAAAAAAGTGACAAACAAACTGAACAGGGACAGAACGACTAACATATTTTTAAAAGGAGGACGTGTGTTCTTTTCTTCTTCAAGCTGTCCTGATTTTTCACATACAATTGCATTATCTCCGCTCCACAGAGTTAAATCACAACAGCTTCCACAGGGAGTTCGACTGGTTTGGTTTCCTCACAAATCAAATTCCTCCACTCTGCTCTCTCTCTGCATCTCTCCCTGTCTTTCTGTGTTTGAAAACATCCTCCTGCTGAAGATTTCAGTGCGACCTGGTTGTAACGTGTCCTGTATGAGGACTAATGTATTGTGATTCTCTGTAGGACAAGCCTCTCCAGTGTTGGAGGGCATGACCGAGGAGGGGTCTGCTGCTGTCCCAGACCTGTTGGTGGTTCCTCCTCCTCCACCCAAGAAGGTCCTCCTAGACCCCGAGTCTCTGGGTCCTGCCCCAGTGAAGCCTGCCAGACCTCCCTCTGTCAACCTGAGTGGATTCACCCCTCCTCCTCCTCTTGCGGAAGATAATGGTGTGAAAATCATAACATTACACTCACACTTTGTGAAGCCACTAACATCCCTCCTCATGTCGGCTTCATATTGTTTCTCCCCTCATTTGCAGAGATCCTTGCTCCTCCTGACTTCTCAGAGACAGACACCACAGATGTCCCCGAGTTTGATGATGTGGCCTCAGACTCTCATTCTCCAGAGCTGCCGGTGTCAGAGTGGGGGAACGGGGACTACAGCGGTCCAGATACACTGGATGAACAGAACCTTGCAGGGTATTACAGCAATGGGATCACTGCCCCGGGAGCTGAGGTCCATACAGCGCCGGCGCTTGGAGGCGAATACCAAGATTATCCACCACCAGAATCTTCTCTCCCTGTTGCTCAAGAGTCTCCACAAATGACAGGGTAAGACACGTGAATTTAACCTTCGTCTCATTACTCTGAAATAGTTTGTGCATCACTGAGAACTTTCACTCTACTGCTCGCATCAGGCCTGAAGCTGAAGTTTCCAACGACATCTACGAGAATACGGAAAATGTCTACGAGGACGTTTCCATGTCTTCCAACAAAAAGAAAGGAAAGTCCGACGGCGGCAAGAAGCGCAAAGGACCGCCAAAGAGTAAGGACTGTTTCTGGATCAACACATCACACCCAACATTTATATCGATAAGATACCTAATCAAATCAATCGTGTTGATCTCTGTGTTTGGCTACATGACAGTGTGTGTGACATTAAACTGAAGCCTGTGTCTCTTAAACTGGATTCCATTGAATATTTTACAAAAGAGAAATTTGAATTAGCATTTGCATCCCATCATGACTTTAGCAGGATTGTATGAAGATAATGATAAATGGCAGCATTACTCTGATAACACACAGATCTCATCAGCAGCTGCTGCTGTTATCTTGTGTGAGTCTATCTTCTGAACTCCACCATGTCTCTTCAGGCTGTGAGCTTCTCTTTTATTCTAAGTTGGCTCAAACGTGTTTTTATTTGAATGTGTGTTCACCACAGATCCATATGCTGAGACAGCACAGAAAGTAGAAGTAGCAGTAAGTAGCTTTGTCTCTGTTCAATTAAAAATGATCTGTCTGAGATTCCGGTGATTTAATCTAAAAGAAGAATTAAACCTCATCTCTGTGGTGGTGTTTACAGAATGAAGAGAAAATCAAGACGGGCAGGTTCGGCAGGTAAGGCCTTCTCTTTTTTTTGACCCACTTCTCAGTTATCCCACAGACACCGTTGGCAAGGAGGGAGTTTGTTTTCCTCATAATCCCCTTTTGCCATTTAAACCTGCTGCAAGATTAACCTTTCGAACGCAACGATGTGTCCCTCACTCTTGTTTTACTGCAGGAGCGACAAGAAAGCCACTGTGGCGGAGGGGCCGGATGAGAAAGAGCTGAAAAAGAAAGAGAAGCAGCGCCTGGAAAAGGAGAAGAAGGAGCTGAAGGAGAAACAGGAGCGGGAAAAGAAAGAGCAGAAAGAGAGGGAGAAGAAGGAGAATGAGATGAAGAAGAAATTCAAAGTGAGTAATGTTGTTTTGACTCAAAAGGGAGGTATGGAAGGTGAGCAGGCAGGGGGGAGGGTGGGGTTTATGTCTTGGCATACAAACCTGTCGGGATTCATTCCTTCCCGTGGAAGAGTTGAGCTGAGCAACATGTGCTGCTCCAGTGGAATCTGTGTCATTGTTGGTGATATTTCTCGCAGGGAGAGCTTTACTTTCCTCTGCTGTGTACTATCACCACATCATAAACATCATCATCAGGTCCAGCTTTGTAGAAAAAGTCTTGCCCAGACTAATGTCTCTATCTGGTCTAAAATGACTTCTAAAATACCTTAATGAAGCCAAATGATGACACACTATCCATGTGAATGTGTGGGTTTTAAGCTGTAACTGCGTTTGCTCAGATCACAGGACAGGAGGATGCCATGTACCAGGCAAAAGTGACCGTAACAACAAAAGGACGCAAGAACGATCTGCCCGTCAAGAGTGGCGACATCGTCAGCATCATCCGAACGACCAACTGCCCCAAAGGGAAGTGGCTGGCCAGGGACAGCAGCAACAACTGTGAGTCCTAAAAATCTCATATGTTATCATCAGGAGTGTGTTCTAGCTCTAGTAACAACAGGTCAGTCAGCCAATCAGAAGAGAGGATCTGAGCCTCTCTTCTGATTGGCTAATTGTTTTCTGAGTAGTCCAATAAAACTATAGCAGATTTCAGGTAAACACTCAACTGCAAGGTTGGATGGTGGGTCCGGGTGGGTGGGGCTTGGCTGAGAGCAGTGACTGCTTTGTTGTGACATCACAAAGTTCCAGAAGTCCTGACGGCTGGTTTTAAGGCTCAGTTTCTGAATACAGGCTGTGTACATTTCTCTGTGGACTGAGGCTTTGATACTTTCACAGTATTAATATACAACCTAGACCTGCTTTATAATCAGAAACACAGGGACATCTGCCTTTATACAATATGGGACCTTTAATCCATGATTGTGAACCCCAGCAGTGACTCAGCGAGTGTGTTTTCTAGATGGATATGTTGCAGTGGATCATGTGGAGCTGGACATCAAGGAGATGATGGCGCTGGGGAAGAAGGCGGCAAACAACCGCAAGAGCAGCAGCAATGTTATGGAGGGGGAGGACGCCAGAACAGGGAGCAGGTATGTGTGCTCCCCCTCACTCATTATTCATTACATTGTGAAGTTAAAAAGATGATTTACACTTGTTTTTGTCTCTTTTCCTCAGGTCGTCAAATCACTACCCACTGTCAGCAGAGAGCTGTAAGTATTCTACCTTCTCACTCATGCTCACAGTGTGTATTTAACTCATTCAGCAGCAGTCTGACATTGATGTTGGCGTGTTCAGTCTCAGATGACAGTGAGGAATGGACCGGTGATGAAGATGAAACGCAGTCTCCTGCCCGTGAAACTGCAGATCCTCTGGCTCCAGTGTAAGTCGTGTCCACTGAGTCCAGCCCAGTGAATTCTTCACTTCTGATTGTTCAGATAGAGAACTATCTACACTCAGCTTTGATGTTTTCAGACGCTGACACTTATGTCTTGTCTTGTTAATGTCTCTTCCTCTGCAGGGGCCACACCAGGACACTGTCCATGCCAGACATGGGTAAGAAATCCCAAACCACACTTCCTGCATAAACAAACTTTATTGCAAACCTTTCTTCAGCAAATTGCATTAAGCAAACAAGTATAATGTCTACTCTCACTGCCTATCACTGTCACTCTGTCACTGCTGTCAGATTGTTGTCACCCAACTTGTCAGTAGGTTTAACACCTCCTATGTCTCCTCCGTGTGTTATCTTGATGCAGATACAACAACAAGAGATGTTGTAAACATCTTGATTTTTTTTACAGCATATAAATCGATGTTTTTTTTCATACAAGTATCCACTGAATCCATTTCCCAGTGTTTGCTCTCAGACAGGTTTTTAACAGCGCAGATTCAGAGCTTTCCCCATCTATGAATCTGTGCCTTTGAGTCAATAACATCATGCAGTTCTAACAAAGTTTCTCTGGAGCTATGCTGTAAATAACATCCCATTAGGAATATTATTGGTGACATCAGATTAATAGCTTTTCTCTGTAGGTCAAGGCAGGAAAAACATTAGGTTTTTAGCTTCGCTGCTCAAAGCACCAAGTGGAAAAAAAACGTGCTTCAAGTTGTCTCGGGTTTTTTTTTTCTAAAATCAGCACACAAGTGCAGGACTGAGCTCAAATAAGGCAAACGACACTGCACCAGGTGAAAGGGAGGCGTCGTAAAAACAGCTGGAAGTTAGTTATTGCAGATCATTTGTTCATTTGTTAACACAGTCAGCAGTTAGAGCTGCAGCAGTGGTTATGACACACAGCTCATGACTGTAAAGGTACTTTAAAACTCTTAGTGCCACAATTAATAAAAAAAAAAAGAAAAACACACTCCTCAAGAGTCATTGCTGCAAGAGTCAATCTGACCACACAAAGACTTAGACTTTTCATCGATGTCCATCATGAAAAAAACTCCATAAGTCTACTTCCTGATAACTCCAGAACCTGAGAATCATCACATTTGGAATCAAAATAATCCAGTGGTAATCGTCTGTGTATCTGTGAGCTCACAGACAGGAAGTGCTTATTCCTAATTCTCTGTAGTTTTAATGGTGAAACCACTGCAACATTGTACTTCCTGTTTAAATCCCCCACAGCAACCATGACACGGTAGACGTCAGTTAAAGACGAACTTACCTCTTTGGCTCTGTTACATCCTCTAAAGGCTCAATGGGTTGAGGTTGTCTGTGTAAACAGGAAGCGTTTACCTTTTAAGGTGTGTAATGACAAGCTGGCGGCTGGCGAGTCTGGTCTAATTTACGCGGCAGGTGTGTTTATAGAATGTGCATCATACTTATCTGACTTGTGTATTTATTTTTTTAGGAAACAAAGATCTCAGCATAAACCACCAGCACAGTCACAGTGACCTGAGTGCCGACAGCTCCCACCTGCAGTGAGTTCACCTGTTTCTCTCTGATGCTTTGTCCCACACACACACACACACTCACACACACATACAAGCAGAGTGTGGATATACAGGATATGTGTATTTGTCTTTTCAACAGAGAAAGACATGAAGCACTTCAGAAGTTGGCGACGTTTTTCCACTCACCCATACCTGTGGCGCCGGCTCCAAGGTAGGCTTTATGTACAAATATGGGCATCTACTGTACACACACACACACACACACACACACACACACACACACACACACACACGTACGATGGGGTTTTAATTTTTTCTTTTTTCTTTTTTCTTTTTTTTTTTTTTTACAGTAGCACTGAACTGGAGAAAAGTAAGTGATACTTATCACCTACGGATGAATAATGATGATCAAGATGTTTATTCCATTACCTAAAATGTATTGTGAATTCTGAAAAATCTATTTATCCATCGTCCTGTTTATAAATCATCTGATGTCAGAATACTTTCTGTTTCCTTGTCAGGTCCTGTGCTGGTGAAGGCGGAAGAAGTTGACCGGTAAGTAGATTTTTAAAACACACAGACACAAAGACAGAAAAATGCTGAACATGTTGTGCAACCTGTGGACAAGTGAGCTTCTTTCCTTTTCACCTGGAATGGGTTAGTGAGCATGAAAAGAGAGCATTTGACCCTATTTGTTGAAAGAGAGAAAGGGAGACGGACGGGGAAATCTGCTCCTCTCCTACCAGGAAGCTAAGCTGGAGAAAGACTCGCAGTAATGTGGTGGTGTCATGTTGTGGTGGTGTCATGTTCATGGTCACAAGGAGGCCACCCTCCTCCATCACCCCTGGTGGAGCAGGCACCATGGCAGCACCCATGCACTGCTCACCACAGAACAATGGTAGGCGGTGGAGGAAAGGATGAGATATCTCTGAATGTGTTTCCCACAGGCCTGAGGAGAGCGCGGCACAGGACGTGGATTTTGATCATCCTGATCTGCTCATTTTGCCTCCCCCTGACCTGTACGCCGACCTAACCACAGAGTAACTGTCAGACAACAAGGTGAGGATGAATCAGCCGGACTCTTCACCGCCCGTCACCGTGCGTGTCACATGTCCACATCATGTGTATTTCTCTGTTTGTTGCAGCACAGCCAGGCAGAGGAAACAGGATCTGTGTGTTATTCTTCACACTGTGACCGTGACAGTAGCTTCACCCTCTCGACTATGACCCGATTTATCCGATGACCTCGCTCGTGGATCAGTATGATGATTTAACAGAGGAACAGGAAGTGGGGATTTTTGCAACAAGTGATCTCTTGGCAACCGGAAATCTTTCTGTGCTGTTTCTGTTTTGTTTTGTTTTTTTTGAGACACTCAGTGTGAAACCAGTTTGACTGGGGGCTGCTAAGAACCAAGCAGGACTGCTGATCCCACAGACTGTGGCAGGTTTACTGTGACCTGGAGGCTCTTGTAGGGAAGATTACAATCTTTAAAGAGAGGTGGAAATCAGGGGAGGACAAAGGCAAATGTAGATTTTTCATGTCAATTCCTGCAGTGAAAAGCAGGTCCAACTTGTTCACTTATCTTTTCAGCAGTCCTTCTTCCACCAGGTCGTCCCTCAGCATCAGTTCAGGGTCAGGGCTCAGTCCAAAGAACCCAACAAGTTACCAGAGTCTGTATTTATCTCAGTCTATGTACGCAGTACAGAACCAGTGTCCTGTGCACAGATTACCAGTTTACAGTGTTGGTATCAAAGGAGTAAACAGCTACTCAACTTACAGAGATTTAATCATTAAAGCCCCTCACCCCACCCCACACTCCCCACTGCGTCCTCTTCTACTGTTTCTGATTCACTGTTTTTTAGACCACCTTCAAAATTTACTCTGAAGTGTTTATATTATGATTTGTTCTTTTTTGTACATGAACGTCTTTTTCTACTTTGTAATTTTATTTACTCTTCGTTTTGTGAACACATATGATGGAGTATGAGAGCAACTGCTCTTATATTTAAAGGCTGACTTTTTGACATATTAAGTAAATATAATAATTATAAAAATCATTGAGTGTAATCCAACATATACGACTAAAGAACCTGCTGGAACCAGTTGTTATGTCTTTGTTATAGCTGCAGCTTCTGGAGGGAAACATCATCTGTGACTTTGTTTTTCTTTGCTTTTTATGGAGCTGATGTCTGGCAGGCGTCACTTTTATGTGCCTCTTATTTTTCCAGAACTTTCCCTCAAGCTAATGAATAATAAGTATTACAGACAGAGGAGGAAGCAAAGTAGTGATGATCACCTGAGGTCACGTTCATGTAAAAATATTGTTGACATCTAAAAGTGCATTTTTGTCTGGAAAAACCCCAAAATAATCCTCTGTGATGGGCGTCTGTGTGTGTGTGTGTGTGTGTGTGTGTGTGTTTGTGTGTAAAATTTACATATTGACAAGACTTGAGGACAAAAGTTTCCTTTTTATATGTTTGTTTATTGTTTTTCAATAAATACTCATTAAAGTGCAAATCATAACAGCAATATCATGCAGTGCATAACAAGAGAAATCCAAACCCCGATCACACAGAGACAGTAACGCACTGTTACTTTCACACACACGCGTGCACAGAAACACACCCTTGTACACATTCTTTCACCATAACCACTGTGCACTAACGCACACGTGTCTCACACACACACATTGGGGTATTTAAGGTTACACTGATCATAAGAACCCCACCACAGAGAAACAGAGAGCACAGCGGCGCTGTGGAAAACACTCACTTTGGTACAACACAGAAAGTGTGTATTTGATTAGGCCCTCTGGCATGTTTCCAGCTCCAAGCACAGAGTAGAGTTACATGACTAACATGCCACTGGTTGTTGCATACAGTTGTAATGTTACAGTACGACATCTGACAGTAAATAATGGTTATATCAGAGGAGTTTCTCAGTCCTCTCCAGCACAGTGCACTTCACTCACCAATATTAAGTGTTGTTGTCACGAGCAGTACCATCAGGTATGAATGCATAATGTGCCAGATGTGATCCTGATGTTACCGAAGCAGCTCACTGTACAGACAACAAGTTAGAAGACACAGCAACAGAGTGTAACACACACAACTGACAGAGGAATATGGATTAGTGTTAACAAAGGTGTGTGTGTGTGTGTGTGTGTGTGTGTGTGTGTGTGTGTGTGTGTGTGTGTGTGTGTGTGCAGTTGCATGTATCTTGCAGCAGGGAGCAGAGTTTCTCCCTCTGACATCAAAGTGTACTCAGGGGCGTATGTGGTGTCTCAGACAGAGGAGGCGGCTCCACACAGGATACAAACAAAAGAAGAAGAAATGTGATAAAGGGTTTTAGCAGAAAGCCGTCATGCTGCTCCCTTGTAAGGCAAAAATCAAAAACTGTTGCAACAGTACAAAGAAACACACGAGAACCTCAGTTCTTACTATTGTAGGTCCAAGAGAGTCCTCAGTTAACAACGTTGGAGGAACAGTCGTAGTCTAGACTGTTGTGCGGCTAATATTCACTTATATCACTTATATTTAATAATAAGACAGGAAATAAATAATCATGAATGAATACAGAAAAAAATGACAATTATTATGAAATCTTATTTCACAGTAACTTTATCAAAGCAGAAAAACTAATATTTTACCAAATGACAGTCTCCTCACCAATCACATGCCCCCATAATAGTGAGCTGAGGTTAAACAAGTTCTTATATTATTTGAGTGTATTGCTTCATTTATATACAGTATTTTACTGCACTCACTCATATTATTTATTTCTTACTGTCTTATTCACAGTATTTATTACATATGGTTTCATTGTTTTTTCATAGACACCAGTCTAATGAAGATTACGCACCACTCCTCCATCCTGTGTGTTAGACTGAGGACAGGAGAAAGGCAGCAGTCCAGTGCTCTCCATCCAAACCCCACCAGCCAAGAGAACACACACACACACACACACAGGAGGATTCATCTGAGCAGCACCGGCCTTCACTTTACATTCAGTCAGAAGAGGGTTTGAAAAAAAAAAAACAGCGACAACAGCAATACACAACACCGCCTTGGTGTGACTGACATGGCTATGAGGAACACTTCTGAAAGTAGTAACACGGTGGGCACCGTCGACATGTAGAACCGTGAACAACAGTAAAGTAGGTACAGCAAAGTGTGAGCATCCACAAAAAGTGTGATGCAATAAACAGTAAATCTGCAAACTGCTGGACTCAGCAAACGCATTTTAAAGTGTGGACTGACCAGACAACGGCTAAACAGAAGACACACACAGACACACACGCACACACACACACACACATACTTGTACTTCCATCTTTGTGAGGACACTCATTGACATAATGCATTCCCTAGCCCCTTACCCTAACCTTAACCATCACAACTGAGTGCCTAACCCTAACCCTGGCCCAAACCTTAACCGAAACCTAATTCTAACCATAACTCTAAAACCAAGTCTTAACCCTCAAAATGTGATTTTAAGGTGTCTCAAAAAGTGAGGACCAGCAAAAATGTCCTCACTTTCCCAAAATGTCCTCACTCTGTTAGTAAAATACTATTTTTGGTCCTTACTATGTAGCAAGTACAAGTACACACACACACACACACACACACACACACAGAAAACAGCTCCAACACACCAAAGCATCATGTTCTGATTCTCGTCACTTTTCTCTTCTGATCTCCTCCTGACACACCATCGTCAACTCCACCCATCTGATCTCTGTTACACACACGCGCACGCACACACACACACACACACGCACTCCGTATACAGGTACATGTGCACAGAATCACTGTGTAGCATTCTTTAAGGCAACTGGAGAAAGGCTTCTGTGGCTCACCGTGTCCCGCAGCAGACACACACCATCTCACAGGGATTTGTCATCTTCATCTTTTCCTCCTGCTTGACATCATCACCACTTTTTCGTGCACAGTACTGACACGCAGCTGCTTGACTGGTCTCAGTCTGTTCATTACTGCTGATACGATTCGTAGCAATTATGAAAACTGACGAACGCAGTGATTTATCAAGTAGAGGTACACGCTTGCTTTTTTCTCTTGAAGTGTGAATTCATATATGTGGTGATCTTTTTTTTTTTTGACATTAGACATTAGGCTCTAAATTTCTAATGGTCATTAACCATTTCATAGGCTCAGAGCTGGAGGGAGAAAGATGAAAGATGGCTGCTTCTATCTTCAGTTTGCTGCAGACTCTCTGTCGTCCTCATGTCACAGGCCTTCCTGCTTTTTTTAATTACATTCTGGACTTGCACAGCTGAGCACCGCAGTAACAGTTGCTCTACTTGTCATTTGTCAAGGACTCAAGTGTAAAGGAGTCTGTGTGTGTGTGCATATTGGAACAATTACTGAATGTGAAATATGAGAAATAATAACACAGCGGTTGTGAGGTGGTGTGTGTCTGTGAGCACACAGTCAGTACCACAGAGAGAATCACCGTTCTTCTATCTGCTGTCTCTCTAGGCTCATTAATCATCTACAATCTACTCAAAACCAGGATAAAACTTCATGTTGGTGCAGTGTTTAAATAAAATAACTACAGTGTCTAAAAAACAATCTCTAAAAATAAATATGATCTGATATCTGAATAATAATAATAACCTTCTTTTTGATGTATAAAGTCTAATATTTGGTATCTGCTTTCAGCTATGTGATATGACTGCCATATAAATATAATATACATGGATAACAAAAGCTGTTTCTTTACAAACCATATCATAGAAACCTGAAAGAAAACTTTACATGTGGTTACGTTTCCACAGACACAGATTTAATGTCAGTTTAAACGACCACTGCCCTAATCAAACTGACCTCCGATCAGTGTCTGGGGCAGACTCAGGAGGACGTCCCGCCAGTAAGTGATGTGGAGGGTGGTGACATTTCAGAAGTTGATAATAGATTGAAGGTATTTGTGGGAGGAGAGACAGTGAATTTGACCTTTGCTGACTCCGACACAGCTGTGAACTGTGACCTCTCGCCTCTGGCTCTGCTGGCCTCCACCCGTTCACAGGTTCCAGTCCCAGGATCAGCTGTGGCTTGATGTTTGAACACAGAGACTCTGAGCCCAGGACTGCGTCAAAACAAGGGAAAAAAAAAAAAAGCAATTAATCTGCCTCTCTGCCAAAGGCCTCCTCTTTCTCTCTCCTTCATCACTAGGCGGGCGTCGCTTTTCACCCCGCAGGTCCAGCACGACCGGAACAGAGATGGAGAGGAGACAGAAAGAAGAAGTCACTCCAAACACAGGCAATTCCTTGGTCAGAAGTTGTGAGGCTTCAGCGTGCGAGCGTGGTGATCAGACTGGCACACATTTCAAAGAAGTCCATGGTGTGCGATCCTTGGCGTGGGGTGAGCAGGGGGGAGCTGCCGGACAGGGATCCCGGGAGAGAGGAGCTGAGCTGGGGCAGGTCGATGGCAGGGCTGGCAGAGTCGATGCTCAGTCTGGGTCTGTGGAGACCGGCGGTGGAGCCCGACCTCTGAGGAGTGGATGAACCCGATTTAAAGCCCACTGCCTCAATGATATCATCTGGGGGGAGTGGAGGAAAATGGCATCAGCATTCAACAGAGGAGAAGTTTCATGAGTTAAATGTTTTAAGTAAATACAGTCACATCTTCATGGTGAAAGAATCATAGAATGAATTTTGATTATGTTTTTCATTTTAACTTGGGAATATGAATTTCATATTTTGAGTTATGTGCATTAGTAAAAGCAGAAAAAACGGAATATGTACATGCTTATCTAGAAACCCTAAATTAAATCAGTTATAATTTCAACAAAAACTGCTGTAGTTACTTCAATTTTTATAAACATGTGAATATATATAAATTCACTACTATAATATTTAGTTAACAGCCATGCTAGTGGCTCTGACGGACTGTATTTATGCACAGCTTTGTTTGGAGCTAAATGTTCTTGATATTTCCCACTAGCTCACAGAGGCGGAGTACCAGGAACTGATGGGTGAGGCCCAAACCAGAGGCAGGCAAACAATGTTATTCGTGAAAGCTGGAAGCAGCGGACTTTACTTTTACATCAAGGCAATAGTTTCTCCAGAAGCTAAGCCTCTCAACCAACTGCACCACTCAAAACGCTGGTGGTCGTAGTCACTGCTATTCCACCAGAGGGAGGCAACCGGATAGAGACTCATCACACCACCTTAGTCCTATCAGTAGCACTGCATCTTTGATACTTAATTCATCCATCCATCTACTAGCTATACTACTTATTCACTGAAGGTCACAGAGGCTGGAGCCAATCTCAGCTGGCATTGGGCGAGGGTGGGGTACACCCTGGACAGCTCACCAGTCCATCACAGAGTTGACATATAGAGACAAACAACCATTCATGCTCACAGTCACTCCTGTGGGTCAGAGTCACCAGTTAACCTGACCTGTATGTCTGTGGGAGGAAGCTGGATTATCCAGAGAAAAAACCCACCCAGACACAGGGAGAACATGCAAAGTCCACACAGGAAGGTTCTGACCGCCTATATAATCTATCATTCCAATTAAATTTATCCTTGCTCTGTTTTATGAAATGTCCATGTACATACAGGTGATGACAGTAAATTCCATTAAGAGCCAGATGATGTTGTATATGTGAATCACTAACCATCAATGCTCTTGAAGTCCAGGAGGTAGGACCTGTTATCCACCTGGTAGAGCTGCAGGCTCATCTTCACCAGGTTCCCCGTCACCGGATTCTTCCTCCGCACTCGCAGATGGTATGGGTTCACCACCTAGGACACAACGCTGCTGAGGATCTGGTTTGTTTGGAGATGTATGTGTGAACTGTATTTAAGACATAACCTTTTACCTTCCAGTCAAAGTTGAGCTGTTTCATAGCCCTGTACACTTCAGCCATAATATCATAGGGTCTGCTCTGACTCCTGATACCGAGGTGCCACTTGGCCTTCTTCACTGCTAGAGGTTTGGGCCGGGTGGTGTTAAGAGCATCCAGAGGACAGCGAGACTTGGGGCTGTCAGCCAGGAGCGGAGGCATCCTCTCCGGGTGGGGTTTGACTCCGGGGGGCAGCAGCATGCCCTCTTCTATGAAGGATCCCTGGGGAGGGCTGGAGGCCAAGTAGAACTCGCTGGCCTGGGTCATGATGCGCCGGTTGTCTATGATAAGGTGATAGGCCACTGCTAGCTGATCCTGGACAGATGGAGGATGGAAAGTATAGTG
This sequence comes from Trachinotus anak, assembly GCF_046630095.1. Lineage (NCBI taxonomy): Eukaryota > Metazoa > Chordata > Actinopteri > Carangiformes > Carangidae > Trachinotus > Trachinotus anak. The sequence continues at coordinate 3,882,100 of NW_027273861.1, read as the reverse complement.
AAGACTTGGGAGTTAATTCACTGGAGCTGAGGACACAGCATCAAATTACTTAAACCTACAAACACTTTAGTGGAAGTCTAACCCACAAATAGCTGCTTCTTTTTTTTTAGTCCTGACATTCAAAGAGAAGCTTGAATACAGGGGAGTACACTCTCACTCAGTCTGTCAGTTGTATAGTTTAACGTTTTTGCAGCAACAGCAGGGGTTTGAATAAACAGAGGAGAGGTCGACTATGATAGCATGAGTGAAGATAGCCACAATAGCAGAGCGATGAAGGTCAACAGTAACTTCTATTTCATCAACAAACTGATGAGATAATCTTTAAAAGGATAGGGACAACATTTCTAAAGTCTATCTTAGAACAACACTGATGTGTCCATATGTACGTGACTATCCCTATTCTCCACACTGGCCCTGAAGCTTCAGATGAATGTCACTACGCTGAGGGAAATGGTCAAGGTGACAGTCTATTCATGACATTATTTGCCTCAGCTGTATATAAGCAAATGTGTTTACAAAGATATCTCCTGACATACAGACAGATATCGTTTGTACTGTGTTTCTGATTCACTGTTTGTAATGGTAATAAACCAGTTCCAGATACAAAACCTACATGGGACCACTAGAAGGTATCCTTCCACCATAGGGAACTATCCAGGGAAACAAAAATTTGTCTTAAATAGACTCTAACTTTGAATAACACAAACTCAATTTAGCTTAGTGGGACTGCTGAAGTTATATGAAATTTAGCACAGAAAGAGGGCTGAGCATTTTGTCTCCCATTTCCTACAGTGTATTCACATTCCACGTGAAAAGCTTCAGGGCTGGTGTGTAGAGTAAGAGCAGTGACAGAGACCTATTCTCAACTACATATGGGCACATTAATATTGTTTTAAGACAGACCTGAAAAATCATGAACTGATCCTTTAACATTGTTTGACTGTGACCCCAAAGATGTCCATGGAGATGTTCACCTACATACTGTATATACATGCATAATCTTGTGTAGAGATGAAACAGTGATTACATTTTTTATATCAAACCACAATTATCATGGTTATTAGTATTATCGCAGTTTTGTTGAAATGTGCTGAAAAAGTTCAAAAAGTATGCTAATGAAATAAATTATAACTTATAATGGAAACTACAAATAAATAATTAGCAGCACTTTTTGTTTGCATTTAAACATTTAAATAACAACATTGTATCTGTGTCACAAATGAGATAACACTGGGTTTTCCTGCCGCATACCCACTCTTAAAACAAATGAAACAGCAAAATGAATTACTATTATTATTATTATTATCATTATTCTTTTTTCTGTGCTGTAAGATCTTTCAGAGCAAGGGCATTGTAGCTAGGTGTTGTTAAACCAGAAACATTGCAGCTACACTGTGCCTGGGGTTGAAAGAGTGAGCTGCAGCCCCAAAATAAGTTTCAAAAACACACAATTACAGATTGAAGCGTCTTACATGGAGGCTCTAACACTGACTTGAGCACCAAACCGACACACGGCACCTCCATTTCATCCAGTTTGCACAGTGGTTAGCGTCTGTGCGTGCTCTGTAACTACATGTGATGACATTGCTACACACAGTTGTGTTAGTTTTGTCTCCGATCAGAAAGGCAAACTCATCTGGCAGCGTAAAAGGAGCCAATTGCCTTTTTTAGCCGGTTTACTCTCTCATTTTGGTGTAAAAAGAGTATTACAAGACAGAAAAATCTCTGGAGGAGTTCTGTCACTGCCTTCTACAATGTTTTGACAGACATAAAACAAAACCACATTGCTTCCCACACATGCATCTGGGAGGCTGTTGCTGGTTGATGCCACACAGAACCTAATGTGAGTTAAATTAACCACAGTAATCAACCTCTGCAATTGACCACGGTTATAGTGATAATTAAAATGAAAGTGGTAAAACTAACCATCTGGTATTTTTACTGTGATTTTCCGTGCAACTGGTAACTGTTTCATCTCTAATCTTGTGGAGCACAAGTTTAATAGTACAACAATCATACTAATATAAAACAGAGAAAACCGATCATGAATGTGTCACTGTGGGTGTACCTGTGGATCTCCACTGTAAAGGCTGGACACAACCTCCGACTCAGTGCATTCAAACTTCTCACACACTTCTCTGACCGCCTCCTCGTCCAGGACTGTGGCATCATATGACGGGTCTTCAGGGAACAGGTAGCCTGGCAGGTCCTGCTTAAACCACTCATGTTCCCTGACAGAGGACAGGATCATCAGTCAATGAAAAATACAACTACTGTCACACTATGCTGCCTAACTAATGAACTCAAACCCAATGTTGATTGTATTCATTGGAAAATATAACCATGTGTGACATTTAAACTTGCATGAAGTCAAATTGTTGTCAAACACACCAACACTCCAGAAGCAGGACTGTTTAAGTTATAGGGCCGGCAGAGAGGTACAGATAACAGAGAAACTACTAGGTACATTTCAAATCTAACAAATCAAACCTCAATTTGATTAATTTTGAAAAGATGAATGTGATGTAATGAGAGTAAAACACATAACGGAAAAGACAACCAATCATCTGCCTTGTGGGCAATCATGTACTGAGGCCACTGAGCCTCAGTACAGAACATCCACTGAAACACTTTATTTTAGTCATATAACTGTGATTTTGAATTGTGAAAATATGATTTCAACTACAGCCTCTACATGTTGATCTGTTGAGCTGATCTGTGACATAATACAGTGTGCAGAGTAAGTGCACTTATGTGTAGGTATATGGTTGGAAAATATTGTGCCAAAGGAAAGGGCTGTTTGACAGCAAGATAAAATATTTTAAGTGAAAATATTCTAAATAAAAGTACACATCAACTGATAATATACCTATTATAGTGGCTAAATTAAATTTTTCCTCCTGACCCCATCTATAGCAGCACATCACTCCTGCCTGCTTCTCCAAAATGGGAGGGTGATGACCTGAATCTACTGCTTGTAATACACTGACTGCGGATAAGTACCTCACACAACCCCCACATCAAATAATCCAAACTATCACTTTAAGGTCACTCGACCGAACAGAGTGGGGCGTGTACCTGATGTCTTTGATGGTGGCTCTCTTCAGAGGGTCAACCTGTAGCATGAGCATCAGCAGCGAGGCCACCGAGCGGGTCAGGTACTCTGGGATGTAGAAGACGCCTCCTCTGATCTTCTTAAACAGCGTGGGGACGTGCTCATCATCAAAGGGCAGAGTGCCACATAGCAGGGCATACAGGATCACCCCACAGCTCCAGATGTCCACCTCTGGGCCTGCATAGAGCCTGACAGAGAGATCAGAGGATGTGACAGGTAACAAAAAAAGAGACCCAATCACAATGCGTAACAAAAAAAAAACAAAAAAAAAAACATTTTATTTTAACCTTGGTTATTTTGCATTTAATATTTCACATTTGATACATTATATGTAACACACAATAATGTAGCAGATGTGCCTATTATCTCCTTCAATGAGGCATGCATAACTGGTGTTTATATGATTAATTAATGTTTCACAAGACCAGTAACCGTATTCATATAAGATAACAAATCTTCAGTGTTTTAAACACATTTATTAACAGTAGTTGTTTATATACTGCTTATAACCACTCAATACTGGATGCTAGAATTAAGTGTTACTCAAAATCACACACACAAAAGACTAATATTGTGCTCTGAGGAACAATAACCCTCAGGGCTCAGGGATCCTCTCTTCTGATTGGCTGACTGACCTGTTGTTACTAGATCTCCAGAGAGAAGCCTGAGAGAGGAGATGTAAAACTACAATGAGATGGATTTTGATTCTTAAAAACACAAATATATCTTCTGATGGAGATCAACACTTCAAATAAATCACAAGAAAAGTGTAAAATATGGGACTTTTAACTTTTTTGTAACAATTTAGATAAAGTGATGAATTGTTTTTCAAGCAAAGATAGTGAAAAAAATAAATTACAGGCTCTAAGGAGTTTCAGCTTTTCAATGTCATAAATGATTGTAAACTGAATATTTTTGGGTTTTGGACAGCTGGTAAAGCAAAAGATGCCACTATGAGCAAAGTTGCTTATTTCTTTGCCTTTACTAACAGTTTTTTGTTTACATTTTATAGACTAACAATAAGAAAATAGAGAAAATAATCCTCAGATTATTTGATAATAAAAAATAATAATAGTTAGTCGCAGCCCTAAGTGTGATGATTATAGTATCCTTGATCATACATGTGATTTCACACGTACACACACACACCTTCCTGAGATGACCTCTGGAGCGGCATAGTTGGGGGATCCACAGCTTGTCCGTAAAAACTCCCCATCTGACATCATGTTTGACAGACCTGTTGGCCAATCACAAGATCAGCACACATTAACACCTCTCTGTATTTACTCTGACAGTATCACACAGTAAAGAAACAATCCTCTATTATCATATTATTGCTACTGATACACGTAGGCACAGGCCACCACAGGGAGGCTAAGAGTTACACACTGGGGACACCGCTGATACCTTCACCCTCCTTCACCCACCAAGATGCTAAGCTCTGAACCAAAGCTCATCTAATTGGATGAGCTTCTCTCTGCCTGCCAGGGCTGCGGCTACACGGTAAACACCAGACGCTCTGTGATGTGTTGACCTTCTCTTTATCTTTTATCCCTGTTCCCATAACGCTCCCTCTCTCTGCTCACCAGTGTCTGCTGCTCTCAGCCAAAACACTTCTCCTGCTGTACACCCCTGCCGCACCCCAACGATTCCTTCCCTATCAGATGACACTGGGCCTCAAGGCTTCCTGCCAGACTTGATATGAGACCTGGACGTTGCTAGGGGAGCTTTCTCCACCCCACACACCCTGCTGGCCACAGGGGCCTTCATGTGTGTTTGAAAATATTTCTCTCTTTCATGATTGCATCAGGCACACTGTCTTAACCAATCAGCTAGAACAATTATTCCACAATCAATAAGAAGGAAAGAAATTAATTCTTATCTAATCAGCAGCTGCATGATGTTAATTTCACCTTTTCTGCAAGTGTAGAAATAAGTGTGTAATTATGCAGCTTCTTAAAACTCTGCAACAAACTGTCACTTGGCTCTAATCAAACTGCTCAATTAGTTGGTAAATTCCAATCAGCGCTGCCACAAACTCAGCCTCTTTCTTATTCCCCCTTCAACATATTCAGTTCTGTTCTGTTACCCTTTCTCTCTTATTAAACTCCCTAACAATCCTCAGCTTCTGCCAAGCCAGTGCTTCAGTCCCACCCTCTAGCCTTAACTGTGTTTGTTAGGAATCCTACCAAAGTCGGCGATCTTGGCGTTCTTGCTGGCATCCAGCAGGACATTCTCAGGCTTGAGGTCTCTGTGGACCACCATGTGCCTGTGGCAGTAGTCTACAGCTGAGATAATCTGCTGGAAAAGGCGACGAGCCTCTGTGTCCTCCACCTGAAAGATGCACCATGAACAGACATGACTGGACTGTAGCTCTACTGGGTATTTCTTTGATGTAAAAGTGTGACACTGAGGGTTAAAGAAATAAAATGCGGAATCCAGCCTACGGCACACGAGTGATAAGAACAGTGGATAATGAAGTTACGTGCTGTATTTTTCAATTGATCATGGTTGGGGTTGGTCATGAGGTTTCTATGGCTCAGGGCCCAGGTAAAGTTCAAGTGGGATCATTCTAATAATAATAATAAAGAGGGGCCCCAGAAGAGGTCAGCTTTCAGTATCTGTCTTAAACGTGTGTGTGTGTGTGTGTACTTGTAGATGCTACATAGTGAGGACCAAAAGTATTTTCCTAACAGAATGAGGACATTTTGGGAAAGTGAGGACATTTTGGCCGGTTTTCACTTTCTTATACGCCTGAAAATGGCTTTTTGAGGGTAAAGACTTGGTTTTAGTGTTGGGGTTAGAATGAAGTTCAGGTTAGGGTGAGGGTTAAAGTTAGGCAATCAGATGTGATGGTTAGAGTTAGGGTAAGGGGCTAGGAAATACTTTATGTCAATGAGTGTACCCCACGGGAATGGTGAAAGAAGATAGAGTGTGTGTGTTTGTATGTGTGTGTGGAATAGCTTGCTTAACTCTTTAGCTTTGAATCTCAAAAATCTTAAATTAAAGGTGGGCGTTCTGACGATCTTATATCCTGACTTTGGTATATAAGCTACTTTTCAGATGAATCCTACAGATCCAAGGTGCTATATTTTGATATCTCATTTCATCGAAGTTCAATTGCTGCTAACCAGTCCACTGTCACCTGTTAAACAGCTGCTAGCCCACTAACTGCAGCTGGTGATGGCAGTCTTTGTTCTGCTCTGTGGCTGCGGTGAGTTTGCCACAGCACCATATGTACCAATATGTACTAGTTCTCTACAAGAGCAGAACAAGAACCATGGCAGGACAACTGGGGGGTGAGCTGGAGTTAGCTGGTGAGCAGCAATTTAACAGAAAAAGAAAAGATAGGAATCACAGCTTCCTGTCAGGATTTTCCCAATAAAATCAGAGCAGAAACAGAATGCAGATTGTGGATGGCGATTCTATCCAAAAAGACCGTCACATGATGTTTTTGCCAGATCGCCCACCCCTTGTGGGAGCTGAAAATAATCATCTACAGCTCTCAGAATGCTGAAGCAATGACACTGTTTTTTGACAGTATTTTGTTGCCTCGAGAGAGTAAGAATAAATGACCTCAGAACAGAGAATACTCAGACAACTTTCCCCTAATAAAACTATTTACTGAGTAACATAAAAAATACAAATAGTAGCATGAAACAATCTGTAGTGTATATGACTGCAAAAGTCAAGGAATCACCAACAACAGAGTCTCACTTGGTCACTGCCAAACACGCAATTAAAAAAAGAATCCCTTTTTTAGTGCTCAATATAAGGTAGTAATACACACTCTCTAAACCACTGCTTCACAACTCTATTACTGAGCTGTAGTGAGTCAGTAGTTAGCTAACATCTTCTGATGATCTAATGACCAGTGCACCCAGCAGATGGGGATTCTAATTAATCTAATTAATTAATTATTATTAAAACGTCTTACCCGTCCGTGTTTACAGATGTAGTCGAACAGCTCCCCTCCAGATACATACTCCATAACCATGAAGAAATCTGTGGGTGTACTGATTACCTGGTACCTGAAACACAAACATACATTTGTCTTGACACGGACTCACTGTGCATTAATTAACATTTAAGCCTCTTTCACATCCCTTCCTGACATTTAACCACAACTACACATATATCAATAACATGCATTTGAGTCATCTCTAAATCTCTCACTCATTTTATTTAATTGGCATAAACACACAGAAACAAATGCACAGAGAGGAAAGGCTTAAGCTATGATGCATGGCTGCTGAGTGTAGGCATTATTTTCGTAAGGCCAGGTATATTAAAATACAGGCCCAATCTCATGAATGGTTGCTCACAGGAGATTCTGCACTTCATCACAATCTAATTCATTCCTGTCAAGCCAGATGCAGCACCACACGAGAAATAAACACAAACCAATTCACTATTTCTTTTTTTCTGTCTTACAGTTACGCACACAGTTTCTAGGAAATCTAAACAGTGACAACACATGAGAAAAATGTTTATGACAGCTGGTCTAATTCATTTCAGGCTGGTTTTACAAACAGGGCCAATACATCAAACTGAGTCTGCTTTTCTCACTTCTGTGCTCTCTGAAGCAGCACAAGCAGACTGTGTGTATATATGTATTTGTGTCTGTGTTCATGAACGTATATGTCTGTGACACAGTGCTCCAAAACACTGCAGCTCATGACCTGAGAGCTCACATATCTGCCATAGCTCAGAGTGTGATGGTGGACTAACCCTAACCCTGGCCTAAAAATAACACAGAGGTTGTTGAGAGAGACAGAGACATGGTCTGACAGGGAGACAAAAGTCAAGGAGAAAGGAGAAGAAGAAAAAGAAGGAAGACAAGGTCAAAGAAAAAGCACCAGAGGAGCCAAGACACTTGGATGAGGACAAGGATTTAACCACGCAGGAATTACAGCAACTTCTATCATCTTAACTGGAGATTTGTGCTGAACAGAACAGAACAGACTTCTTTATCTAGCTCCAAGCCTGTGTATGTGTGTGTGTGTGTGTGTGTGTGTGTGTGTATTGGTACGTCTGTGTGTTCCACCTCCTGGGAGACCAATGGGCATGCTCAGTGCAGTGCAGCTGTAGTAAACAAACAGGAACAAACAAAGCATGCCACAACACATGGAGAGCACACAATGCAGCAAAAGGCCCACATTACAACACCCACTAGTTTAACATATCTCAGTTATCTCAGTCAGTACTGGGAATCCTAAATCTGATAGGAGGAAATGTCGTCTTTCTCCACTCACAGCTTGATGATGTGCGGGTGTCTGAACAGTTTGAGATTCTGGATCTCTCGTTTGATCTTCCCCACGACATCCAGACTACGGATCTTCTGTCTGTTTAGGATCTTTACTGCCACTTTATGGCCCGTCAACTGATGCTCTCCAACTAAAAACAACAGAATACAGATATGAAGCAGATACAGATGATAAAACACACACACACACACACACACATACTTGTAATTCCATCTTTGTGAGGACACTCATTGACATAATGCATTCCCTAGCCCCTTACCCTAACCTTAACCATCACAACTGAGTGCCTAACCCTAACCCTTACCCAAACCTTAACCTAAACCTAATTCTAACCATAACTCTAAAACCAAGTCTTAACCCTCAAAATGTGATTTTAAGGTGTCTCAAAAAGTGAGGACCAGCAAAAATGTCCTCACTTTCCCAAAATGTCCTCACTCTGTTAGTAAAATACTTTTTTTGGTCCTTACTATGTAGCAAGTACAAGTACACACACACACACACACACACACACACACAAGCTTATAAACAGGTAGTTAGGCACAAGATCTACAGGCAGAGAGATGTACCAGCGGGTTAAGGTATGATTTGGAGACCTGTTGTATTGTACACTTCAACATACCAGTAAATGAGTTGTGTTTTTAATAAGTTTTTATTTGCTGACATCGTCTTTGCTCAGGGTGTTGGAGCTCTATCTGTCTACTACTCACAGCTTGACTACAAACACACTTATCGCCCTAAGATAAACCACTATTGTTATCACTTGGAAAATAATTAATTCAATTCGGTATTACAAGGCTATAAATTTAGACTGAATTTTCTCATGGTTTCTACTGCAAGTAAGAATGAAATGATTTTTTTCGTACAGACTATACGCTAATTTTAAAACGTAGGCATGATTTCAGGTGGGTTAGCCCCCCAGCTGAGCTAATACGGTCCTCAGACTGCACACAGCAGAAACAGGCGGGGTGAGTGTGGAGTTAAAGCTCACAAGGTCAACCAGAGTGGCCGAAAACTAGCCAAGAAATCTGAAATAAAATCCCTCTCTAGTAAAATATAACACCTGTATAAAGGGGGCTTCCCGACTTAGAAGGCACTAAATAAGCTATCCCTGGCTAGCAGTGGGATAACATGTCGGACTAGCTGCACCGTTTACAAACATTTTGTCAGTTAATAACATTAAGCTCACATAGTAGGGTTCAGACAAGCTGAGAGCCTCACATATGTCCTTTACCGTAAGACAGGGCAAAGAAACCGACCACACCGTGAACCCTTCACGGTTTAACGTTGAACGACAATAATGTGGGTATGACTGTGCATCTCCTTCTAGCTATTGTCCTCCTCCAGGTAATTGCACCTGCCGTTGCTGATAACCGCAGCTACAGATAAGGGCTTCGGTGAAAGAATTTGACTTTCAAGCTGCCGGAGTCTCAGAACATAGTTACGCTGTAAATCTCTTCCGTCGCAGCCGTTACAGCGTCTAGCTACGCAAACTGCTCACTGACCACCGGCAAGTTCAGCGCTGTCCGTCGAGGGGGGCGGCGCGGCGCGGCGCGGCGCGGCGACTACTTCATATTACTCCTACTGAAACGCGCAAACGTACATATTGAGCTCGGCATGACACAAAAACATGACTTAACTCTTCACTTTGCCGAATGTCCCCACTCCGAGCGTGTCGCCGAGGATGTAGTGGCCGATCTTTACCCTGCCTTCGTGTTTCTGTTGTTGCCGCTCTGCCATCTTCTCCGTTACCGACGGCTGGGCTCGGTCGGCGCGGTGCGTGTGCTGCCTGCCTGCCTGCGGGGCGCACGGAGGGGCGGGGCACCTCACTTCTCCTCACTGCTGGGGAAGGAAGGAGAGCGCCACCGACGACTCGTCCCCGTTACTCGCACACTGACAGGTCACCGGTGAAGACTGTAGAGGAAACATGTAACTGCTGTTCTGGAGGCCAGATGATACCGCTCGTAAAGCACAGCCTAGAGGGCAAAACCGGGATTTTGTCTCCAAAAGACAAACGGCCTCCAGCTTCTATCTAACCTGCACAGTGTGCATCGGCATCTCCCTCTTGTCCGGTGTTGTGTTGAGTTTTGCACCCCGGTCAATAACCTGCGTCAATAAATAGCCTGCTTTACCTAGGGCAGATCTGCTAGAGCTTGGTAAAAGTAAAATAGCACATATTAAATAAAACCAATGTGTCCACTGGCCAGTAATTCAGATAAAGTATTTATTTGTTCTAAAGTAAAATAATGTAGCTTTTCTTTTGCCATGCATGATTCACCCTCAGTGACTAAATAAATAAACAAATAGGCTAAATACATGTGCCTATCTGCTGTAAGCAACACATCTGATGCATTTAGCATTGGCTTATTAATAATAAATGTCTCTTCAGGTCATAAAACTGTTGTGATAGAGAACCACCCCCACTGAAAAATGTGGATTGGAGACCAAAACACGATTGAGTTGCTGTTGTGTTTCTGTATTTTTTGCACACTGGCAGTGCATTGGCAGGTGTTCACTAGGCTACAGGTTTATAGTGCATCAAGCTGGGCTGTCAGGCCACTCATATTTTAGCCTAACTGTTATATTCAAATAGATGCATCCATTACTGTGTACTACAGATAATGGATGGATGGATTAGAGTGCACTTCCTGCCTGAAGTCATAGAGGTCAATCTTCGGTCCCTATCTATGCCATTCCAGTCCCAGATATTAAAAGTTAACGATCTTCCATCAATCTCTGGGATAGAATAGGCTGAAAAAAGTTAAATCAATAGACGATGAGTTGCAAACAAGATCCACACAAACCTCTGAACAAGACAGAGGTGAGTTGTTCATATCTAAGCACTAGATGGCGGTGTAAGTTTGATTTGTTAAAAACCAGCAGGACTCTGGTGCATTTCAGACAGAAATGCACCAGAGGAGACATGAGAGGAGCAGTCGCATGAACGTCTTCTTACCAAACTAAGAAATGTCGCATAAAACTTCCACCTTTTGGGCCACAGCGTGTTTAGTGTTTCACTGACCAGAACAATCCTGAACCAGAACAAGAATGTCTTCATTACCTTCCTGTTCACCAAATCCCCAAACACATTTCCCCACAACGAATCCCAACAAACACGGTGAATACTAAATTTTGTGTGGACACCGAAAAAGAGGCCTGTGGCTGTTTTACCATGGCACTGGCAAAATACACAAATGATAGCAACTTCTTGTTTAGGATGACATTTCTTTAGGTCTACTTAAATATATTAGTTCTTCTGCCAGGTTTCAACAGACAAATTTCAACTGAAATTGACTAAACGTATTGTTCCAATATTTCCTGGAAAATAAGGGCCAGTAGTTTTAATTATGTTCATGATTCAGAGAGAGGAAACGCTCCATCTCTGATAATATCGCCACTCAGAAACGCTCCGGACCGCTGTCTCGCCAGTGCGCCTGTCGTACCCTGCGCAGGCACTGGGGGCGCAGTGTCTCCACTCTGCTCTGCCGCCCCCCCACCCACCTACTCGTCCCAGTCTGAGAAAGTTTTCCATGCAGGGAATGGAGGCGATTACCCACCGCTAGCAGAGGGAAGAGGGCTGAGCCTTTCAAGCTGCTGGGGGAACTTAAAGAGAGCAGGGGGAGGAGGAGAAGAAGGATTGATAGGCCTATAACAAGAGCGCAGCGCGGCGCAGCGCGATTCTTCCTCCAAGTCTCTGAACCAGGAGCGATCAAAGCGCGGGGTCCATTCATTTCAAGCGCAGGCTACTTTACTTTCTTGAGTCCGTGGCGCGGGTCGTTCACCAGATAATACTCATATAAATATTTTTTATTTTTAGATTGTTTTAAAAAACTGAGATACGAGACAACGAGACACCAGCACATCTGCAGCTTTACGCGACCTCCTCGTTGGGCAGTTTGTTTCCCGTGCAGCCGCATGACACTTCTTTAAAGGACTTGAGAGCCTGTCAGAGTTTCTTCACCTACCGCCCGGTGTGGGATTTAGAGCTGAAACGGGGGAGTTCTCAAATGCAAAAGTACATGTATGAGAAAGCGATGGCCCAAGAGACAAGGAACGGAGGAACCTCTACGTTAAATAACAACAATGGTGTTGACAACAGCAAGAAGAAACTGTTGATAGTGCTCGACATCTTCTGCCTTCTGCTTGGTAAGTCTGTGAATAAGTTCGGTCTTTTCCTCTCTGTCATCATTTGAACTGTTTACTTTTTTCAGTCCCACATCAGCTGTTTAGGACAACGTGTGAAAAGTCGCTGTCCGCAGTGGAGAAATAACACAGGACCCGCGCTTTCTCATGCTTGGCAATAAACGCCTTATCGTTTTAAAAGTATTGCCTGTTATCTGCGACCACAACACAACTTAATCTGCAACATCCCCTTATCATGCAGTCCCAACACACCAGCCCATGCTGTGGGGGCGCGGAACAACACACTGACCACACAGAACAACACACACACACAGACACACACACACACACACAATATTTCAGGCTTCCACATTGGTTATAAAGTACTGTTTGCACCATTCAACCTGGCAGTGAAACAACCCAGACGCGTGTATTGACACTTCAGTCTTGTTCATCAACACAACAGAGACATTTTGTTCACTGACTAACACGTGTATGGGTTTTCTCGCTGTCATCACACGATATATTGATCTTTTCAAAGTCCTCACAGCATCACCGGACCCATCGGCCGATGCTCCTGCCGCCTGCCAACATGCCAACATGCCTGGGGCATGGAGGTTTTGAAGTGTTGTAACCTGCCCTTTTACTGCCCTTTAAATAGCCTGTGCCCCTGTAACCTTGCTCATCTGACCCTAAACCTCCAGAGGTGCCATTCCAGCCAGAGCTGTCCATACTTAGAGATGTGACATGACTGAGGTCAAAGTCCAAGTGTAATTAAGGTATTGATTCAAAATTGATGAAACTGTCACTGACACAGAGGCGATGTAGAGGGGGGGGGGGGGGGGCTCCAACAGGCAACTTGTTTGTGATGTCGAGTTTTTCTGTGTGTTAGTCCTAACTTGTTATTCCGCAAGCGTCCCATCCAGATGCATTGTGCTGTGTGTGTGTGTGTGTGTTTGTGTGTGTTGCTTTGATAGCTGGTTTGTTTTTGGCTGTTGTCACTGTAGCCCAGTCCTTTTAGTTTCCAGCTTCAGTGGCCCCCCTTTCTGTTCGCTCTCTTTTCAATCTCCTCCGTCTCTCCTTTCTCTCTTTTAGAAAAGGATTATGGGAGTTGTGCTTAACTTCTACACATTCTCTCCTAGAACCCTGCAAATCCCTGGCCAGCTGCCCCTGATCACTCCACTTCAAATTACTCTCTCTCCCTCTCTCTCTCTCTCTCTCTCCCTCTCTGTCCAAGGGAATGCGTGCAATAATTGCTTAAGCATGTGTTGTGGCAGGGGAATGCCTCTCCAATCTAACAGAGAGATGGAGAAGCGGTACCCGTGGCTGAGTGGGCATTAGAGGAGCAGGTGGGGGCCGCACCGACAGCTCTATATGGAGAGACTGTAGGTAGCACCGACATACGCTACACAGGAGCAGGATTTTATTACCCAGGATGTTACAAATGGTGCAGATTAACTCCACACTCTCTTGAAGTGCTGTGTAGTGGCAGCAGATCAGCCCGACACACAAAGTTTTCCAGTGGGTTTATACTGGTTTGCTTATTAAAGAACCTCAGACAGAGATTTGCACTGTTTCATCGGCACTCATAAAAATGTAGATGAGCCTTGCATGCATGTGGAGTGAATTTCTTCTATAAAACAACTTCCTCCAGCTGTAAAAAGCCCTACAGTCGGCTCTTCCTCTAAGCACACACACACACACACACACACATATATATATATATGCATGTAAACACACACAGATACAAACAATGCTTGCAAGGACACAAGATACACACAGACACAAATGGTCACACAGATTCTCCTTTGTCATGCTAAACACAGTCTGGCTGCCTACTGATGACTGGTTGGCCCACTTTAGTGGTTTTGGGAGGGGTTACACATGGGGTGTTTAGTGTATGGGGGGGACAAAGAGGGGTTAAAAGAGAGAAGGAGAAAGACCAGGAAAAAAAGGGGGTGGGGGGGTTATCAGGGGGTCCTGGGTGAGGAACAAGGAATCAGAAGAAGATCTTGAATGTTTTTTGTTGTGTGTGTGTGTGTGTGTGTGTGTGTGTGTTAGAAAGAGTTGTTGTGCACTACACAGCTAGTTAATGCATAAATATCTCATTACCTTTAATTAGTCCCTATCTGCCAGCTGGTGCTGCACACACAGTGACACCTCTCTATAAATGGTCAGAGTGCCCGACAGTCAAACAGCTCAGGCACAGCTAATGATTCAGTTTGCATAAAGGATATCAGAGGCCATCTATAATCACACACACACACACACACACGGGGACACACTGACACATATGTCAGACTCAAGAAGTGTTCCTTCTTTATGTTGCTCTGATAATCAAGGGTAATGATGCAAAAACACAGCAGGAGTGATGATGAATAAACAATATGAGTGCACACACACACACACGCTCACAAACTCTCACCCAGCGCCCAACTGTGTTACAGTGGACAGTTTTGGCAGCTGAGCACAAGCATCATCTGCTGATTTCCCTTTGGCTCGGGTTCCACTCTCTCTGAGCGGCAGCGTTGATTTAGCAGCGCTATAAGGAGCACACGCACCAGCACCATACACTCACTATAAATACACAAACTCCACCGCAGACTGTGGAATTTCATTCTTCCCTCTTTCTCTGTGTCTCGTGAATGTGGCTACGCGCCGTCTGACAGCGCCGCTGTCGTGCGCTGTAGAGTGGATGATTATTGTGAAAACACTTTCTGAAGAGTCGCCCTGTCGACCTCTCCGGAAACTGTTCCTCTAAAAGTAGCCTCACCTACACTGTCATTACGTTTTACACAATGCAAAGGAGGTTGTGCATCATGTGTTCGCTTGTGTTCGTATGCCAGCGTCTGTCTGGGTCACAGTTGGAGCTGCAGAGGCCTTTCTCTGAATATAAACATGGTTCTGGAGGTTCATTTTAAAGGCTCCACAAGCCATGTCAGGGTGTTGCTATAGTGACCAGCCACTCATACAGTATATATTATTATGAGTGTGTGAATGTGATCTAAGTTGACCAAAAGTCTGTTTCCATCAGCATCTCACAGCTCTTGCTGTCACGTCAGATCTGTGGTACAGTCAGGTGTTCACTGACGTGATTCTCAGGAAGATTGTTATTAGCAGCAGATAGAGGAGTGCGAACTTTGGGCCCCCGGGGGATCAGTGTCATAACCAGCCCTGGAGCATTAACCCTATATGTCTGTATCCAACTCCTGCCTCCCCATTAGTTGCTATAGCATTACAGCACTCAGTCACACAGCCCCTCATTAAAGCAGGAGAGGTTTAACCTCTACCTTCCCAGGCCTCAGCCACTTCAATCCTGAGCCGCTCCACAAATATTGTCAAGAATTTCTCAAATTCTTCAACTGGCTGCAGCACTGTGGTCAAAGACTCTTGATGTGACATCTGGTCCAATTTTGGGAGTGAGTGAATCAGGGGGCATAGTGTGTGTGTGTGTGTGTGTGTGTGTGTGTGTGTGTGTGTGTGTGTGTGTGTGTGTGTGTGTGTGTTTGTAGAGTGCTGTTCAGGAAAGGGTGGGAAACGGAAAGGTAGTGTCGGTCGGAGGTAGGTGTGGTTGTGAAATGAAATCCTGTCTATTTTTTTTTTCAACTCATAGTCCATTTCCATTCTTCCCCCCTTCCTTCCCTCCCTGCTCCCCCTCCACTTGAGCCGGTCTTCCTTCTTCCTAAGTGGTTTTGCACTAATGGAGAGAAATGGCATTGGTGGTTAAAGCCTTAAACATGATATCATGAAGTTAGTTTAGTGTGTGTGCAGTTACAGATAAGTATACTGCAAAAAGTAGCAATTTTAAAATATTAAAGGACTCGCATTTAAATCCATAGACTGTAAAAGCTCCTCCAAGGACGTCATTTTTTCAACAACAGCAGATCAGCAGTAGTAGAAAACTGTAATAAACAGTGAGTGGGAGGCCCCCACACACTAACCCAAACACGTGCTCCCATCCAAAGCTGCTGACCTTAATCTAAAGGCAAATATTCTCAGGAGTGCATGAGTGTGTCTGTGCAGAGGCAGCAGCTGAGAGGAGAAGTGCTCCAGACATCAAGAAACCTTTCACATCAAGGACCCCTGAGCTGACACAAAGTAGACCAAAGATTTGTCTCAGGGTCCCCCATCTGATAAGATTTTTGTTTTTAAATGTTTTATTAGAGAAAGTGTTTGAAACCCATGACCAAAATATTCATACATTCTGTCAGTGTGTTACATATGGATGGAGTTATCGTGAAAATAAATTATCCCCCTTTTTACCGGGGGCCCTGAGGACCCCTGAGGGTCCCTGGACCTTCCTTTGATAACCACTGCTCCAGACTACATGGCTAGATACAGATGGACACTTATTTTGTGTGAAGTCTCCCACGTCAAACATCACTAATTTAGATGTTTTAAGAACCAACAAAGTGGATCCCTGTAGCAGCTCTTAACAGCAGCCCAGAGGGACCGCATATATCTACTGAAGAGACGTTTGCATTTTCTCTGTGTTGTAGTCCCACTGTTGATGCTCCTTGTCAGTCCATTCTTCTGTTCAGCAGATCAGGTCGAAGGTCAGGCAGAAAATAGACTCATATGGGACAAGTGCCTGCAGTGCTCTCTCTATGACATTTCCTGCACTCACACAATAGACATGCACAGAGGAACATGTAACATGGGTCCCAAGATTCACTTCTGACAACAGCTGATATGCGTATGGTATTTATGATGTGATTACATCACTGAATGCATGGCTTTGTGCACCCTGTGGCTGGAGGCGGTGGCCCGTGGTGGGTTGTGATGGCTGTTTGTGTTTCGGCTGCAGGACTAGGCGAGGCTGGGGCTCTTTAGAAGGTGAGGAGCGTCCTCTGGCTGAGCAGCATCACTGTGTTATGTAATGAGATAAAGATCAGCAAATGTTCATGACAACAGCCGTGGCTACGGGGCTACTGTTCCCTGAAGGAGGGATGTAACTTTAAGTGTGCTTTTTTGTGTGGATGTATACTTTTCTGTGTGTTGTGATGGAGAGTTAAGTGGAGAGATTGTGGCCAGACGTGTGTGGCATTTCCAGCCTGTCACTGTGACATGTGGCTGGTTTCTGCTGGTGCAGGAGTTAAATGACAAACTCCTGGGGTTTGTGTGTGCACAGGGCTGCGACTGAAGGTGTGTGGATGTTAGCGTGTGTGTGTGTGTGTGTGTGTGTGTGTGTCCCGTGGGGTTTATGAGGGAGAGGGAGCGCCCAGAGCTGTCATTAGATGGACTCTGTGGCCTGGAGGGTGAAACAATCTATTTGTGTGTATGCTTATGTCTGCAATGTGTGTGTGTGGGTAGCATGTGTGAGGCATCTGTGGCTCGATTTCTATGTGTGTGTGTGTGTGTGTGCATGCCCCATGTGGCTCCCATGGGCAAGCCGGGGACATCGGGTTGACTGATGTGACTGTGTCTCTTTCTGCTGGTGCAGAAACCAGATGCACTCGTCTCCTTCAACTCCTCTTTCACTGTCCTCGTCCTGGACAGCGGCTAAATTGCATAGTAAAACAAAGACAGTACACAAACAACAGCTTGTCGTTTATTTCTTGACAACAATAGTGTAGTAAAGCCTCTGTCTCAGCTGCCTCTCTCCAAGTTCTCATCCCTGATTATAACCCTCACAGGTAAACACCCTCAACCTGCTCATTTAGGTGATTTTAGATGACTGGGCAGGACCCTGCTATAAACCTTTGTTAGCAGTAATTCGTGCATGTGTTTGAGCTTGTGTTTGAGTTTTCAGGTGGTGTTGTAAATGAATGCTTTGTGGAAATCTGTGTGTGGGCAGTGAACTCATTCATAAGCATCTGACACCCACTACACACCAACTAAAGTAACAACCCAGAGGTTTTCTGCCTCTTGCACAGTTGTCGTATTTCCTCTGTCTAACTCTCTGTGTTTCCAGGATGTGTTTGATGATCTGACACAGCCGTGCTTCATCACAGCCAACAGACTGAGAGCTGCAGGCCTTGTTACAGCTCACACTGGATCTCCTCCCTGCTGTTACACAGGCCCCTCTGTCTGTCACTTTCTCTTACTACACTGAACCACCACAATCCTCTGTGTTTGTGTGTGTGTGTGCATCCAGAGATGGGGGGTTGGGGGTCACTGAGAACAATAGCCCTTTTGATGCATCTTAGCGCTCATTGTTTCGTTAACGAGGACCAATAGGCCGGTGGCAGACAGAAGGAGGATGAAATGGAGGGAGGGAGGGAGGGAGAAAAATGAATGAGGCTGAGATGAGAGACCCTCTTCACTGGGCACTCGAGGCCTGCTTGATTATCTGTCAGTGCTCTATGGCTGTGGCTGCTTCAGGCTGTTTTGTTGACTGGGTTGTGGGCTGTAGTGCTTATCTGCTCAGCTGTGGCCAGGACTGTGTAGTAATCAGCTCAGCATCTTTATTGGCGCAGGCCTTATCTGTGCTGCAGTCACTGAGCCCTATCCTGTTTACATACAGAGAAGAAGATTTCCTAGAAAACATGTTGCAGAGCGTTCGCACTGTAGCTCCAGTTTAACACCTATTGTCTGCAGATAACCGCGGTCCACCATGCGTGCACAGATGAGCAGACAATTGAGGGGAAGCGGGGCAAGAAAAGGAGGAAAGTAGTGAGTGAAGTTCAGGAGAGCATTATCCAGACAGAGGCGTCAGGTTTCAAAGACTCCACAGCCCTCTTCTCCACAGCCAGCCTTTTGTCCCAGGGGGTAATAATGGCATTATGGCAACAACAGAGAACCGCCCAGCCAGCCACCCAACCAACCAGCCAGATAGCCTGATCTGGCCCCTGGGCACTGCTCAGGTTTCCCTTCACTGGAGCAGCTGTGCACTCGTCCTCCTCTCTCAAGCAACAGTGCAGCCAAGCATTAGGAATGTCTTGATGAGCTGTAACTGATCTTTTTAAAACACATTATAAATATCCTCTTCCCTCCTCTGCTCACTAATGTGTTGAATCCAGCTTCTCTTCAAATGGGCTGGCAGCGTCGTCCAGAGGCTGCCTTCGCAGGTGCCTGCTGTCCCCCTAGAGAGTGTCCCGGCAGATGCCTGCGTGTAAAAGGCATTTATTCCTGTGAATAAAATCTCTCTGAGTAAGCACATGCTTCAGCCAGCGGCCCCCCACTCACTGCAGCATTCACACAGAGGGGGGAAAAAGGACAGGGATTCACTCTGTACACCACTCTGCTGACCTCAGCCACTCCTGTGTGTCTGTGTGTGTGTGTGTGTGTGTGTGTGTGTGTGTGTGTGTGTGTGTGTGTGTGTGTGTGTGTGTGTGTGTCTGTCTGCGTTTGTCTATGTGTGAGCTTTGTACATGTGTGAGACACATCAGCAGCTTGTGGAAACAAAGAACAAATATCTGGAGCCACACATCTGTATCAGCATGCATGTTGGTGCATGTGTGTATGAATGCATGTCTCCTGAATGCTGGTGGTGTGTATGTTGAGAGCCCGAGTGGTTTTTATGGAGCTGAGTTTGTTTATTTGGATTGCGAGAGCATTTTTAAAGCCCTTTGTGGTCGACAACTTAGAAATGTTTGAGAAAGGCTTTCCTGAAGTTGCCAGTGGAACCACAGTGATGCACTTTAACACCCACATAGCCACACACACACACACACACTGCGTCACACACACACACACATATATATAATTGGCAGTGTTACAGTGACAGTTGTGCCCTGCTCTTTTATGCTACAGGATAATCCTACAGCCATGTCACATCCCTGACCTCTGACCCCTGGCCCCGTGGCTGCTTCCAGGCTCTGTCATGAACCTCAGCGAACCTATGCACTCTATTCCCAGATGTCTGGAAGGCCACACATACTCCTGCTCGTGGCTTTAGTGACCTCGAGATAAAGTTAACTGTGTGGGCTCGCAGCTCTGTGCGGAGTTGGACGTGTGACAAATTTCATCACATCTGAGGCATCTGCTCGGCCGGCTGCATTTAAAACCCCAGAGGTCACAGCACAGGTTTAGCTGAATGCTCATGAATGTGTGTGTGTGTGGGTCCCATCTATAAATGCGAAGTTACTGTATTTATATCAAGACTGGATGGAGAGGATGAAATCACAAGCATATTTGGAGGATGTTAATATAATCCATTACTGGTCGGCTTATTAACATACACCATATCGCCATAGAAACCTTCCAAAATCATGTTGTCCGTCACTGCTTCCTGCTCACCTGCCTGCATTTTGTCCACCAACAAGTCGGCCTGGTACTGATCCACTCATTCACTGATCCCTCGCTCTTATCAGATACACACACACACTGTTTACACACACACACACACACACACACACACACACACACAAGGCTAATCTCTATCGCACAAAACACGCATACATCCCCTTGAGATCGCACGCAAACACTGCAATCGTACTGTGATTTTCTTGCTAGGAGAGCGACCTGCTGCTAATGCAGGTGACTGAACAATAACATCCTCTCTCTCCGAGTCACACACATATCAAATAACCACAGTATAATATCTGTAGGTTCTTCTCTTTAGTTATGTAGGCCACTTTAGAGTGTCCTGTAGCAGCACGTATTGTGTTGCAGGGTGTGTAGAGGTCAGGATCTGAATGATAGAAGTATGTCAACAGGGTCCTCTAAAGAGAAGGGACTGGACTGATACAGACCAGCGAATGGATGTAATGTAATGGATCTGTGCACATTAGCCATGTCTGTCTGTCATAACACACACACACACACAAGCACACCTGCTCAGATCAGGTTGTTTCAGGGTTTATGGTAAGAAGTGTCTTGTTGTTATGTAAAGGGATTGAAAGACCTGAAAACATTTCATACTTTTGATGTTTGACTCAGTGCATCACAAATACTAACAGTGGTTTTTATTATATCAATAGGCTGCAGGATTAATTAGATTCAATTAAAAATGAGAATATTTCTTTGATTAACTGATCAATAAGATGTTTTAAAAAAGTGGAAAAATGCTCATCATAATTTACTAAAACTGAATCTGACATCTTACATTTGTCTGTTTTTTCCAAGGAACCCAAGACATTTAACTTGCAACAATATAGACCTGAGAAAAGCAGCAAATTCTTACATGTGAGAAGCAGAAAAGTTTCAGCTTTTTTTTGCATAGTAAATGACTAATCACAAATATAACACACACTCTGGCTCCTTCTGCAAAATCCCTTTTTTCATTTAAGAACTCAAAGGTTTTAAATGTTAGATGTTTTTAAGGAAAAGCTGTCAAACAAAAACTGCTAAACAGTCTAAATATTATATATAATATCTCTTATCTGCCACTATTTTTTGTTATATTTAAATAAATAATTGTACATATTATATTATTATATTATTTATCTTTGATTTTGACATTTTGCAGTTTTCTTTTCTTTATACTGCCCACTGTGCCGCTGTAACACTGTAAATTCCCCCACTGTGGGACTAATAAAAGAAATAATCTTATCTTATCTTATCTTATCTTATTTTAAAATTGGCTAAATTTTAACATAAGTCAGGATCTGACTGATCAATTAATAAGTAAGAAACCAGTTCTTGGAACAGCCCTACTCTCAGAGATCAGAGAAGAGAGAGTTTGAGTGATGGCCTGGCCCCCTCAGCGTCCGCCCCCTTCCTCTGAATTGTCCTCTGTCTCGGTCCCACTCCCTCTCAGCACAGGTCACATGGTGCGTTTGAGAGACGGGAGGAGGAAATCCTCCATTAGACCAGACCACAATGCCTCTTCCTTTGCCCAGCTCCGCCTCCCATTCACCTCTCACGCCCACTGCTGACTCTCCGACTCCATCGCCATAATCACGATATCCTTATTCTAATTCTGCTCCTGAAAGCCATGGAAGCCCATTGAAATGTCAATAGAGTCGTGAGAGTCGTGAGAGTCATGAGAGTCATGAGAGCTGGAGAAGGGGAAGCTTGGCACCGCGGGCTCAGCAGACACGCAGGTGTTTCTCTGCAGGGAAATTAGGGCCATGTCAAGGGGAATTAACCTTTTGAGCGATGCAGAGCTTTAGCTGGCGTAAGAATAGCTATTGTTTCCTGTTCTTGTTCAGTACAGTCTGTTTTAAGATGAGAGAAAATAATAGAGTGGTGCTGATCCTCACCCCGCAGGACTGAGGAGCTTTGGACTGGATCTTAACGACCGCTGTCGAATTACACTGAAATACCAATCCTACAAACAAGTCCCACCAGTGCAGGGGGCTGATAAAAGAAACACATTTTTTCCTTTAGGTCTGTGGAAAATGTAAAAATCAGACGGAGTCCTGTTAGTCCTGCTAATGGAGCCGCTCACCCGCTACACCAAATTTAACTCCAAAGCCAATCAAACGGGCACCCGCTGGATAATCTCTCCCACACAAACAAATGCATGCATGCACACACTTAAACACACACATATACAGTGCATACATACCTGAACTTAAAGTGCACACACACACACACACACACACACACACACACACACACACACACACACACCATGTATAAACACACGTGGACATACTTCTCTGCAGTGATTTCTAGCAGGCAGTGGAGCATGAACATGTGAGTGGATTTACAGATGGAAAATAAGTACAGTACACACACACACACACACACACATACACACACACACACACACACAGACACACACACACACAAACAGGCCTTGCCATGACCTCTGCATATAAACACAGATTCAACCAGCCAAAGAAATGCCTCTCTCTCTCTTTCTCTCTCTCGCTCTCTCTCTCTGACCTGTGGTAAGTAGTCTCCAGTGGTCTGCAGTCGTTCTCCTCGAGGCCTGAAAGAGAGAAGTGCATGACAGGATCTGATAAGACAAATAGAAGTGTTCCCAAACTCGCCCACCACCCACTTAGGATATGTTCTTTTTTCCCCCTCCTGCTGTATTTGCCATATTTCTCTATTTCTCCTTCACTTTCCCTCTATTGAGGCTTTTTAGCTCCAGTTATTCTCAGACGCCAGCCAGTGCTGTTAAAACGCTCCTTAGGCTCATTGGCTCTAAAAGCAGGGCAGAAAACAACCTGTGGGTCAGTAGTAGAGGGTGGGCAGTGAATGTGCCTCTCCCTTTCTTTAATAAGGATTTGAGGGTCCACGCCATTACTGAATGTTACTGACCTCATGACAGAGCTTGTAAAATAGTTGTTTTTTAATTCACTGACGGACCTCAGGTCTTTGCCAACAGCCCGGCCCACCTCTTTCTCTTTCTCCCCTCCCCTCTCTGTTTTTTATCTCACCCTCCTCCAACACTCCCCCATCTCTCTCTTCCTCACTCTGTGGGTCAGCGGGCCCTGTGAGGGTCACAGTCTCTTTATCCCATCACCATTAAAAGAGGTCATATTTCTTCAGGCCGCTGTGTGCAGATGAGGCTCAGATGGGCTGTGGGGTTGGTGCTGGAGTGTTTTTTGCGCTGAGAGGTTCATGGACTCGCTCTGTGGTATGAGGAGAATGCCCACATACCAGGCTGTTTTCAAGGGAGATGGCATGGAAGGGGGTACAAAACAGCCTGGTATCTCAAGGGCAGTGGGCAGTGTGTGGACAGAGAGGCTTTCATGAATTGTCAATAGTCTGGAGGTGCTCAGTTGCTTGCTCTCACTTTCCCTTTCAGTCATTCAGCTGGTTCAACTTTTAGTTTCCCATGGTGCTCTCTGATCGGTTTAGCCTCCAAGCACTGGTTTGCATGTGTGTTTGTCTGTGTGTGTGTGTGTGTGTGTGTGTGTGTCTGTGTGTGTGTGTTTCCCATGTCTGTTAAGCCCATGACCTGCTTTCACTTCTCCTCATTAGCATATGAATCCCCCCCGACTCACTCATACACACTCACACACTCACCCACAAGTAGGCCAGAGTGGAAGGATGCAGAGAAAGAAGGAGGAGAAAATGGAAAAGGAGAGTGGAGACAGACATGAGAGAGAGCAGTGTTTACCCAACACAACTCAGTTTATGCACAAACTTAAACTCAGGACAAGTTCAGCGGCACATTAAGCTACAAGTCTCACATGGACAGAAAATGCATATCTGCCCCATAATGCACCCGTCTGAAGCCCTGCAGAGCATTGCGCAGACCTGGCTCACCTAAAGCTAACCCCGCCTGTTGTGTGGAGAGTCGAATCCAGGCCTGTGTGGCCCCTCCAGCAGCCAGTCCAGGCCTGGTGCTGCACCCTGTTTGTGCAGGTGTCTGCCCAGGTGACCACCCCATCTGCTGCCCTGTGCTAACCACCTGAGAAAGAGAGACGTGGAAACATCCAGACAGCAGAAAAATGCTTCAACTCTTCACGCTCTTCTTCTTTTATGCCAGTTTTGCAGCATAAAGCAGTTGATGAAACGAAAGCTCATTTAGTAGGTGTTCTGGAGGCTTTGGATCATATCACATGATCTTCATCAACAGATGGAGTTTGCCCATAGAAGAGTAGATAGTCAAAATTCTTGCTCATGTTAGCTTGAAGTTCCTTCTTGACCTCAACATTTTTTCCAATAAGCTTCGTGTATCGGAGACAAATTTCATAATGATCATTCTCAGTGAAAAACCACCACCACCACCTCCACAGAGATTAAAAAAATAAGGACAAACCTGAGGAAAAAAATAAGTAATTTTTCCAGTTTAGCCATATTAGCATGGTCTGAGTGTCCACTCATTGATCTGGTAGACACCTGAGACAACACTGTCTCCTTTCAAGTGGGAGTAGATGTTCAGGAAACTGAGAGCAGTGAGTGCGTGCATAAGAAAGTGTGTTTTGAGGTTTTTAAAAGAATGTGCACGTTCATGCGACTGGTGAGCGCTGTGTTTTTGAGGACAGCCGTGTAACACAATCTCCCTCTCCCATCACTGGTGAGACGAAAGCCGTGGTTCTCAGCCGCATTCATGAGTCGCTCTCCGACTCTGACCCGAATGTCAAAAACCCCAGTGATGTGAGCTAACCACACGAGCCGCAAGTGGGAATGTTTTCTGTGCAGTCTGACATTGAATGTATATGTTGGTGTGTCTGTGTGCGGGTCGTCGGGACGCCTCCGTGTCTTCAGCTCCCTCTATTTATGAGCTACTACGGTCGCACGTATACATGCCACACATGCTCTCGTGTGAGAAATGTTCCAGAGCTGGGTGGGCTTGCTTTTGTTTTTCTTGGTCTTCACACATTTTAAATTCCCTCAAGGAAATCTTTGAAAGTCCCAGCCAGAGTTTGCACGGCTGCGTTGTGTTCATTTGTTTTAGAGATTTGTATTTATTTTCCCTTTGTCAGAATAAAATGTGGGTGTGTATGAGGACTGGTGTGTGTGTGTGTGTGTGTGTGTGTGTGTGTGTGTGTGTGTGTGTGTGTGTGTGTGGCTGAAGAAGCAAATAACTGAATTAATATGACCAACTGGATGTCTAGCACTGATTTCAACTGTCCATTTGGATGACGTTCCCATAGATCCTCATCTTCCTCCTGTTTCACATTTTGAAATGTGCTTATTTGCTTTCTTGCCAAGAGATTGACACTTCTCACAAATCTGTGTGGGAAATACGGAAGCCTGTTAGCATGAAGACTAGAAACAGGGAAACATTCAGGCTACATCCACACTAACACTCATACATACATGATCATTCTCATACCCTGGGCACCGGCCGGGTATAAACAGAAAGTGGATTGTCTACAGTTGATCTGTTGAATAGTTACAGAAAATACTGTGAGCGGCGAACAGCAAAGGCAGTTGTAGCATTAAAGTGCAGAATTTACCTGAACAACAGCTGCTAGCAAAGACAACAAGGTCAGTAAAGCTTGTATTTCATTATCCATATTGCTTTTATCAGTGTAAGTCAAGGCCCAGTCAGCGTGCAAACATGGATGTCTACGTCACTGTTTGCAAAACTGTCAGTTTTAGGTGCTTGAAAACTAGTAGTGTGGACATCAGGCATAAGTGTAGCAAAAGTGATGTGTTTTTAAACTACAGCGTAGTAGTGTGGATGTAGCCTTACCTTCACTCTGCCCAAAGTTTAAAAAACCCACCTGCAAACACCTCTGAAGCTCAGTTGCTTAATCTTCACAAAACCCAGATTGTGTTGCCTTTGGACGGAGCCAGATCTGCGGTTTTTTCTCTATCATGATCAGCAAAACATCAAGTCAAAGTATTTCCCAAAATGTTGAACTATTCCTTTAACATTTTATTTTCTCCCCAAAAGGAGATTTCCACACTCTTATCTGGAATGGCACTCTCTTCCTAACACTCAACTCCTCACAATGTATTGACATAGTCACTATGTTGTGTGTTTCTTTTGTCTCCGATAATGGACCCCTGGCCCTAAATGTCAGTGCGTATTTGCTCTGTCAGGAGGGGGCGGGGGGTGTGGGGGTCCCCTAATGCTAAAGAATATACCTCAGTGCTCAATAGCCTGGTGTCACACTGTCAACAGGAACAGCAGGAGGGAGTTTGCTGTGTAAACAGTCTGTATAATGTTAACATCACCTCACACACACATGTGATTTTTTTTGTTTCTGTTTTAATGAGATGTTTTCCCCTCAGCTTACAGGTAAGTGGAGTCAGTGATATGGCTTATGTATGTGGGTGTGCGTGGGTTCATCCATCCATCCATGTGTATGTGTGTGTGTGTGTGTGTGTGTGTGTAGCTATGCTGCCCAGCCTGGTTCTGCACCGCACTTCTATTCGTCCATACCAGAGGGGTCTGTACTGCAGTGACTCCAGCCTGAGTTACCCCTTCAAGAACAGCACCGTCCCCTCCTCAGTGCTTATTTCTGTTGGGTTGACACTGCCCGCGGTGTCCGTAAGTCCCCCCCAACATGCACACACACAAAGAGCACCGGCCCCGGGGAACACTTAGGGCAGAAACAGGGAGGGCTGGGTGTTCATGGCGGTGGCTGTAATGTAGTGACAATGGCACAGAAGCGTTTGTACAGTTCAGAAAGACGATATATTATTATTCTCATGTCACAGTTGCATCTGAAAATCTGTCACTACTTTGCTCTAGGCTGCCCATACATGACATCCTGAAGCCCCACCCACTTCTGCTGTATCCCATGATCTCCCTGGTGCCAGCATGCTCCTTGTGCTTCGCTCGTTCTCTCCTGTTTATGTCTGTGTCACTGACCTGGTGCTTTTATGCTTTCTTTCTCCTCTCCCTCCTTTCTTTCTCTCTCTTCACTCCTCTCTCTCTCTCTCTGTCTTTTGTAGCTAGCCTGCCTTTCCTGATCATTGAGACTAGCACCATAAAGCCGTACCAGCGCGGGTTTTACTGTTCGGACGAGTCCATCCGCTTTCCCAAAAAGGAGGGAGACACCATTAGTGATGCTGTGCTTTGTGGTGTTGGCATTCTTATTGCCATCTTCTCTGTAAGTCAACCTTCACACCTCCCTTTGTCTGCTTCTTGAAGTCATTTATTTGTAGTCTTCACTACTTCATAGTCCAGCAGCTAACATACCCCCATCACCAAGAAGTTTGAGTGATTTCTTATCATGCAGTATTTTCTAAAACACTACAGGCGTTGCTGTTAATGTGCTCTAAATGTCTTCCCCCTCCATCCTATAACGTTCTCTTCATCACACTTCATTCTCCTGTATCTACCTTGAGCCACACAAGCCATTTGTAATGGCCTGTTTTTTTTTATTGCTTTGCTAATCAAGGCAGAAGCACTAAGCCCCCCAAGCGACATCAGGAAGTGTGTGTTTGCGTGTATGTGTGCTGATGAATGCACGCGAAAGACCAAGAAGATTTTACGAGCTCCCGGTCCATTCTCATGCCCCCTGCTCTTACCCCTGCACCCTGACTCCATGCCCTCTGGGCCCTGCACATTACTCTGGGTGAATGTGTCAGTGCTCTCTCCCATGCCCGTGGGGATAGCCTGAGGCATTTCAGCAGTTAGCAACAGCGTAAAGCCGTCACTTCCCATGACTTGACTCTAGCTCTGCAGGGGAAAAGGCTCAAATGCTGTGCCAGCAGATTGGGGGGGGGGGGGGGGGGGGGGGGGGGGGGGGGGGGTATGTATATGTCAATTAGTGCCACGTGGTCAGGCTAGATGATCTTTACAGCCCCCAGGCTCTCAGTGGTGCAGCCCCCTCATAAGTTCCCAGACTGAGACGTCGCTTCACCGCCGTCTCCTCGCCACCAGCTTGGTGGGCACACACACACATACACACACACACACACACTGTACCAGCTCAGCTCCTCTGCTCACTGAAACCAGGAGACTGTGCTTATGTTAGTTAGTTGCCTCACATGTTCACGTGTGGGCAAAGCTGGCGTGTCTCACACAGCTGTGTTCCATTAGTGGCGTCTACTGCCATGCCGACACCATTCCTTTACAGCGCACACGTGCACGCTCACTCATGCATGCAAGCACACACATGCATATATTATATATACGCACACATATACATGCACTAGTAGCAGATTCCAGTTGGACCTCTTGTTTATCTCCCCTACAAGGGAAATCTCAACGGTCCCGCTGCTCAGACATATCCAGGTCTGACACGCCATGTTTCCACTGTGAGAAACACAGTTAGCATTAGCAAAGCTAAAGTTCCATAAGCATACACACAGATGATCCAAATAATCCCATCAGGCACCTACTGAGCCCTGTGGCTGAACCAGAGGTGCCTGTTGTATCTGTGTCAGAGCCTGTCTGCTCTCAGGACAGGCTGATAAAGAAGGGGAGGAGAAGTTTGAATGCTAATACTGACAACCCAAATAAACTCCTCTGGCCTGTGTCAGCCTCCTGTGGCTCTAATCTCCCACTCAGATCACAACAATTCATTGACAATAGCACACACACACAAACTAATATACCACCATGTTTGTTTCTCCTGGCTGCGAGCCTCCCAGCTGACCACCCAATAGGCAGGATAGTTGTGTTTATCAAGCCTAACAATACACACACACACACACACACACATACACACACAGAATACATGTACATATACATAGAGTTAGCTTCTTCGTTAATAGCATTTCTGGAAAACACTAAACCTTCATGTGTGTATACATTTAGAGTCTTAGTGCCGGTCTCAGTCACAGCACCGAGCGTCCAGTGGCTCAGGGATGGGATGGGCAGATAAATATTTTCCTGTGAGAACAGGCCGAAGAGTGAAGCCTTGTGCAGACAGAGGAAGGCAAGGGAGATGTGGTTAGTGGTGGAGAACAGCAGGTCTGTCAGTCACATACCCCAGGTGGTAGAGATATGATTGACATCTCCCTGCCTCCAGGGATGGCTTGGCATAAGCCCCTTCAGCCTAGATGAGGTCTTTTCATGGGGCCCAGCACTACTCAAAACCACCTGTATGGAATACCAGAGGAGTCAGGGTTAGTCCACTCACTTTAAGCCTCATAGCAGGCCTGTACCGTGTAATGTAAATCCTGTTTATATCAAAGTTAGGTCAATCATGATTTAGATATTGATCTAGATTATTTTCATTGGGTCCATATTTTCCTTTTTCCTTTGCCTTTACTCTCATTATCCTAAAACCATCATATCATTGAGCAGAGCATCACAGCTCCTCAGTAATCTCACATCACATCCAAACTGCCTGACGGAAAGGCAGGCCATGCTCATTCTAAATCTCTGTGTCAGTCTCACTCAGTCTGTCCCTCCTGTCTGTCCTTTACACATCATCTCTACTCCATCTGTGACTTCAGCCTGGAATGAAATTAAATTTCCTGCATGATACACACTCAGACATTACTATTGCATGGTTATCTGCATCTAAAGGCACTGTATATGACTGTAGGATTTAAAAGCATCAGATAGCTAGATTTCCTCTCATATTTGTGATCTGTGTTTATCTCAAAAAATGAATCCTTTGTTTCAGATTGTGATCGGGGAATGCTTCAGGATTCACCAACTACATGAGGGAACCAAGTCTTTTGTCGGGAATCCCTACGTCGCAGCCCTCTACAAGCAGGTCAGACGTCTATCAGTGATTCTCAGATTATTGTCTATATAACTGACCGTTTTCTATAGCCTTCCTAACCCCTCCCCTGAACAGTGATTGTCCAATCATATCTTTTCAACTGTAAATATGCACAAAAGGCCTGTCGGTTTTTTGATTTTGCCACATTGAAGCATCGGCTGTAGTAATAGAGTTCCACAGAAATGAGTCCAAAAACTCAATTACATAGCATTTTACAAACTATCACCAGCTTTCTAAGGAGAAAGGCTTTTGTAGAAGAGGTCAGAGCTGAATCAAACTACAAGTTGGAAGTGTAGTGGTGGTGACGTTGAAGTCATGTGATCGTGGTGTAGTTCGCTTATAGCCTTGCATTAGCTTTTTCACTTCTGGTGATTGTATTTAGTCTTCAAAAATCACAAAGTGGTGTCATTAGTAAAGATTATCCTGCTGAACAAAACCTGTCAGTATCATAGACTGTTGTTTGTTCCAAGGCCCATACAAAAATCCCATTGGGTTTTTGTGGAGGAACCAGGGTGATGCTAACATCTGTGTTAGCATATGAATACGTCATTCCTGCAGTACTCTATAATCTCTATACAGTGAGTGTGGATGATGGTTTCTTTTATTTAATTTCCAAAAGCAAAAATGCAAGAGCTAAAGTGTAAGGACCGGATTAAATACTGTGCTTGACTGCTCTCATGTAAACCCAAAATGTTAGCATGTCAGGCTACTAAGGTTACTACCTACAACTATAACCTAATGGGCATTTCATACTACATTATTTTGTTAAAGGTTAGGTTGAAAAAAAAAGTTGTTCAGTTGTTAACTAAACAAAAATGGCAAAAAAAAGTAATTTAACAAATTAAACCACTACACGTATATGGATGTAGCTGAACTGCCAACAAGTTACTGAACACAACGCTCAATAGTGTAGCAACATTAAGTAAAGGAGGATGGAGCTAAGATGACAGTCAATTATGGACATTTACACTGATTTCATGTCTAATCATTAATGTGTGTCATCTTGCAGATGGGCGTGTTTCTCTTTGGTTGTGCCGTCAGCCAGTCGTTCACAGACATTGCCAAAGTGTCAGTGGGTCGTATGAGACCCCACTTCCTAGCTGTGTGTGAGCCAGATTTCTCCACCATAAACTGTTCACTGGGATATATCACCAACTACACCTGCAATGGCAAAGAGAGTGAAGTTCAGGAGGCCAGGTCTGTGTAAACACGAATACATACCCTATTTATCTATATCTATATCTATATCTATAACCCTTAAATTGAAAAACTGACCAAAGTCAATCTTTCTCTCCACAGGAAATCCTTTTTCTCAGGACATGCCTCTTTTTCAATGTTTACCATGCTGTACCTGGCTGTAAGTAACCATTAAACTCTCACACACACATCACAACACACTCACATTTATGCAAGCCCACACATGATAAAAAACAAGCCACAGAAACAATGGTTTACAGATTGTAGAAGGAGTCATGGAAATAAGGTTGGGCTCTAATTTGGGGATTGACTGCCTGGAGAATAAACAAAACATTGTTCTTATCCACTTATCCCGCCCCTCCCCCCTCCTCATTTAGTTCATGAAGAGTTTTATTCTCCTTTTTACTCCTCAGAGAGATGGGTGGATGAATTCCACCTGTTTCCTTCAGAGCAGCTGCACATGCACTTCCTGTCCTCTCCATCCCTTTCTCTCACTCCACCTGTTGTGGGTGTCTGGTTGGGCTTAGCACCCTAGAGACATTTCATGCTTCAAACAGTCTAATTACACAGACACACACACACTCACACAATTGCCAGCTTGTAGCTCCGAAGTCATCTCTTCCCCCTCTTCCCCTGTTTACACACCACACATTTTATCACCTCACCTTCATGCTACACCCATAGTTGGGGGACATGAGTGGGAAGAGTCAGTGTTTTGGGTCTGGCTAGCCCAGGTTTGGTTTCAAGGTGGTCTTGAATCTCAAACAGGGCTGACAGTTCTGGTGTATTGTAGTATATTGTCATGCAGTGAGAGCTTGCTGTGGGTATTTCCCAGCCTCTGGTTGAACCTACAGCTGCACTCTGGTAGAACCGAGGAAAAGGGATGAATAAAAAGCAGAGAGGGAACGGAGATGTGCTGCGTCCAGACCACAGAGTGACACAGAGACCAGTGTTCCAGCTGCGGCAAGCTGCAGACCATAGCCAGAGGAGACTGGTGCAAACATAAAGAGAGAGGAGAGCAGAGAGAGTGGAGGAGAGGAGGAGCAGTTTGTAGCTGATGTTGTGGAACACAAAACCAGCCTAACACAAAGCCCACAGTGGCGGCATTCCCTAGTGGAAAGAGGAATCTGCAGCATGTTTTGTTTTTACCAGCTGAAAACCAGTTGTGCTTTTACTCACAGAACCTCCCTCCAAACTGAGAGAAATCACCCACAATCTAGATTAAAATCAAAAGAACATGACGCTGGGTAAACTCTGCTAGTTTAACTGGTAGCTGTGGATGCGTGACATAGCCAATGGAAATAAATGCAAAGATGATGCATCTCGGCCTCCAGATAAACAATGTTTTTGAGAGTGGTGGTGATTGAGTAATATTAATCAATGATTTGAGCATAGTCCTCAATAAAACCACAAGCTCTTCCACAAACATACACACACATGGATCCTCTCTCTCTGTCCTCTCTTTCTCCTCCCCTCAGCCTGTGTTTTCACTCGCCAATGTAAAAGTGTCATTTCCATCGTGTGGCTGTCACCTCGTCGGCCCCCAGTCATGTGCTAATTGGCGCCCTTTGATTTTGAAGCTCTTCATTTCCTGCAGAGCATGTCTGAGCCCTGTGTCTGTGACTGATGTGGTTTGAGCTGAGACTCAGCTGCCTTCAGAGATGGCACACAGATAACTGGCACAGGCCTCACAGTCTGCAGCCACAGCAGTGTGTGGGTGTGTGCATTCATGTGTCTGACTGAACTGTCTTGCCTTTTGTCTAATGTGCACACAACATGTAACGTGTCCATGCATATGCTATCCAGTAGGAAAGAAGTGGGGTGTGTCTGTGGAGAGGCTACTGTCACTGAGGCAGATAGCATGTTGTGGCTGAAATAAAAACTAACATGTTTGCTCTGTAAATGCTCTTAACCACAGCTATGCCTTTGTGTCACAGCATGGTGTGAACCAGAGGAGTGGAGGGGAAGGGGGCAGGCGTGTAAAACGAGCCCTCGTTCTCATTCTCTCTCACTTTGTTGTGCTGGTTATGTGTATTCTTTCATGTAACACTGACTTTGAGTCAGAGCGAGAGTGACAGAGGGAGAAGATCTCGCTGGAATGAGCTGGATTCCTTCACAAACCACCAGACTTGGTGTCGCTCCCGTCTCCCTCTGTCATGGGAATCTGCTGGGACTCCTTTTGTTGTTGGGTTTTATTGTTGTTTTTCTCAGATCTAACTATTTAAGACACATTTCTGAGAAGATGGCTCAGGTCAGAAAGTCAAATGCCTGTGTCTGTCGTTGCACTCTGAGAGATTTCAGAAGGTCATTAACCCTCTCAGCTGCTTATCATCAACTTCGCTTCTGCTGGATATTTGGGTTTACTCTCTGCCCCACAGCTAGATAGGACCAAATTGATTGGCAGGTCACTGTAACTCCTTGTTTTGACTAAGTTCAAGTGCTTGTTTTCACTACTGCATCCTCCATCAAAGCTCTCTTAAAATTAAGAGGTTTAGGATGCTGGTTCAGAACTTTAGACAGAAGTACTTATCAGTAGTCCTTGCCCGCTACCTGAGAACCACTACGGAGGAAGCCTGAAGTCTAAACATCCCTGCCAGGGAGGAGAGAACAAGACTGGAGGGGATGGGAGGGATCGCTTCCTTTGCTTCCGAAAGGAGAAGAACAATGATAGCGTGTCGTAGAGGAAGTGCGAAGGAGCTTTACGTCCACACCTACTCAGGGCTCATAGTGAACGGGGATTGCTGGGAGGCGCTGCGGCTGTCTGTAGGTATTGTTAGCTTAGCTGATTATAAGACACAAGTCTGGAGGTTTGGGCTGGGCAATCCTTGGCAGAGGACGGCCCTTCCAGGCCCTCTGTCTCTGGGTGTGAGAGACAGGAAGTTAAGGGTATGAGCGGTAAAGAAACACAGGATGTCTGAGGAACCTGGGCTGACCTCACCACTCTGCGTGGATAAAAAAAGAGTATTTTGTATTTGAATTTGTGCTGGTGACTTACAGTGGCCTTGGACTCAGTTGTTCCTTTTTTGGTTCCCCTCAGTCTTCATCATGACCCAGAAAAGGTTTTTTTGGCTGCAGGGGGTGCATCCGCTTTGTGCTCTATTTACTCTAATAGAGGGTAGAGAGTTCATCCCATCAAAGTGTTGAAACATGCATAGCAGATTACATGTATATGTGTGTGTATTGCAGTGGCTCTCTGTGGTTCTGCTGTTTTTACAGCTGGGATGTTAAATCAGTCATGTCCGGCAGTGGAGTGTGTGTGTTTGTGTTTGTGGAAGAGATGTGTTTCACTGCGGCTCTGGCAAGCCTACCCACTTTGATTCAGTCTAGACCTCTTAGACAGTAATAATACACACACACACACACACACACACACACTACAGGTGCAGGGTTAAAAGGGCAGTACAACACTGTCATGAAATTTCCAGCCAGGTGCGTGTGTGTGTGTTCAGGTTACAGAGTGGAGTGCAGAGCTATGAACAGAATAAAATGGATTACATGTTTTACACATTAGACACAAAAGCTGTTTGTATGTCAGAGCATTTACACAGTTAAGTGTGTATGAAGAAAAGAACTAACATTATCTTTCTGTTCTCCTCTTCCTCAGTTCTATCTCCAGTCCAGGTTTACTTGGCGTGGCGCTCGTCTCCTCCGCCCGTTACTCCAGTTCACCTTGTTGATGATGGCATTTTACACCGGTCTATCACGTGTCTCCGACCACAAGCACCACCCGACTGACGTCCTCGCAGGCTTTGTGCAGGGAGCCCTGGTGGCCTACTGCATAGTGAGTGCACACAATACACGCATAAAACACAACACAAAAACACAAAACGGACACAGACTCTGCAATTTAAAGGTCCCATATTGTATAAAGGTAGATGTCCTTTTGTGATTATAAAGCAGGTCAAGGTTCTATATTAATACTGTGAAAGTATCAAAGCCTCAGTCCACAGAGAAGTGCACACAGCCTGTATTCAGAAACTGAGCCTTATAACCAGCCATCTGGACTTCTGTAACTTTGTGATGTCACAACAAAGCACTCACTGCTCTCAGCCCCAAGTCCTGCCCACCTGGACCCACCATCCAACCAGGATTTTGTTTCTCTAAGTGTTTAACTGAAATTTGCCATATTTTGATTAGATCACTCTGAAAATAGTCAGCCAACCAGAAGAGAGGCTCAGATCCTCTCCTCTAATTGGCTGACTGAGCTGTTGTTACGAGAGCTCCAGAGAGAAGCCTGAGAGAGGAGATGTAAAACTACACTGAGATGGTTTTTGGTTCTTTAAACTACATAAATGTCTTCTTATGGATATCAACACTTCAGATAAAACACAAAGTGTAAAATATGGGACCTTTAAAACTTTTCTATAACCGACCAGAAGGATCCTACAGTCGGACCAAACATCAGTAAAGTTTGCCTCACCATTGCTTTTTTTCACTATTTCTCCTCTCTGCTTTTGGTGAAATGGAGCAGGCAGTGAAGTGAGGAGAATCTGATTCTCTTTAATGAATAACACATTGCTTGGAGTCAGGCCCTATTTCTGCAGTGTGTATGTGTGTGTGTGTGTTTTTGTGTGTCTGTGCATGAGTGTGAATCCGTGCTCTGCAACCTTCTTCACCACTCTTTGTGACATATCGTCACAGCAGTTGCCAGATGATTTTCGTAACCCTGATCATTACACTAAGCTACATGGAGCCAAGGAAAATTGAATTCGGGTTGAGAGGAAAATAAAGGGAGTGTAAAAAGAGAGAGAGAGGGAGCAAGGGAGAGAGAGGATTAGCCTTTGAAACAGGAATGAGGCTGTTAATTATTTTGGGTTTTTTATTTGGCGGCTCTGGTTGTATCGGCACAGCAGGCCGCAGCTAAACTCTGCTGCCTCTGGGAAAAGTATGGAAAGACACACTCATACACACTCACACATGCACACACACTCACACACACACACACAAGAAACCTTTACCTTTCTACAGGGTCCAAATCATGAACGTGGAAAAGATTAGATTCATAAAATTCAGCAAGACCTTAGTAGTGGCGCCTAGGCAGATCTTGGCACAGCACACACACACACACACACACACAGAGTAGGGTCCTTGAATGCCAGGACTACTGAAGGATCCAAAATGAACCATGAGCAGAAATCAGCGAGTAACAACAGACAGTAACGCTGCGGCTGCATCAGCGCTCCCTCAGATGGGCGTAGCTCCTGGACAACATCAGCTTTGACAAGTAGAAAAAAAATGAATGTTCTCAGAAATACACTCAGTGCATGAGCTTGACCTCTGAATGGGCAGATCTGGCAGGAGGAGTGAAGGGAGGGAGGTGACAGCAGAGAGGAGCCTTGTCTGCATCTTGGCTCGAGACAAGTGTGAGCTTAATCCAACTCAACTATTCCAGAGACAGCTCAACACACACACAGTCACACTGCTCACATCCACATGCATACGTTAGTCAAACCCCTGCCGATCAAGGCGGCGAGGTTAGTTTTACAACCCATGACGCCCCTTCTGATTTGCCCAGTCTCAGTAGAAACACATCTGTTAGCACTTTAGCTCGGCTGTTTCAGCCTCTCAACGAGCAGCGGAGCAGAAAGGACCTGACAGGAAGATGAGTGGAAGCATGATAGAGGAGGTAGAAAGCCTTTGTGCCTCTGAGCTGCCAACAGTAAGAACTAAATCAAAGAGTGAACGTCTCTAAATCCTAAGTTAACAAGTGCAGAGCTTCAGTCGGTTTTCTTTTAAATGTTTGAAATGTAAGAGCAGAAGCACGAGTTTGAAATCATGTCAGAGTGAATATCTGTCACCACTCTTGGATGTTTCCAGCACTGCTCAGAACTACTACATGTTCTTTTGGTGTGCGATGATTGTTGTGTATGTGTATGACTGTGAAGGTCACTGAGGACAAACTGCAGTGTCACGACAAAGGTTTTGAAGACACTGGACACTGGGCATAGTCTGTCTCACTACTGGGAGCAGGTGGTTTGTTAATGGATAAGTTTAGCCATGCTCTCATATGAACTATATCTGGACCTGATTGTCTGGATTTGCCCTTTCACACGTGTAACACACAACAGGAGATTGTCCACGTCCCACACTCTCACCTTATGGAAATACTCCACTTGGTTTAGGTGAGAGGCAGCAGCAGGGTAGAGCGTGCAGGGACTAGGCCGTAGGGAGGGTAAAGTCAGGGTAAAGTCTGTTTAAAGGCCGGTCTAAGTGATTTGGACGTCTGCGTTCTGACATGCAGCTCCTCAGGGCAATGTCTAGATCAGCTCAGTACGGTGGCCCTGAGAGCTCAACGCCCTGCAACGTCAGAAAACACATGCAAACAGACAAAACACAAACAAATTCAGAAAACATCTTCATCAATTTGACAACATATGCGCTGCAGATACTCACAACAAAACCAAATACGCAAACGCACGGCGTCTCGTTTATGAAGGTCGATTCTAGCGTCAACAGGATGAAAACAGTTTCAGTTTCTCTCTTCTATGTCGGACTCGTTCCAGAGCAGAACTGTCTGTGTCCATCGTGAACACTCTGTGTTACTATGTTGTGTGCACTCAAATATGAATGTACACGTCGCACTCGCACAGCACACCCTGACTACCGGCCATCAAGCTCAGGTCTCACAGGCGGCAATTCTGCCACTCCTTAAAATGATCGTTAACTTTTGTATAATCATTTAAAATGTAAATGAAGATTTAGCCTAATGATGATGCTTAAACCACTTAAATTATGACACACTGCATTTTTGTTTGAAATATTTGCATAACTTTTGTTTCTTGTGAAAACAGTAAATTAGTAAACAGAAAAATAATTTAAAAGTTATCAGCATAGAAATGGACATTACTATTATTAGTTGATATAGGATCAAAAATACATTTTGCAGCATCGTCCACCCCCACTCACAACACAACCTCATACAGGAGTGAGCTGCAGGTAGCACAGACGACAGCAGGGAGTGTTTCTGGGGGACGTTAAACAGTGATGAACCCAGCTGGGACACCCTTGTTCAATGCTTTGTGACTTTTGAAGTTAAGAGCATTGAACAAGTGTGTCTGATGAAGATGTTTTCTCACTGTGTTTGTGTTTTGTCTGTTAGTATGCTGCCGTGCGTTGAGCCCTCAGGGCCACCGTAGTTCAGGGTTGCAGTGCACAAGTGTAATAATCTGCCACCAATGAGCCTCATGAGATGTTTTCCAGCAGAAGGAGTTGCTATTTAAGAGCCCCATAGAAACCTGGGTAATGTGGTCCATTAATCAGGCATGAGCTCGAGGACATGCCAGAGAGGACTAGCCTCCAAACGCTGACACAAAACGTCTGATTTCAAGGACAAAAGAACACACTGCAGGAATTAGTGGATTTGCACGTCAGTCCCAAGTGTGCGATTGTGAACAATTGCTCTGAATATCACACGATGAGTTATACGGCCTTGTGGAAAAGTGTCTTCCTTTCCAAACACATTTCAGTAATTGTCTGTAGAGAAGTGTGTTGTTCCATGACTTTATTGTGTCTGCTATTCCAGGTTTCCCCAGGCTACATTTACCTCTTTAATCCCAGTGCAACCCCCCCCCCCCCCCCCCCCCCCCGTGCCAGTAAATGAACAATACAAACCAGGGGCAAGTGTGGACACATTCATATGTAGTTACATGTTAGACTCCAGGTTTGTGGACTTTGTTGTGAGTATATTGCTGAATTAAACCCCGTCGGTTTGATGATGGATGGTGTCTGAGTCAGATACATGAGGGATCTGTAGATAAACGTCTGTTTTGACTCAAACTATGTCTGCAGGGCTGTGATCCAGCAAACTGGGGGCCCACAACAGGAAGTGGTCCGTCTGTCCTACCTGGCACTTGCTATCAGACGCAGTGACCTAATTTTCAACATGTGTTGTAATAAAGGTCAAGAGGAGCGAAACCTGCAGGAAGCAGCTGTCAGAGAGAAAGCTGGTGCAGCGCTCATTTGTTTTTTGATGTTCATTGTCGCAGTGGAGAGGAGTGGGGTCAGGCATTGAGAGGAGGAGGAGGGGGGAAAGAGGATTCTGCCTCTCCCTTGCTCTAGTTTAAACACATGTGGACAGAGTTGGGGTCTCAGATGCTGAAGCAGTCTGTGTAGTCAGTGGACTCGTGTGGAAGCAGGAAGTCGTCTTTATCGCTGCACAGACAAGTCTCCAAATTTGGAAATTCATATTGCGTGCCACAGATGAACACTCACACTGGTGTTTCTTGAACGTATGCACATACACAAATAGACACTTAACACTGTGACACATTAGTGTGTACGCTCTGAGCGGCTCCATCTTCTCTCAGCGATATATACTCAGAGCAGCAACTTTTGACCCACACTGGTGTAAATGCTCTCACAGATATAACGTGTGGTGAGGTCATATATGTGTGTATTCATAGTTGGTTTCGTGGAAAAAATTTGTGCATTCGTGCAAACAAATTCAGTTTCATTCTTTGATATATAAAAGGGGGTCTGGTGAGTAATGTGGTGGTTCACAGCTCCTGCAAATTAGCACAGCCACTTCCTGTGTGACTCAGCTTCTTTATGTGTCAGGCATCATTATAGCAGTTTAGGATGAGCAGTTAAAGACACAAACCCACACACACACACACACACACACATAGACAGGCTCATTGACATAATGCCTTTTTTAGCCCATTAGCTTAACCTGAATCTAACCTTAGCCTGTTTTTTTTTGTTGAGGCTGCATCAGTCAGCACAATAGGCCTGCCTGGTGTGTGTGTGTGTGTGTGTGTGCGTGCGGGTTTGTGTGTGGCACGCACAGGAAGTGGTGACTCGTGATAAGTTTTCCACCATGGCAGGCTCGTGGGGAGTTGGGTTGGAAGTTGGGTGACATGGATGGGAAATGAGCCGAGACGACGATGATTTTCAGAGACGTGACTCATATCTCATATCTCTACTCTCCCATTCTCATATCATATGTAACGTACACTACCATACATGACGCACTGAACGCACTACACAAACTAATGACTCTGTAGACAAAGAGCCCATTTATCAGCATGAAAGCAGCTGCGTGCTACGGAGGTATCTATGTACGTGTGATGTCATCGCTCAGTCAGAGGTCACCAGTAAAGGTCGTTTTAGGGTCAGTAAATGTCAAGCTGTAATAGAAGAGATTGTGTGTTGTGCTGAGCCCACCACTCAGAATGAGACAGTCTTTGTTATATAAATATATGACTGACTATCTGTCAGACACTTTCTCAGAAAACCAAAGATGAACACTGAAGTGCTCACTGGTGTGTGTTATTCCCCAAGGCCATGAATGGCAGCTTCCTCCCTGGCACAGGCCTCGCCCTTGAGTGGCAGCACGGAAGGAAAAGCTGCTGTGCATGCCAATAATGTGTGTGTGTGTGTGTGTGTGTGTGTGTGTGTGTGTGTGTGTGTGGGTGTGTGTCTGCAGCTGAAGCCGCTGCTGCTCATGAGTGACCCCTGTGAGTGGAAACGGTAATCCACTGTTCGTGGACACGAGTTTCCATAGTCCCACTTCCTGTCCACTTCTGCCCATTTTCCTGTTTGACATATGATGTCATCAGGATCTCAGGAGGAGACCTCTCTTCTCTTTCTCTCTCTTGTTTGCCTCGTTCACCACCAGTGCCAGGTAAACTGACCTCATCGTTGGTGCAAAAGGGGAATTCACCCGTTTGCATGAAGTCAAGGATCAGACTGTGTTCACTACATTTCATTGTCATTTAAGGGTGAGCTGTGCTAAGATCACTCCCTGGAGACAGATTACTCAGTGTTGAGTGTGTGTCGAATCTCAGTGTGTTGAGATTGCACAAAGTGTGGCGGAGGGAGGTGATAGAGAGTTTCTCACCAGCGTATTACTGCCAGCTCACATTCAGGTGCCTACTCCCATCAGCCCTGTTCAGACCTGTTGGTCACAGGCAAATCAAATGAGATTGGTTTAACACGCTTTATTCAAATTACAGTACCACTTACAGTGCTGCATTTCCATTTAAACTGAGCTATAAAACCAGACACACGCACATTCCACATAACCAAACCGCTGTCTGTTTCCTGACCTCTCTCTCCCTCTGTGCGTCCTGCAGGTGTTCTACGTGTCAGATCTGTTCAAGCCCAGGGTGAAGCCGGCCACGCCCCCGCCCTCCCCGATCAAGAAGGAGCTGCTCCCTTCATCCGACATCATCGAGAGGAACAACCACCACAACATGGTGTGAG
The DNA here is from genome assembly GCF_046630095.1 of Trachinotus anak. Lineage (NCBI taxonomy): Eukaryota > Metazoa > Chordata > Actinopteri > Carangiformes > Carangidae > Trachinotus > Trachinotus anak. The sequence goes on along the minus strand of NW_027273861.1, from coordinate 3,840,320 downwards.
AGAGGCCACATCTCTTTCCTGTGACCGAGGAGCCAATCACAGCGCTGCTCACCTCCCATCGGACAGTAGAATGTAGCGACGAGAGACTGTAGCTGCTTCTCAAACGGCATCCTCCTCTTCTTCCTCCTCTTTGGCGGTGCCCAGCCGGCCACTTTGTGGACTAGGGTGTCAGATTTGAGATTTGCACAGCAGAGTCCACTCTCACTATCCAGACTTGTTATTTACCTTTACGTTAACTACTAATCAACATTTGAGCCCATCGTTCTGAGCACAAGCAGAAAAGGAATTGGAAGCTAGACGATCAAAAAAAGAACAAAAAAACGGATGACTTGACAGGCAGAGCTGAGGGTGTTGAGGTTTGATAGAAGTGTAAACATGTGAAGAAAATGATGAAAAGAGACAAAATGAAAAAAAAAAAAAGACAAACCCCCTGTCTTGGGAGAGAGGGATTTTCAGTGACACTTCCTCTCTGAACTCTCTGTGGCCTTGGAACGCTGTAGGACAACAACTTCCTTAGCTATGGGAAGGATATTACTGCAATTACTAGCAGCATAGAAATATTAACAGTATAGAAAAATGTAACTTATAGCACTGTTTTTAAGTCCATTGTCCATTATCACCACTCGCTGCCTGAGATGTCTGACTGAAAGAAAGTTTGATGATGCTGACGTCCACGAGACAGAAACACTGACTCCTAGACGCCGACTGAGCCTGGTGTGGTCGTCTCACATGACCTAGATAAAGCTAGCACAGCATGACTGAAGTAATGATACCCCTGCACCAGTAGGCCCGTGTAAGGATCATACACTGATCTCTTCAGGCCTCTGTAACAGATTTCAGTCCTTGGGGTGTCTCTCAAACCTTTAACCTTTGGAAAGTGAAGCCCTCCAACCTCATATACCTCTGTCTCCAGACTGAGCACGTCAGGCTTTTTTGTAGTGGACTGTCAGAGCGGCCCAAACCCGGGATGTTGCATTTCTTGAGGGTTAGATGTAGTAAAAAAATAAAAATTAAAAAAAAGGGGGGCGTGGGTGGGATATTTTCTGTGGAAGGAGAGAGACAGATCTCACACTGCCCCTCTCCCCCTTTCCCCCCCACTCCACCCCCTTACCCGCCCTCCCCAGCGCCTATAAGAGAGGCGTGGCTGTGCCATGCCACTCTCTGGTGTTGGGGCCGCCTGTTTAGCTTCCTGAGCAGGAAGGAGAATGGGTGGGCAGAGTGAAGGGGTGTGGTCTGTCGCCGTGGAGAGAGGGTGACGACTTACAGCTAAGCTGGCACATTATTTTGGGATGACTTGGGCTCTTTCTGCTGGCAGGGAGGGGCCTCTCACCCACCCAATCACTCATTGGCTATGGATGTTTATCTCTCAATGTGTGTGTCTGTGTGTGTGTGTACTGTACATTCTTGTGCTTGTGTGGGTACGCTTGTGCTTGTACATGTACATCTTGTGTGTGTGTGTGAATGTGTGTGTACATACGTATGAGCGCTGTGCCCTGTGAAAAGGAACCCCCTCTTGATAGACTACATGTCAAATGAAGCACACACACTGTCAGCTGTGCCAAGTGTGTGTGCGTGCGTGCATGCGCGTGCGTGTGTGTGTGTGCGCGTGCCACTGTGTGTCAAAGAGCAAGAGAGCAGGTGAACGTTATAAAAACTGTGGATCTAGTATTTTTATTCTCTGCTAAGAAGCATCTTTAACCTCATATGTTTATAGCCTGTCCTGTATAATCACTAACAGTTGTACAGAACCAGACACACAAGCCCTTTTTATTTACAGCCTACTCAGACATCCTCCTCCAACAACACACTCCGCCATGTTGCACATCTTTCTCATCGTATAGTCCGTCCTATCATTTCACGAAGCCGTTTTCACTCTCTTTTTATAAATATATAAATAATGTATAGATCACTAAAGTTAACGAAGCAGATATTTGTTTAACATGTTTAGATATACCCACTATGATTACACAACCTGTGTTCTTTACAAAATGCTGCTTAAAAAGCATCGATTGACAGATTTTTGTATCTAGACAACTAAACTATTGTAGATTGTAATAGTTATGTTTGTAATATGCATTTAAAAAAAATGCATCCACAACTGTATTAAAATTCAATATTAGTATTTTTGTATTTGTCTCGTTTTTTGTACAAAAGAAATAGTAGCAAAGCTGTTTTTTCTGCTAAATGTACTTAGCTCTAATACATGTGCTTTTAAATAAAAAGCTCATTATGAACACAACTTGGTTTGTCCTGACTATTCATTTTGACTTCTGAAGGTTTTGAAGGTGTTGGTTTGGAACAGCCTGATGGATGTAATATTTCATTCCTGGCCATAGTAAACAAAATACATTTCGTTTATTATGTTTTGTGATCACAATGTCTTCTGTTTCACTTTCTGTTGGTCATTTTCTGTTTGGTCATCACATTTTCTTACTAATAAAAAAAAATTCCCTTTGTTCTCTCCATGCACAATAAAATAAAGACTTTCGTGGCATGTAACAAGGTACAAGTACTATGTGTAAGGTAAGAAAATACATACTCCACTGCATTTCAATAAAGCCAAGTTGCAGGAAGTATGGTCACAATCTCTCCTTCCTGAGTTACAGTGTTGAATAAAGGCCAGAAGTATTTTTGCAGAACACAATGATGTCACAGTGAAGTTGACCTTTGACCTTTTGGATATGAAATGTCATCATTTTATCCTTTTAGACATTTGAGGTAAATTGTGTCATAATTAGTGTATGAATTAATGAGTTACTGCCAAAAACGCGTTTTATGAGGTCACAGTGATCTTGACCTTTGACCTTTGGTCACCAACTTCTAATCAGTTCATCCTTGAATCCAAGAGAATGTTTGTGCCAAATCTGAAGAAATTCCCTCAAGGTGTTCCTGAGATATTGTGTCAATGAGAATGAGACAGACGGACAGACAACCTGAAGACATGAAGTCTCCGTCCCTGACTGTCGCTGGCGTGGAGGAATAATAAAACAATATATGATGATATAAGATAATAATGCATTATACTTCCATTTTCTTAATAACTGTAAGACTTTGATGCAGCGCCTCAACTTGTAAAGTAGTGTTTTTATATTGTCACACTGCTGCTTTGTTTACTGTAAGAGACCAACTTTATATAGAAGCTGCTGCAGGGGCCTCACCACCTTCTGTCTAAAATATCACAAGAAGTACGAGTGTAATGACTCACACTTAGAAAAGTGTGTGTGATTTCACACTCTGGCAGACGCCAGACTAGAGGAGCTGGCGTCATTTTGTGTGTGTGTTAGTGTGCGCGTGTGTGTGTGTGTGTGTGTGTGTGTGTGGGGCCAAAAAACTGCCATCATGCTCTATGATTCTGAACCAAACATGAAGTGTCATTTTCTCCACCACAGCATGTTTCACAGAAAAAGCCTGAATGACACTCCAATCTGATCTGTTCATCAGCTTCCAGTACAGTGTTTAATCCAGAGGCCACATGGTAACCACACCACAGCGTGGCCACATAATGATGTGTAAAATATAATCTATAAAAATCTACAACTCTGAGCTGATCTGTAACACGGCTAACAGGGAACGGGTGTAGAAAGAAAGAAAGAAAGAAAGAAAGAAACTCCCTCTGGTACTTGCTGTGTGTGCTAAATGAGTAAAAGCCAGTGATTTGACTGATGTTATCATAACAGTGCCATGCATGTTTCCCTTCGATGTCCTGTAAAGTACAGTCTTTTATTGACAGTGACAGTCCAGCTGGTCTGAGGTCAGTTGTAAAAAAAAACAAAAAACTGCACCAAACTGAAATTTATGGTGCCTGTGAACAGCTGGTAGGCCTGGGGTCAGCCATGCGTGGCTGTAACTGTAGAGGGGCCTGCTGCTGAGGCAGAGCGAGGCAGAGAGAGAGAGGCCCATGTTGTGGTCTTGTTTGGCAGCAGCAGCAGAGCGGAGCTGGCACGGGGCCGTCGCAGAGAGGCCAAGGCATTCTGCACTACTGTACCTCTCTGTCAGGGAGCTGGGCGTGTGTCCCTCATCATCATCACCGCGTGCAGCACATCCCTGCTTTCTCTCACTCATTACTTCACACGCTGCCTTGATCTAAGTCATCAAACTTGTGCAAAAGTTCAAATGCGCTGTTGGCATTTGAAAACCTTGTAACTCTCTTGTTGATGATGCTGACATTTTAACACAAGTTGGCTGGATTACATCCTCCTTTGTGGGCTGAGAGGTTCCTCCATGCTTGCTCTTATAAAACCCATTCAAAACCCTCTTGGATAAACTCAAACATGCACGGTGGTCATGTTAGAAACAAGGCTGTTTTTCTTGGTTTTTGAGTTGTTTATCTCACCACACACCAACGTCACAAGGAATTATACAAATATGATAATAGAAAATGAAACATAATTGAGTAATACAGCTAACTAGACTAACTTTTGATGCACTCAAATGTGGAAAATGAAATTATTTGACAGCTGGAAAGTGTCAGCAGCAAGTTAACCCTGTTCTGCTCTACTGGACTTTGTTAGAGATTCCAGTATAATTGCTGTGGAAAACCTCTCCTTTCTGAGAAGAGAGCCTAACAGATTGATAACATATGTCCACATGCCATATTCTGAGGGACTGAACAGGGACCTTGGTGAATATCACACACCGAAACCAACAGGTTTGCAACAGTTGTGTCCCATGCATGAATCCTTAAATAGGAAATAAGGCAGGAGTCAGAATTTGAAAGTGTGGATTCAGTTTATATTTAACTCTACTCAGTAGCTCTGAATCAGCATGTGTAACAGTGGTTAGAGCGGTGCTCAGCTGCCGATTCCAAAACAAGGCTGACAAACAGACCCCTTCTCTTGCCCTGTAGCGGTTGTAGTTGAAAAGCCCTGCGAGAAATGGCCTACTGGCACACATGATATAAAAAGCATCACTGCATAACAAGAGTGCTACTGTAGGTGGCTCTGGTTTGGCTTGCAAGTGTGTGTGTGTGTGTGTGTGTGTGTGTGTGTGTGTGTGTGTGTGCGTGTGTGTGTGTGTATGTATGTGTAGAGTGCTGTCTGGAGGCCTGGAGCTCTGAGGGCCTTTTCTCTGCAGCACAGTCCAGAGAGCAGAGAGGCAGCCGGGTTTCAGGAAGGCACACACGGCTGAAGGAGAGCAGCCTGGGCAGGGCCGTGCACTTCCTTTAGGGAAATGGGAGCAGAGACTCCCAGCAGTCAGCTGTTTGCAGTGTGTCTATTTTGCAGGTTTCTTGCACCACGAGTAGACATAATATGACCCACCCACAGGAAAAAAAGGGAAACCTGTGTGTAAGAAAAAGAAAAAGAGTCAAAAAACTACAACATTTTAGTCCAGATTCCAATTTCTGAGTGTAATGTTTTCCCAAAAAAAGAGGAAATATGGAGATGGATCAAACACCAGTGTACTCACACTGTGAAAATGGAGCAGCCTTTAAATAAATGAAAAGAAGAGTGATTTTGTATTAACCTAGTTTTTTTTTTTTTTTTTTTATAAATCTACTTGGTTATATGGGTAGCTGCTGGATGAGCAGACACACGTGTAGGCGGCTGAAGGATTAATCTGATGGATTAATGTCATGTTTTTGTGGTGGTTATCCTGCATGAGAACACTACGTCTTTGTTTCAGAGAGGAAGGTATTTTGGTGCTTTTTGATATGAATGAAACCTAAATCCAGCCAGCATGAAATGGAGATAGACATGAATAGATATGTTCATTGTGACAGACAGGAAGAATGGATTAACCTATTTCATGAGCTGCAATTTGAATGTTCCATATTTATGTGTGGATTGTGCAGCAGGTGTAGTGAAAGTAAACTGAGATGACAAATATTCACATATGTGTATTTTAAATACTTTACACTTTTTAGGCATGACTCTATTGGTGAATATGTCTGTCAACTTTGGTCTGGACTGGGTTGACCTGATAGCTGAATGGTTGGGGCATGTACCATATGAGCACAGATGCTCCGGCCCGACTCCTGCGTGTCATTCCTCCTCTCTCTGTCTCTTTCCTGTCATTCTCTACTGTCCTGTCAAATAGAGGCACAAAATCCCCCAAAAAACATCTTAAAAAAAAAAAAAACTTTGGTCCAGACTGAAATATCTCAACAACTATTATTAAACCCCTTTTCCACTGGTCAAAAAAACCTGCTAAGACCCACTAAAATCAGACTTTTGACTGCATTGGAAAAGGGTACGATTGGCATTTACATGAATGAACGGTTGGGATGCAGTTGTTCAATGCTTTGTGAGTTTTAAAGTTGAATAAGTGCACATGGATTTATGTAAGTGCAGTTTTCCTGCCCAGTTTACACACAACAGACTTAAAGAAACCAAAAACACTGCTACACCGGTGAGCTGACCAGCCCTTTGTTATTACCAATTTCCTCACTGTCTTTAGCGGCTGCACTCATCCTCTCACTCCACACTACTGTCGTTGTTGGTGTTACCTGAACAACACACCTGTTAAATGACTGGCTCCGTCATCGTGGGATGTGATTGGCTGTTTATGGGCCAGGGAGGCAATAAGCCTGGGGTTTGTTCATGCAGGTGTGAAACTATCAGACTTTCTGTTGAACAATCTTCTCATTGCTATTGATGAAGTGTCTATCACTCGTACATATCGCTGTCATTTTATTATCCAGGTATAATTTCAATGTTGTTCTTGTTTATAATTTGAGGTTTTAATAAATGTGTTTCTAAAAGGTTCTGATTTAATATCATCCAGCTGAAAACATCTGCAGCTGCAGCTTGCTGTACCTTTAACAACCACCAGGCTGAGCAATCTAAAACAGACCTCTCGGATATGTAGTTCAAGAGTCATGTTCTCTGAAATGTAACGACTTCATGAATATAAAAATTAATTACCCACTTCACACATAACTCCTTCGTCCCTGTGTGACATAGTGTCTGTGCACGGGTGGTGGGCTGGATGGAAAAAGAGGGAAGGATAAAAAGTTAATAAATTTCCCAGATGTTGGCCGTACGTGGGGGCAACAGGTGATTATGTCATCTTCACACAAATGACCCCTGTGTCCACCTACCAGTTTTTTCTCATCCACAGTTTTCTCCACAAATTAAGAGCCATTTACCAACGTCTCTGTAGGTTTGTGCTCAAGGCTCAAACCTAAGTCCTCTTCCAGTTTGACTCACATAAAAGCTTCCTACATGACATTTCACCTCCTTCTGGAACTGCCTGTATGGAAAAGACATCTCCCCCCTCCCATCGTTCCCCATATGGGGGAATGGACAGGACAAGATTTTTGCAGATGCAAAAAAAAAATAATAATTTATTGGTTGTTATTTTCAATTTTTGCAGAAAGAGGTAGATACTGCAACAACATCATGGTTAATAAAGAAACTTCAAGAGGAAAAATAAAAAAAAACAATCATTGTCTTCACTGATGCAGGCAGACAGGTAAAATGAACGCAGAGAGAGGATTTCTCCTGGGAATCAGCTGTCCGGTGCCTTTAGAGCAGATCAAGGCCGGGAGAGAGGGAGAAGAAAGGGGACAGAGGAAGAAGGAGAGCAGTGAGATGTGAAGAGGAAATGGGGTTAGATGACTGAGACCAGGCCTCTGTGATCCTGTGTGTGCATGAAATGGAGTTAGGAAAGCATCTCTCTCTCTCTCTCTCTCTCTCTCTCTCTCTCTCTCTCTCTCTCTCTCTGCTTTCCCGGCCTTTTTTCACTTCAAGGTCGCCAGAGGAGATTCAGCTAAAGTTGCTTAAACCCTCACGGTCCACCTGCTCACGCAATACTGCTCTCAAACCCATATAAACGCATATTGCTCCCACATGCACACACAAACAAAACACACACAAATTCTGCAGCAGTGCTGAGCCACAGAGTAGTTATTAGGAGTCACACGTCAGCTCAGTCCCCCTGGCAGTGATCCAGAGCCTGCTGCCTGATTTACTGCTCATCCGTGTGAGTGTGCGTCTGCGCCATCGTTTGCGAATCTGTTGTGTCATCCTGCGGGGAGCCAGCTCTGAGCTCAGCACTCGGGGACCATGCATCTGCCTCGCTGACAACCAGCCGAAGACCTGCTCCAGACATTTGGAGCACATCCATCGCACTCGTAAAGCGGTGATGTTCACTCTGAGGAATTTACTGGAATCTGTGCATTTTCAGGTCGAATGCTGTAATCTGACCGTAGCAGTAAAGCAGCGCATGATTCAGCTCTGGTATCAGTTTGTCTTCCTCCGCGGGAGACTGAGCGAGGTGCAGCTTCCATAAGTTCCATAAGCAAGGTTTCATAAGTTCAGTTAGGAAATGGGATTTAAAGGGAGCTTTTACTCTCCACTGTCATTAAGTGCTTGAACCGTTGGGTTTGTCTCTATAATATTGTATTCTGTAAAGAGCCTTGAGATAAATGATGACGTAGACACACACGGTTGCTCCCTGATCGTGTCTTGACTACCAGTGGTGAAAGCAACGTGGATAATGAATTATAAGCATTATCCCCAAATCTCTCTGGAGATTTCTCGCCACACATGTGATTCAAACTTAAGTCACAGCGTTTTCAGAAGGAGCTCATCGTGTCTCTGACCTAAAGCATTTTTCACACACACACACACACACACACACACACACACACACACACACACGTAAGGGTTGCATCAGCTGTCAGACTTGTGTAATTCCAGGACTGTGGGGGTCTGTGAGGCCTCAGTGAGGCTGTGATTTGTCACAGTTGAGAGTTTTTTAAAACCTCACAGAGATAAAGGGAGCTCAGGATGGATAGATAGATAGATAGATAGATAGATAGATAGATAGATAGATAGATAGATAGATAGATAGATAGATAGATAGATAGATAGATAGTGAGGGAGGACAGACAGAAGCAGATGAGGGATACAGATGGGGGGATGGGGGTCACAGGCCTTCACGGTAGGTTTCATGCTTGTCTGTGCTGAGTGCACAGTTCACCCCATGTTCTGCCTGTTGGTTCCCCCAGGAAGGCCTGTTCATTCCCACACTCTCACTCTGTATGTGTGTGTGTCTGTGTGTGTGTGTGTGTGTGTGTGTGTGTGTGTGTGTGTGTGTGTGTGTGTGTGTGTGTTTACTTCAATCTATGACTCACTAACAAAACTATCTAACCACAACTCACACATTTTACAGTTACAGGAACTGGCACCCACCACAAACCTTTAATCTCTGAGCCCCCCCGCCATCTTGATGTGTGCAGATGCTACATATTGTGAAAGGAAGTGACACACAGAGAGAGAGAGAGACCCCCTGCAGAAGACTTTCACTGAGCACAGCTGAAGACTGAGGTGTGGCGCAGTGCTGTGAACTGTCCTCAGCCAGATGCTTGTTTGTTGTCTTTCTGAGACCTGGAGACCAATAAGATAATGTCTCCTCAGTGACTCTGAACAATAACTGTCAATGAGTGTTTTATGGCTTCTCTGAGAGACAATGCCAGTGATGTTTTTATTGCCATCACATGCTGAAGAGCTTCATACCTAAATGAGAAGGGAAGTCTGCTGCTCTGACAACATAACTGCTGACAATTTGGGAAAACAAAGCTATTTATGGACACATGTTTTTCAGATGATGGCTCTGTCGTCCGCTGTGTTTAACTCTCAATGTTTAAGATGCAACGTGTATTTTTCTTATTATCAAACCTAATTGCTGTCAAATTGATTGGCACAATTCTATACTGGTAATTGCTGTAAACAAATGAAACCACACTTACTGAAAATACCACTCTTGGTTTAAGTGTTTTTTTCAAAACTAAAAACAGACGATTTCTTTATGTCACAAACAGGATGTTGTTAATTATTCTGTTTGTGCTGAAACAATAGTCTCTCTCTCTCTCTCTCTCTCTCTCTCTCTCTCTCTCTCTCTGTCTCAGTATTGTGTTATTTTCAGACATCCATGTGAGTGCCACATCTGCTCTTGAAGCTCCCTCAAGCCCCTTTCCACTGACCAAAAACCAAGACTCGCTAACATCAGGCTTTTGTCAGCAATGGAAATTGGTACAACTGGCATTCACACCTGGGCCAAATGACCCTGCACAGGATGTGGGTATTTATCAGGTATTTATCAGCTCTGATGAAGTGTCTCAGATGGAGGCTCAGACACTGACAGGAGCAATAATCTGTTTTACCAATTTAAACAGCGGCTAGCAGCTCACTCTTTCTCCCCTGCGTCTGTGTGTGTGCGTGCGTGTGTGTGTGTGTGTGTGTGGTCTGTAACTGCATGTGATGACATTGTTCTCTGCAGTCATTCGTGTCCTGTCTGGCCAACTCATCTGACAGGGTAAAAGGAGTCAATCGCCTTTTTTTGCCTGTTTACTCACATTTTAAAAAACCTGCTAATTTTGGTGTTAATGGTATCAGTGAGCTGCTCATCACCTGACCTGACTGCCATCTGTCTGCACAGCGACTCCTTGTTTGCGCACAAAGGGTAGTTTTTTACACACATTTAATTTGGAGGGAAACGCATTAAAGTGTGTTTTCAGGTCTTTGGAGATACAACTGCATGTATGAAGCCTTTTGTGGCTCCGTAGAGAGCTGTATGAAGTCTGATGAATTGCCTCAAGTGATGTCACTTGAGTCAGTGTAGGACAGGACCAGAGACTACAAGTTTGTAAAATGAAAAACTATGGAGTTGTGGAGTTACCTCTGCAGCTCCAGGGAATTCAATCCTCTGGACACTCATGTTTACTGGAACGATAATGGTGAAACCATTTCCATGTAAACTCCTACTAATAACCCACAAATCAGTGCATCACTCTCTTATTACCAAAGTCATGCGCCAGCAGACTTTTCTGCTTTATTTCCTCAAAGGATGGCTGACACATCAGTTGTTTTGTTCTGTGGAAATACAAGCAAACTAAACTCTAAACAAACATCAATGCATTTCAGTCTAGTCAAGCCAGTCACATCATCTGCAGGATGATGATTTTATCAGAGTGATTTGTATCACTGAATGTATCTCTGAGCACTCAAATTACATGTGCAGGCAGGTACATGCATGTTTGAGTTGTTGCTTGTTTTGAAGATTATGTAACCACTGCTCCTACAGTGGCAAGTTTACATGCGGAGCTGTGATAAGACTTTGTTAATCTCAAAGGGAAATTACAGTCTAGCGAGACAGCTGACAAATTGAAAGAAAATTATGTGAATCATTTGCTGTGGCCTTCACAGTCACCAGAACCCAGTTGAACCCCTATGGAAAGTTTTGGAGTGATGGGTTAGACAGTGATCTATGCCAGATGAGGGAGTATCTTTTGGAAGAATGGTGTTCATCCTCCAGCTGAGTCCAGAGACTTGGAGAATCAATGTCAAGGAGCAGTGAAGCTGTTCTGGCAGCACATGGTGACCAACACCTTTCTCAGGCTACATCCCCACTAGTCAACAGAGACCTTTGGGAAATGATGGTGTAGACACCCATAAGACCAGGTGAGACTACAGAAATACGTCATTCATGACTACCAGTGGTGTTACTGACCCTGCTGTCTAGCAGCTGTTGTGCACTTCAATACTACAGCTGCCTTTGCTGTTCATTTTTTGTAGTATTTTCTGCAACTAACCACCTGCAGAGTAAACAGTCTGCTTCCTGTTTACACCAGCACACGCATGCTCAGTGTACGTGGATGATCATGTGATATGATTTAAAACACAAACGTAGTAGTGTGGACATAACCTAAAACATTTTATGTTGGGTTTTCCTTTAATTTATCACCTGTCTGTACATAAGTCAACTACAACTGACCACATGATCGAATGTTAGACTGACTTTATGAATAGTTCTTCATTATGCTGAGAATATTATGCAGCACTCAGCCAAACATCTAGTTAGTGTTAATTCAGTGGTACCATGGATGTAGTAGGTTTTTGATGTCTCTTTGCAAATGCAATGCAAAAATCTAAAGTAATGTCAAAAAAGTGAATGATGTGTGAAAGGATGTTTTGTTCATCTTTACTGCACAATCATAGCCAGGCAGAAAAAATAATTTCATTCAATGAGCCACTCAGAGGCTACAAGCAGCTAGCTTGTAATGTGGAATGATTTCTTGTGTGTTACTCAACATGAGTTGACTGTAGAGTGCTGCAGGGATGATGTATTTTTGTAGTCTAACCTGGAGGTTAGCATCACCCTGGTTCTCAAGACAAAAAGCTAATGATTTTTACATTGTGTTGTTGAATCAATCACAAAACCTTAAGACCTGAAGACCTTTTTTCAGCCATCTAACCAAAAACCCATTCAAAAAATTCAGGGAAGCGAAAGTGCTAAAATGCTAACTTATACCTGCAGCACTCTGTTGTATCAATCAACCAATCAACACACCTTAAATGTTAATATTATAACTATGACTATTCCATTTGTTTTTATTGCTTCTCTTGCATGACACACTCTTGAATTTCAACAGGATTATACAAACTGCGGATGTTCTATTACCTCACTTGGAGAAGAAAAAAGAAAAAGGAGTGGCAGAGCGTCGCTGTGGTGCTCTCCAGCAGCACGACAGCTATGGAAGTAATCAAGGGTTGTAGAGAAGGAAAAGAAGGTGAGAATAAAGGAAAAGACAGAATTTAAAAAAGGGAAGAAGAGCTGATATAAAGGAAAGGAAGGAATATATAAAAAATGGGGAGGGCAAGAGTTGAACTGATGGAGGTGTGGCATCACCTCTGTTTTGTATTATAGAGCTTCAACGTTATTAAGGCAGGAAAATGTGCAGATTTATGAGGTGTGGCAGATCTCTCTCCTTCAATCTCCCTCTCTCTCCTCAGAGGAAAGATGTGAATGGCATTCAGGACTTAGAGCGGGGCACTCAGGGGTTAGACACTGTTAAACCCCTCCTACCCCTCATCTACCTTCGACACTGCTCCTTTAACTCCTCTTCCTCCTGCTGCCTCCCACCTCTCGTCATCCCGACATCTGGTTTCAATCTCAGATGAGATTACAGACGTAAGCGCTGCATCAACAACAATCCCCTCTCTCAACCTCCCCATCTGCTTGTTACGTTGTGTTGCTCATTTCCAGGCAACCCAGAATGACTGATTGGGTTTAGCAAGAAGGGAGACATGGGATTTGTTTTTTGTTTTTTTTTTTTAATCCAGCTGACTCATAATTCCTTACAGGTATCAGTCTGAGCATAAAGGAAAAATTAAAGAAACAGAACAAAGATACTGGATGAAAAACAGCAGGACACTGACCATGACCTCCTAAGGTCAAAGGTCAAAGGTCAGCATGCAGGAGGTCATGAGTTAGAGGCCAGGGGTTAACAGGTAGCACAGAGAGCTGCAGGATGAAAGGTAAAAGGTTGTTTATGGCTGCTGCCGCCGTGGAGGAGGAGGACACAGAAAGGACAGGGGTGATCGGTCTGTCTCGGCTTCCTGCTGTGACCCAGCTCCTCCTCTCTGGTCTCTGCCTATTGTCTGCTGTCTGTTAGTTTGTCTGTGTGTGTCTCCCTCTCTTTGTGTTTGTGTCCTCAACATACATGGTTGAAGAGGGTGGGATAGGTTTCTTATTCTTGGTATTTTAAGTGTGTGTCTCAACAGAAAATCTTAGCAGCAAAAAATAAGACTAAAGCTGTGTCCCAATTCTGGGGCCACGGCCTTTGGGGGACACAGTCCATGAAGGTGTGGACCTTCGTAGCCGTCGCAGACTAAGGAAGCTGAACCGAAATGGTCTACAGAGGATTTTGCGTCACCAGCTGTGCCCGGCCTTACTGTTGCGCTACAAAGCGTGGCTTGTGTCACTTAGCAACCTTGACAACACCTAACTTTGTTTTCACCAGAACTTGAGGTTTTAAGACTCTTGGTTTTAACAGTTGTACCATTAGCTGTTGATCTGAGCTGAAACCCAATACATTACAATACATTTTAAAGTGTATTGTAAAGTGTGCCTTTCAAACCCCACACTTCAAATTAAGTCCAAAAAATTTAAATCAAGCTCAAGCCAAGATGACTCTGATGACATCATCAGGGTTTAAAAAAAGCTCCTCCAGAGTCACAGAAAACTTTATACAACTGGTTGAGTAAAACTCCTTATGACAAGAAACCTGTCACTGTAGAGAGTGTGGCTGTGTTAGCTAGCAACATGTCCACTGATTGTGTGTGCACAGCTGTTGCTTGTTGCTTGTGTTTGTGGTCTGCCAGATTAATTTGATAATCTCATTTTTTTTTTTTTTTTTTTTTATATCTTACAATATCAGACTGACAGTCCCACATTAAGGTATGGCTAATATTGAAATAGAGAATCTCCCCCCACTTGAAGATACTGATTATACTTATCCATGTTGAGCATGAATAGCAGACATATATATAGGTTTCTGTCATGGCAGCAACAGTGACCCACAGAAACACCTCCTCTTTAGTGATTTTGCCTACAAAATAAAAGTGAAAGTAAATTTTTTTAATAAGCAATTTAGTTTAATTGTGAACTTTTATTATAAAGAGCTATGATTGACATATGTGAACAGTAACAAAATAAATTTAAGTTGCATTTTTATCAACCGATTTCTTAAATTAGCCTTTGATTATGTTCTGGCCGCTGTCTAATGGATTAGAAACAAACCTGCCCCGAGGCCAAACTTACCTGGTTTATACATTTGCATGATGCACATACGGCTCTGTTGGTTCATCTCATCTACCTAGTCAAAAAAAAAACATTAAAATGTGGTTGTGTATAAATGATGTGGACCCTCATGTTAGAGAGGTGGGGTCTCTGCATTTGGGACAGAAGGACAGAAAAGGTGCATGTAACCAGTTCTGGGGCTCCTAGGGTTTTATGCTGATGCTGACAGGGGAAAGGTTCAGAGTCTGTGTCCAGGTTAGGGCTCAGGTCCAGCTGTTTCTCTCCCCACTGGGAGCAGCTGTGGTCAGAAACCCACAATCCTTCATTCACACACAAACATTCAGCTTCTATGCATAACTTAGCCAGAGGTCCCACCCCTCACCTAAAAGGGGAGAGGGCCAGTGGGAGAGTCTGAGACAGGGGCTGGGAAATGTACCACTGACTCTGAGGGGTTCTGGACTCAGGTGGAATCTAGGCCAAGCTCCCAGGGGAGAATGTGTGTTTGAATTTTTATATATTTAACATCAACAGAAGCACCATTTATACAGCGTGACTGTGGATGTGAAATATGAATGTGATCTGCAGTGAGCCTGTTGAGCCCCTTGGCTCAGAGTGATTTATACACATCTCAGTGTCACTGCCTTTTTGTTACAGCTGCCATAAAACAAGAGAGCAACAGGTCGTCTGAGCAGAGCAGCTCCACTGAGCTTATGTAAATGCTTAAATTGTATAAATAAATCTGTCTGTGTGTCTTTGTGTATGTTAGTGACACATAGTAGCAGGCTAATGGTATGTAAGCACAACATATATTGTATGAAGGGCCACGTGAGGCTTCATTCAAAATAGTGTTTTATAATTATTGTTACTTCCTGTCAGCTGTGGCAGAACACATGTCCACATGTGTTATATGTAGAAATAATGATTATTGCTTTCAGTCAAAAGCTCTGAGATTTTTGATTTAGATTTTTTTTAGATTTATAAAAAATGTATTCATATATTGTAATGTAAGAGGCCGTGTAAATGATTCATTAATACACATACAGATCATTTGTGATGGTGGAGGAATGCTGAACATTTGGATATACGAGTCAGAAAAAAATCTTAAATAGCCAGTGATACACTATATCTATGATATTTAGATTTATGTATAGGCCCTTTCTGTATACTTCTGTATACTTTAAGGCCCACAATTAAACTGAATTATACCTGGGTTAGTTTAGAGTATCACTTGCAAAAACCTTTGCAAATGATTATTAGAGTCACCACTAATGTTAAATAAATAAACATTAAGATTTACAATAAACATTTACAAACGTTTTCTACAGAGAAACTAATTTGCTGCTTGCAATGCACCATTTGCACATCATAATAATCTATTAATCAATTTTAAATCTATTATAAAGCATTTATCTCCTGTTTTATATGCAAGCACATTTATGTACACATGTGCATATGTAGGTAATGTTACTTTCACTTCTATTTAACTAATTACATGAAATTGTTGTCGTATTTTTGTTTCCCAGGAAGAGCAGCTGAATCTGGAAAACAGCTACTGGGGATGCAAATAATAGATTAATTACATCACCATGACATTTTGCACATCTGGAAATTAGCATGTGAAAATATTTTTATCACTCCAACATGGTTGTGTTCTGTTGTGCCAACATTTCAGTCATGAAAGACATCAACACACATCAACAAGAATGCAGACCCTTTATTAAGACTATGATGTGGACCCAGAGAGACCAAACAGATAAGGGGATTTATAGTATTATAGGAAGGTACACAAACAAATCCAGTGAACTCATTGGATAGTAGTAGAGTAGAGTGATGATGGAACATAATGATAATTATCTTTTTGTTTGAACTTGCACTAAAAGCTTCATTTGTTTTAGATCCATTAAACGTGGTCCATCCCCTGACCACAACCAGGCTCATCAGTCCACATCTGGCAAGTCACCAGACAAACACAACACCTTAATGAGGCGAGTTCATGAGCTCATTGGCCCCTCTCGGGCTTAAATCCAGGCCCACTAGGTGAGTGATTACCTGAAACCCAGAGGCACAAATACTGTACCAATTTGTGCAATGAAATTTTAAAAAATGACACAAACCTTATTAACCAAAACCCAAAACGTTTAAACCAATAACGCAACTAGAAAAGCCCAGAATAACTGAATCGTGTGCACTTCTGCATTTTTCACACGGCGGATCGTGTTTGAAAATCAGCTCCTCATCTTCGTGCCCATCTGTAACTGACACGTGAAACCACTTGGCTGTAAGTATTCGTACACTAAGTGTTTCCTGTCTGAATCGCGGCGTGCCGCAGAGCAGCCGGAGAATGTGTGGACAGAGACTGAGGTTTGTCTTAATTGGGTCTGGTAATCCCTCTGTTTACGGCCTTATTACAGCAGGAGGGGCTGTCAGTGCACATTCCTCTGAACTGTGTGAGGCTGTTGTGTAAGGCTGATTTTCAAATGCAGCATGAGTGCATCCATGTAATTAGTCCATTAAGAGGTTACTTGATGGTTCCTGCTGATATGTGAACCCAACAAAACACACAAAAGCTTTTCTTATCTTTCACTCAGCAGGGCGCCACATCACTCAGGCTTCAGATGAAACTATAGACCCTCTGTCCAGATCCACTGAGTTCACCACCCCAGTCACCAAAGCTGCTCCACATAAGGAGGCATGTGCACCCCAGTCCTCTGCAGAACTTAATGCACATAAAGTGATATTTCAGCATTAAACACATTCATTTTACTTGTTGTTTCATTTTGTCTTATCAGAGTCTGCAAGCATTTGTTTTAGTGTGTGCATGCCTGTGTGTGTGACAGAGAGCAGAACCTTGTTTCTTCTGGGACCCGGAGCCTGGGAAAATCATGTTCGTGTTCACCCCTCCGCGCTTCTCTGGCTTCACTTACTTTACTGTCTTTTCATGTTGTTGTGAAGTTTTCTCTGTAATTTTCACACACTGCTCCCTCTCTGAGCATGCTTGCCTCGCACAGTGCTAAATTAGAGCTGGCACAAACATGCTCTCCCAACTCTGAAACCTAACTCAGGTGGCCTTTCACATAGTTAAAGGGAGGTGGAGAAAGAATGGAGGAGATGGGAGAGGGAGAGATGTGGTTCTCCAGTTTCGGAGAAGTGTCTGTTGTTATTAATGATGAAGAGAAGATGGGTTCCTCTGAGAGCTGATGGAGGTCGGGGGGCATGGAAGGGTTTCTGGTTGTGGTCCAACATACACACAGTCATACAGATGTCAGCTATTCCCAGTTTACTTAAAGCCAGCCGACATTTGTCTCAAGCACAACAATGTATTTAGCATTACAGGCCGAAGCCAGTATGTCCTAATGAAGACCAGACAGGCAAACGAATACCCTGAGATGAACTTAGAGCTGCAACAACAGCAGCACTGTCCTGGTCCTCTTGTGAACACGAGGTGAACATCGGGAGGCAGAGTAAGGCCAGAAAACTCCAAAATGTTTTGTTCAGCTTTCTGGAAGAGCCTCAGATGAGATTATAAAAATGTGAACACAAACATAAATCCACACAGATTTTGTTATTTTCTGGACCGAGAGTTTTCCCTTCTGATGAAGGTCGTCCAAGAAACCAACACATTCAGCCTTCTGGTCATACTCACTGTCTTTCCAGAAAATGTCATCATGCTGACATATTTTGCCCTTTAGTGTGTAAGAGCAGTTCGTCATCACTCTGAGCTGCTGGGAGCAGAGATTTGAGGAGGAGTGCAGCAGACAGTGAAGTGTTATTTGCGAGAACAGAATTCCAGCTGCATGACTGGTGAATTTCAGGGGAGTCGTCACTTGTAGAGTAACCCTGCTGATGTTTTCTTCTTCACTCATTCTGAAAATACGAGCACACAAACCAGACCACTCTCTTTTTCTCACACACACACACACACACACACACACACACACACACACACACACACACACATACACACAGGAGAAATATGTAATTGAAATGAAAGCAAAACTCTTGCATGGATGAAAATTCACACATCATTGTCCTGTGGTCTTCATCCAGTAGAGCAGTGGAGGAAAGTAGCTAAGTACATTTACTCAAATATTCTGCTTTACTTTACTATATTGTCCCATCCAGACTAAAATAAGACTAAAATAAGATTTTTAAGACTCAGTTCTTGACAGACATGTCTTTATCAGATTTTTGCAGATTTAACAATCCAGCACTAAAAAGTAGTTATAGTAAAATCAGCTCCACATCAACCTGCCACAACAAAAATACAGCTCACACGTGAATAGTGGTAAAAATCCTACAATATACAAATATGAAACAGGCGGTTCATATTTGTTTATTTTGGCCTCCATCTCCTGCCACTCTCCATCCACCCACTACATGTGTGACTGTCAGGTCCAACTGCTCACCTGTCTCCTATTTACAATCACCTGAGCTTCACCTGTGCCAAATTACACACCAGTTTCCCTGATATGCTTCCTGGTATTTATGTCAGAACTTTTTTCCAGTCACTTGTGTAATTATCTTTTGTGTTTCCCTGTGTGCATGTTGTAACCTGTTGTTGGTACCTACCTGCTTGTCCATCCAGCTGTCAGTAAACCAGTGTTATTTATTTTTCCTTCATTCCACCTGCCCATCAGTGTGTCTGTGATTAGCTCCTCCCTCCCTGTGCTGCTACCACCAGACCTGACAAAATCACATTTAGGGCAGTTTCTCACCGAAAGTTAGTTTGCTCTGGTTTGATTCATTTGATGCGTTTGTAAACTTGTATCATTTCCCTCTTGGTTCAGTTGCTTTCACACAGAGAAAAATTCAAGTGAACCAAAATGCATTACTACAGGTGAGAACGTTCACTCTGCTTATTGGTCAGATTGTCTGGAGGAAGCAGGAAAGTAAACACAGGAAGAAGGTCCTGCACTCTGAACTGTGACTTCTTATGTAACATGGATCAGCATCAGAAATGCCATTTCTTATGCTGCTCTAAAATGCATCTGGGCAGTTTACCTACATACTATCAAACACCAGAAAGCCCAGTTCTCTTCAGAACGTCATTATAATGCTGCACAGACTCTGACTCTGTGAAGACGAGTTGCTGTGAGACGTTTGAGAAGGATGGAGCTGATGTGGAGGATGTACAATCACATGTTACCATCAGGTCTAACTGTAGCTCAAACCTGTGAGTTCACCTGCTGGTGGGGTCGGATGGAGTTCAGAACTCTTTCACACCAAAAAGGAACAGCTCCAGAGTTCGTTTGGGACCAGACCACCTCCTCGAAAGGCTCTGAGTGCGATTGTTTTGGTCTGCACCTGAGTGTGATCACTGTGTCCACACCTGCCCAAACCAATCGCACTAAGGGGGGAAATGAACCAGGGTTTGATTTAACCAGACTAAAAAGCAGGTGTGAAAGCAGCCTTAAAGGAATTTAAAAACTCTTTAAAATAATTGAAATTCCCTCATCTTTTGGTTTTTAGTACATAAATTTACATACATAAATATGTTTATTGTTACATTACATTGTTACCATACATTATTTCTTTCACACAACAAGTTGATATATTTGTGAAAGTTTTATAATTCATGTCCTAGTACATTCAATGTAAAACAACAAAAGAAGTTCTTATTTATTTTAATTAATTCTGATTTAAATGCTCTACATTTCCATGGTGAAAAAATACTTTATCCTTATACACCAAATGATACAAGCCATTAACCGTGGTTAAGTTATGTTTATATGAGACGTTATCAAGCTTAAACAGAAGAAGGTAAAATCAGGTGGAAAAAGGCCCAAAGCTGCTAGTAGTAGTTTTAGTTACACTTCAGTGAAGTATGTTTTCCAACAGGGCACAATAGTGCAAATATAAGTTTTCCTCGACCCCATTCTTTTACAAATGCAAAAACAGAGCAAACACAGAGGCCAGAATCTCCCTGAGCTGCTGTAACATTACATTCAATAAACCTCCTGTGAATTTCATGTTGTGGGGAAAGAGCCGTGGCCCTCTCCTGACCTTGTCTTTGGTGAACAGTATCAAACTACCAGGAAAACTCTGTGGAATCATTCAATCATTCATACACCACAGTGTGCTACAGTCATCTCAGACCAGCACACAGCTATCATTTTATAGCTACATTTTAAAATTTTACTGCCATCTGCTAAGTCTGTTGAAGCTGCTGCCATCTTCCACCTGCATGTTTCCTGGGGGACAGGAGGGTTTGATGATGATGATGTCCTGCTAACGGTGCCTCGCTGTTGTGGCTGGTTGTTTTCTGGATCGGTGGAGATGTTGACATGTATTGAAATGCCTCTGTGGTTGAGTTTGAGAGTAAACCTCAGAGCCATGATTCATGTCGCCTTAATCATTTTGTGGTTTATGGTCAGAGATGTTGTGCGAGGGGAGGAGGAGGAGGAGGAGGATGGGGGGGCTCAGAGATAAGATAACTGTTGAGGATGAGTTGTGGTCAGCTCACTGCCAAGGCTTGTTTTGTCAGCTCGGCCATTCGTTACGGTTTGTCTCTTTATCTGTGTGACCTTTCACCTCATTTGGGTCAAAGATCACAGCCAAAGGGTTAAAGGAGATTACATAAGCATCCTCTAACTTGTGTATATGTTTAGGGGAGCCCCTCCAGAACTGAGCTGTGCAAATAAATATGCATGTGATTATGGCATTACAGTGGATTGTGTGTTTAGCCGGACCTGTGTGAGAGTGAAAGGAGGAAGTGGAGATACTGTACCTCTAAAAACAAACTCTGTCCGTGTCTCTTAAAAGGAGAAAATCTAAAACCGCTCTGTAACTCCTGCTGGGACTCCAGGATCACAAACACACACATATCAAGCACCTGCACACACCACTTCTCACTTCTGTCCATGTACGGGTAAAATATGTGAGGTGTGTTTTAGAGGTGAGCGATAATTTATCAGGAACACATGCTGTGCTCCTCAGCCGCTCAAATTTTTTCTCATTTATTCCTTTGCCCTCTCTCTCTCTCTTATTTTTATCTGCACTGCTGCCAAATTCAGCAGTTATTTCTCATTCTTCCTCTGTCATCCCTCTCCTTTAGTTTCCCTCTCTCAGTCTGGGACTGCAAGGTCTGCACGGTAAGACCACTTCCACTTGCCTCCTCGCCTCCTGCCTTCAGTCCATCTGTAGGATCCTAAAGAGACTGACTCACTTTCTGTTGTGTTCTTATTATGCAATACTCAAACACTCCTCCTTAGCATTCTCCTCCTCCTTATCTCACACTAAATCTCTCTTTTCCTCAAACCCTGTTCTTAGTTATCCTCCTATAAATCAAAAACACATCATTTCTCAATTTTCATTTGATTCTGGGGATGAAATACGTGCAGTGGAACACATTCCCAGAGGCATGGTGTCTGGAGAGGTTATTCAAAAAAAAAAAACCAAAAAAAAAAAATCCAGTGATCCTGTTTCACATCCCCTGCCAGATACGTGCATGAGAATTTGATGGCATGGAGGTGAAAGGCCATAAAAGTAGGTTAGCTGTGTGATGGTCATTGGATCAGGGAGAGAGGTCATGAGGGATGCGTGAGTGGAGAGTTATTTTTCACCACCTTTCCCTTCCCCTGGCCTTCGCTCTGGAGCTCAGCAGGAATATTACACACCCTGTCTTCTGAGCCACATATCACACATTCTTCTGTGAATAAAAAGAAGGTGGTGGGGTGGGGGGGCAAAGACAAGGAGGAGAGAGAGGTTTGATTCAGATGGATGGGCATCAGCGGCAGGGGAAGACTGAAGCTGGCATGCTGTACACATGAACACACACACACACCAAAAAAATCAAGCTCAAAACTGACACACACTCGCACTCACAAACAGGTGATGTGGTCCAGCAGTCCCGGCCCCTATGCATGTATGGTACGTGCTCTTGTGAACCCAGCCTCTGTGTGTTTATGTTTTAGTTGGCAGACTTCCCCACAGGCCCACCACTTTTGGGAAATGAAGCCTGGTAACTGGACACATCCCCTTGCAAATGAGGTCACCGATACATACATAAGCCAGAACATCACACACATATGTAAGCATGGACACACTCACGTTACACAGCTCACAGGCCGGCTGATCATATCTCTCTTTTAAGGAACAGGTGGACATTTTGGGAGATATATTTAATTTGCTTTCTTGTTACATGAGAAGCAACAAGTGGACCATATAGGTTGTTCATAACTTCCCTCTGATACGATCCACGGTAGTGTACCGGCAGCAGGCGTACAGGACCTTCATCACAGATACAATAACACAGGGATGAGGTCCTGAGGTTGTACTACAGAAACTTCCTATCTTAAATCTTAAGATTGTAAGAATGTGAGGACTGGCTTCTGTAATTTGGTATCATGGAAGCCAGTCCTAACTTCAGAAATCCTGTCTCATCTTATTTCATCCAATCTCATCTCAGGTTAGGAAATCCTCAATACTCAATCCAACATCGCTTATCAACTTTTATGTCTGTTACCTAGCAGCTGATGCAACTTGTCTCATCACCTACACCACAACACACAAATAAGGCCTGGGTCGGCCTCTCCAAAGCCAGTCGTAGCTGCTCGGCTGACTGCAGGATCATGGTCTGGGGTGGCCTGTATGTGCTAATGAGCTTTTTGTTGGTTCTGCCTGTTAACATTTCGCTGGTTGTGTAAAAGCGATAAAAGAGCAGCCAGATGGATGAAACAGGTCAGCTAAGTGGTGGAAAAGTCTAAAGTTAGAATAGGAACATTGAATTGGGAACTCTTCATCTGTAATGGCTTTTTTCCTAAATCAGGTCCTACACTAATTACCATAGTTACCAAATAGTTCAGATAGGATCTGCAAGTTAGAAGTTTCTGGAACAGTCACAGTTTGGTTGGGTTTAGGCATGAAAACAATTTTGTTGTAAGTACTCAGTTAAAGTTAGAGGACCTTTGTCACCATGGTTACAATAATCAACATGCTGTAAAGGTCATGGGACAGTCAGGCATAAAAACAAACATGACATTGCCTGTTCAACGTTTTGTTGACCCATGCTGACACCCCAACCTCCTCCCGATGCAGATGTGCAGCTACACCACCTGACTTCCTCCTCAGCTCCCTCATAATTACTACAGCTACTGGAGATTGTGTAACAATAAAACCTAACTATGGATCATAATAAGCTGCTTGCACAGGCTCTCTGCTGAAAGGAAAGACTCATGCAAAGACTGACACCACTCTCATGTCCGTGCAGCAAACATGAACATACTGCTGGCAGCTGGTTGGCTTAGCTCTGAAAAAAAAAAAGACTGGCAAAAACTAGTCTGTCTCTGTAAAAGGTGACAAAACACACTACAGTGGTACTTCTGGTTTGAGCAGGGGTTCCTTTTGGATAGTCAGGCTAGCTGTTTCCCTTTTTGTCCAGTCTTTGTGCTAAGCTAAACTATGGGGGAAACAGCTAGCCTAACTGTGTTTAAAAGAATCCCTCCTGAAACCATAATGTGTTGTTTGCACAGGGTAAAAAAAAAGAGATATAATGTATAAATTAATGACCTTCCTGCTGGTCAGTAGATTTTGCTACCTGTGGACATAGCCAAGCTAGCTGTTTCCCCCTGTCTCTTTTGCCAAACTAAGCGAACCAACAGCAAACTTCAAATTATTCCCTGTGTGTGTGTCTGCCCTCCCCCAGATAACAATAAAGGGATATTCAAGCTGGTGTGAGTCCATCAACCCCTCAAAAACTCACCATTTATAAAATCCTATTATGTTGTCAGCACTTTTTATCTTTTTTAATCAGCTGCAAAGGTTCAGTGTGAAAGATGTCAAAGTTCACTCCCCTCCTTCTGTTTCATACCTGTGACCGTGGAGTGAGATGGAAAATTCCACTCGAGTTATTATCATTTATGAAGAAATTACTTTTTGGTCAGGGAGGAAAGCTGCCTCTGGTATTTCATATGCGCCTCTCTGGAAATTACAGAGATGATGTAGAGAGTGGGGGAGGCAAGACGAGGTGAGATGAGTGATGAAGAGAGGATATGAAGCAGGGAGAGCTAAATTCAGAAAAGTGAAACGGGGGGAAGAGAAAGGTGCTGTGGTAGTATCATCCTCCCTGAACAGGACGTCCAGCTGGGATCAAAAGGGCATCAGTGGGAGTGATGGTGAGAGTGCGGCCAATCTGCTGGTCTCCAGTCATTAAGAAACTTCATTTGAGACATTGTAGCTCGACGTTATCAGAGACCGAGAGACAGACAACACAGACAGACGGGAGGATAAATGACAAGAATAGCTCAGTCTGACCTGTGACCCCGCCTCTCACTGAGCGCAGGGGTGCTGTCAGGAAAGGGAGCTCGCTGTGTGCGTCAGACCTTACCCGAAAACCCACTCAACCCATCCACTCAGCTTATCTGCCCTCCTGCTAAATGATCCCATTTCCACAGGAAAAGAGGGAGACAGAGCGAGAGAGAGATGTGAGGTGTGGCCACTCCCATGAAGTCAGAAAACTTCCATCCTGTGAGGGTTGGTTTTGTTCACATTGGGTGAACAGTAATAGAATAGTGGAAGGAACTGTGAGCAGCGGAAGGAAAGGAGGATTTCAGTTTCGCAAAATGAGAAAATGAGTGGGATTTAAGCAGATTACAGGAGTTTCATTTTCTGTACGGGACAGGGGTGGATAGAAGCCAGTGTCATGGAGTCGAGGATCATGAGGATGTGTGGGTGGAGGTAGAATAATGAATTGATTGCTCAAAACTAGTGTTAATCTCACCCTGAGGGGGTGGGATGCACATAACATTTCCTGTTTACCTTATGAATTCAAAATTAAATCCTGGTAAAAGACATTGGGACAACTGGATTAGCGAACAGATAAGGCACTGTATTTGACTTTGGTTCACGGAATTTGGTTTTCAAGCCACAGTAAAGCTTCAGATAGACAGGAATATGAAAAGAAAATGAGAAACACATTGTTTTTGGATACGCTCACAACATCCAAATACTTTTAGCTTTTGGATTGGGGACTCTGAGTGGAATGAAGGCCATCACGCTCTCTTCCTGTCTTGAACTTCCTGTTTCCTGTGTTCTAGGAAATGAAATGCACATGTGTCATATTTAACCATTAGAAAACATCTATTAGAGTTACAAATTAAATATGGTTTGAATATAATATATATCATGCCTCTGGCTAACGCCTCACCATTCATTCATGACCTGGCATCAGACAGGATATGAATCCACGACTGACTCACTGATCAGTAAAAGTCTTCTACAGACTCCAGACACATTTATGACTAAGACCGACACTTTCTTTAGTTCGACTGCTTTTATATTGATTTCTCACACCCACAATGCATCATTCACCATACACTATCTCACACATGCTGTGCACCTTCAGGATTTCCCCTTCACTCTAAAATATGACATGCAGGCATTTTAATAATAGGCTGTTAACACTCACACATTCTCTCCATCTAGTTTTGACTTTGATCAGCTGATCTCACAAGCACATATAAATAGATGTGGCCAGTAACACCTTGTGTTTCCAAACAGAGATGGAATTTCCACTGGCAGGTGTTGCTAATAAAGCAGCAATAGGGAAGTTTTTTTTTTTTGCTTTAACTTATCAGTATGAAGTGAATGTTGATTGCACAATGAAATGGCAACAGAATAACGACACCATCTGCTTTTGGATTGGTTCCATTTACGGCCATGTTTTCATTTTAAAATGGGGTTTTAAAACAAATACGATCAATGTCCAGGTGACTGTTTAAGCTCCATATCAGAAACAATCTCTATCCATACTATCACACCTGAAAATGCACACATACATGACCATTCACCTACACTGAGCATGCAGTGTAAACAGGAAGCAGATCGTTTACTCTGCAGTTGATTAGTTGCAGAAAATACTATGAACAAGGAACAGCAAAGACAGTTGTAGTGTTAAAATGCAGAATTTAACTGAACAACAGCTGCAAGCAAAGACAACAAGGTCACTAACACTTATATTCCATTATGTTTGTTGCTTTCACCACTCATAGTCGAGGCTGATAAGATCCAATCCCTCTGTTGGAGGAGCCAAACAAGAGGAAGAGTGATAGAAACCTCATTCACTCAAATCCGACATTTAGTTGGCACAGATCATTAGGTGACTAGATCACCTGTTTGTCTATTTTATCACCTTCTAGGTCAGTAGGTAACACAGCCTGGCTTCTTATTAATACAACCAGGTGTTTTACTCTGCCTTTATAGCACCCATAGGGACCTGGGTTTTCAGTTCAAATTCTTACATCGGTTTCTTGCTTTGGACAGTAGCCAAGCTGATAGCGATAGCCATGTTGCTAATGTGTTTAAATTTATGACAGTTTCAGTTTACCTCCTCAGTGAACATGCTGCTTTTCCCTCTCTCTCTGTTGATTTTGGTTCATTAATCATTTTGTGTCATGTATTGTTGGTAGTTGCTGTGCTCTGGGGAAAACAGAAAGTGGTTCAGTTTTTGCAACAGTGGTGCCAACAGCAATACAACTTCAACATGTCAGCCCTTTTGCACTGTGTAGTTTAAGATAAAGCTGTTTACTTGATATTTTTATATTATATTACAACAGGTCAGTTGACCTTGTGTCTTGCAAAAATATTAGCAGGAGAACCCCTGAAGTCCAGAACATGCATTATTTCTTTATCTTGTTGCAGAAGATAACACCTTGTACACATGTGAAGAGAAAAACTCAGCTTTTATTTTGTTCGTTCCTCACCCAAGTGGCCGAAAAATCTGTTAATGCTCGTTCAGGGAGAGTTAAGTTCAGCTTTTCAAAACAGTGTGAAACATTTTTGACACTTGCCTCATCTTCCCTCATTTGATGCAACTGTTCTCATTACGTCATTATCGATTCTGGGTACACCATGTTTTATGGCCCCAAACTGAGGCCCCAGAAGGGAGGGGATGAGGGTTTTTGAGGGATGGACTCAGATTAAAGTCATCACAGAACCCTGTGTTAGAGATGAGTTAGGATCTTCAGTTTGGCTGTGGTGGCCAATAGGCTCATGGCTCCAAGATTGTCTACATGAAAACCACTGACTGATAGAGAAAAGGGGAACCGGTATACTGCTGTAAACACAGTGAACCCAGAGCCATGAGCTCGCTGTCACACAAGAACACAGACTATAGACACTATATATAACTCACAAATACATGTGCACACATCACATATGCTATAACCACCTATAGAGTACACACACATACACATGCCAGGATTATATAAACACAAACATGCTTCCACCGCGTTCTTTGACAGTGGAACGACTCATGGTTTTTGGCAGGGTTCTGGTTCCCACAAACGCTGCAGCCCGAAGCCAGCTTCGTCCCGGCCTCCATCCGCATACCATGAGGAGTCAAGAGGAGACAGACTGAAGCTCTTAAGAGTCTTTAAGAACCTCTGAGGCCCCTGACTCTGGTTGCACCGGGGCTCCATCTCCATACAAAACACAAACAACAACACCAGTGGATCTGAGCAAATCAGAGCTGGTGTATGAGACAGGGTTCAATCACAGTTCTCTGAGCGGAGACAGAAAGATGGAGTGGGAGGAGTGGGTGGGTTAGTGGAATTATAATAAATGTGGCAGTAATTTAGATTCCTTATAATGTTGTCAGATCCACCACAAAACACTTCCAGCCTCGGGGAAAATGCTCTTTACAACAGTCAGATTTGTCAGTTTCAGGGCAGGTCTCACACTATCATTCATTAGTATCCAATCACTGCTGTTGTTTCCTGTTTAAAGCCGAGCCTTGACCATATAGTTAGTCTGCCTCTATGACACTTTCATACAATTTATTGAGGACTGGGCACAGTGCAGAGACTGCAGGGCCACAACACCCCATCTAGTGGATGTCATTATAATTACATCAACCAACAAGCACTGCTCCTGAGCTGTTGGCACTGTATGGATAAAGGAAACTACTTAGTACAAAGGAAGACTCGGTGTTCAATAAGATTTAGGAAACAGCCATTACGTTCTTCCGGTCTACGCTCTTTAAAGAACCCTGAACAAACTTAATGGAAGGCCTGTTTTTTTTCAGGCCGGCCATTAAGGAAAACAAAGGCTGCAAACTCAGCACTCTTCATTGAGAAACAGCAAGCAGAAGACTGTATACATTTTGCAATCGTGAAGGCAGAGAGAGATGGAGCTGGAGGGAGATGTGTGTTTTGTAAAAGGCTGAAGAGGTTCTGGTAAGTGCTCTGCGTTATGACAGCTATCATCTGTGCAGTAAACAGCACGCTGTAACATCATCCACTTGACCCCCGCCTGGAAGCATCCTGTCATGACGACCCTGTCCCCTGCTCAGTCTCAGACTACCTCCTAAATCCTCCACATCACAAACTTCACTCAGACACACATCCAGGCTCCCACCTACAGGGCAGACACGCTGTCGCTCCCAGTGCACAAACACACGGCCAGTCAATGGGGTGAAAGTGTGGTCTTCCCTTCATGGCGATGGGGGAGCATGGGAAGGTTCTTCCAGGAACAATAGACTCATAGGGGGTTATTTATAGTGAACAGGGGACATGGCGGTGAGATGACCAGTACAGGCTATCAAATAGTTCCTGGCAGTGTGAGCCGGTTTGATGGCTGTGCCAGATGACTGGCGGGGGTCACCGGTAGCATCCTCTTCCTCTCTCTCCCTTGATGGCCGACAACTTCCTTCACACATCTCCTTGAGTTTTTCCTGCCAAAGTGTTTTGTGAGTCATGTTTGTTTTGTGGTTTGTGTACATCTATTACTGCCACATAAATCACTTTGTTGTCTGGGATACATCTCTTTGACTTCATGCCTGTGTGCGAACGAGTGTGTGTGAATTTCCACAGCGCACATCCTGTGATCAGGGTTTGAATATCAGCAAAGGCCCTTGTTTACCAAACTTCTGAAGGTGTCATTTTGAACTCAAGTGAGAGATAGAAGAAAAATAATTAACTTTTACTACTATTTGCAAAAATTCACAACAAAAGCTCTTCATCAAATGTCTTTGGACTTGAAAATACTGTTGAATTTGAGAGAGCTCCAGCTGGTTAAGATCAGCTAGTCTGGGTTTTGTGGCGACAGTACTTGAAGCAGTGTGCAAGTGCAGCTGCTGCTTTCTTGTGAGCTTAGGAGCAAACTTTTGATGGAATAAATGTCTTTTTAAAGTAAAAACTTGAAATGTAGTAATGTTCTCCTCAACCAGCAACAGCTTTTCAACCAAGCTCCAGTTTAGTTTTCATTTTATCGCCTGTTTAGCCAAATCATTACAGTTTTATTTTTACAGAAAAATCTAAAATAGACAGCCCCCTGACATCACTTGAGGGAATTTATTAGATTTTGCATATGTGCAGTAGTACTCCAGACTCTTTGGAGTACTTTTTCTTGGAGGTTTGATGAACATGGGCCCAGAACTCTTTATTAAGTCATTTGGGGGAAATCCAGGACAAGTCACAAGTAATTCTAAACAATACAGTGAAAATGAATTTGAAGAAGCCCTTAAAGCTGACTGGAGCTGCCTTTTTGTTCATTGTTGTGGGATTTCACCAGTTTACATTCTAAGACTTGAATGTTTAGGCTGTCAAGTCTAAAGTAATGTATGTCTTGCAGCACTGAAGTCCAAGTTAAGTCTCAAGACTTCAATTCAATTTCCATTGTATAGCGCCAAATCATAACATAGCCTATATTATCTCAACATACTTTGCAGAGTAAAGTCATGACCTTACAGTATTATAGTGAGAGAACCAACAGTTCCCACCAAGAGCCAAGTGCAGTATATTAACTGACTTTCTCAAGTCCAACTGGAGTCCACCTCGACAGCACTGATATCAGGAAAGACAAAACAGAGAAGCTGGACATGTTAGCTGAGGGTCAAATTAGAATTTTGTTGAAGTTCATACAGCAGCTAAATAAAATTCTTTTGTTTGTCATGATTTGTCATGAACCTGCAGACTCTCCTTCCTTTAACACTGTGCCACTCTGCCATATGGCACCGGCAAAGTGAGAGTGGAAGGAAAGCTTTATCAGGTTCAACATAGTGAAGCTGGGAATGTGAAATTTATCACCACTGAGTCAGGTGTCTTCACGGCCTGCCAGCACCGAGACCAGACAGTTTCCATTTCTCATTTCTCTCAGACAGACATGGAGCGAGAGAGAGAGCTTTATCATTTCTGTCTGAGGGCCCAAAGGAGACAGTGTACCGGGTTACACTGTGGTCACCTGCTGTATTTCACTCAGCACTTACCTTCTGGCAGTCTGATATATGGGACATCACAGAGGCCTGAGCAACAACTGTCTGAGCTCGATCCAAAGTGTAAAAATCAATCAGAGGTCTCAGGTTGTCAGTGCAGGTCACGTGTTCGGTGTCCTGACAGAGGACAGAGGTGGGTGGTCCCCCCCCCCCCCCCCCCCACCAGGAACATAACTGTATTGGGTATACGGCCTCATCCTCAGTGACTCAGACTATTCAAACCACATTCCAGCTGATTTACTGCTGCTTGATGTCAGTGTGTCAGTGTATTTATACAATATTTCTGCAAATGTCCGTGTGTGGGTGTGTGTGTATATATACTACGGAAGTGCATTATGTACTTATCTTAATGTTGTTGACTTTGCTATTGTTCTGCAGGATTCCTCTGCAGCCACAAATCACTTGCATCACTCCTCTCTCTCATTTGTTTCTTGTAATTTTCTTTGCAGATGTCCCAGATCATTCTCTCCTCGTTTTCTGTGTTGTGGATTGTTCCCAGTGCAGATGCTGGTTGTTTTCACTGCTAGTCTGGCCTTGTTGGAGCCTGGATCTGGGAGGCCAGAGGCTCCTTTAGCGTTTGGGTAATATTTCTGCACCCCAGAGCGGAGGCCGTTTGGAAAACACCTGATACAGCCATATCAATCTTCAAGTCCTGCTCTTGCGCAAATCTGCAAATGATGTTCTGTGATTGGACAACGTTGACACGATTCACCTTGTAGGAGTCTGCTGTGGTTTAACGCTCATGTTTGTCTTCCACCAAAATCATTTTTAGAGCAAAAAAAAAAGTGTCTTTGAATCCCTCAAAAATACTGAACCTCATCTCAGAGCATAAACAATGTTTGTTCAGCCAAAACATCCTGAATCCTTAGGGAGGACTGGCATGCTGGAACACATGTGTGTTAGTTATCTGTGAGTGTATATGCGCTGTCCTGTTTTTGCGGTGTCTGTTTGCTGGGTCCAGAGGGGTTTTCCTGGAAGTGCAGACCTCCCTAAAGGAGTCAAAGATCGTGTCCTGGGAGAGAAGAGAAGAGGTGAAGGAGGGACAGAGAGGGGTTCTGGAAGGAGGACGGGGATTAAATAAACAGAGGTGGTGATGGCTGGCTGTCATAACCACCCATCTACTCTCCCAGGTAGATGGGGGGGCAACGTTGTGGCGAGCGCCAGGACTTGCAGCTGATAGCGGAGGGTGCTAATGGACGGGTTTGAAGCAATGGTGTGCAAGTGAAGGAGAAGATTGGGAGAGGAGTGACGTGGTTTGTGTGTGAGCAGTTGATTAAAGTTAATGATGCAAAGCGTGGCTGCTAATGATGAGCGGTTTGACAAAATGGCAGTGGACATGCATGCTCCATGACTGTCTCTGAGAGGGGCCTCATCCCACAAACATCTTGTAGAGATTATTCACACAGTGTCAGGCACAGATTATACAGACGCACTGTGATGAATGTGTTACAGGCAAGAACTCTGCATACCTCTCCTCACAGCAGCGCGCCCTGTAAATCTGCACAATGAATTTCATTAGTCAAAGTGGATCTCCTGAAAAAGTCCACAGGGAGACAAGGGA
Organism: Trachinotus anak; assembly: GCF_046630095.1. Classification (NCBI taxonomy): domain Eukaryota; kingdom Metazoa; phylum Chordata; class Actinopteri; order Carangiformes; family Carangidae; genus Trachinotus; species Trachinotus anak. The sequence goes on along the minus strand of NW_027273861.1, from coordinate 3,808,026 downwards.
GGGAGCATTTATAATATGTCTTTTTTTTATAGCCATAAACTGTTAACCAGGCCGTCACCACAAATAATACACAGCTCAAGCACAAAACTCGCTCCTTTAGCTGTTTCTGTAGGTTTCCTATGGCTCACTGTGATGATTAATCTGATCTGATTAACTTTGCCTTTAAACTGTGAACACACATCCGTCTCCTCTGTGAGGAGTGAAGGAGGATCATGTGGAAATGCAGTCGAAGTCCAGCCTCTGCTGAGGTGCACCAACAGCTGGCACTGCTGCAGTTACGCTACAGTGAGTCAATGTTACAGGAATGCATTTTATCTGGATGAAACAACCAGTGCTGTAAAGAAAGGAATCTACAGTATGTGTATAGCTGTGTTGACTAATGTTATTTTACCACTGTGATTTACTCTCTTGGTTCTGCTGTGGCTTGTGGGCTGTTGAATATATCGCCCCTTCTATTTTTATTAATAATTTGAGGAGAAATTCTGATATAATACTGGTAAAAGGAAAGGAGGGATATTTTTCAAACAACTTCAGTTTACTGGAGGCACAGGCACAGCTCAATGCTCACATCTGCATGCAAACACACTCACTAGGACAATGCTAACATGCTAATACTATGCATGTATACTGTCTACAATGTTAACCATCATAGTTTAGCATGGAGTATATTGCTACATAGCACTAAAGACAAAGTAAAGCTGAGGCAGGCGTTTTGATATATGTTATAAAATGTAGTCTTAGAGTTGAAATATAATGTTTGTCACTGCCAGCTTTTCTGGAGGTAAAGCTGAATACATAATAAACACATGTTTTATTGGACAGTTTAATAACAGTGCACGGGTGGCACGGTGGTGCAGTGGTTAGCAAGAAGGTTCTGGGTTCGAATCCCGGGCCTGGGGCATTTCTGTGTGGAGTTTGGGTTGTTCGCCCTGTGTCTGCGTGGGTTCCCTCCAGGTACCCCGGCTTCTTCCTGCAGTCCTAAAACATGCTCATTAAGTTAATTGGAGATTCTAAATTGCTGTAGGTGTGAATGTGAGTGTGAATGTTGGTCTCTATGTGTCAGCCCTGTGATAGACTGGCGTCCTGTCCAGGGTGTACCCCACCCTCACCCAGTGTCAGCTGGGATTGGCCCGATACAGATAAGCAGTATACATAATGGATAGATGGATGGAGTTTAACAACAGTGCTGCCTCTGTATATATATAGTGCTTAACAAATTTATTAGACCACCACCCAATGTAAGGTTTATGCCACAGCTGCCCTAAATTAACAGCATTGGTAATTACCAAAATCATTTTTTATGTTTCTGTAATGGTTAATACACCAGTATGTAGAAACTCTTTAACCAAAATGATATTTGTAATGCTAAAATATAATTATTATTGTTATCCATGGATTTTCAAATTAACTGTTTTACAAAAAACAGAAAAAATTGTAAAGCACATTATTATTTCTTGATTAAGATGTCAAATTATAGTTATTTACTTGCATTCCTGAACAGAAAAATTAGTTTTAGTTGTTGAATGTTATGCTTGATTAATTTCAGATTTCTCAGAGAAGCCCAGTGAACTGGCTCAAATTTGGGTATAAAAAGGTGAATTCAGTTTGAAATTCCTCATTCCTTTTCAAAATGGTAAAACGTTGAGAGCTCACTGAAAATGAAAGAGTCCGCATTAAAGCACTTCATGATGCTGGATGGTCTCTGAGACAAACAGGGAAAGACATAAAGAGTTCTCACAGTGTGGTCAAGTATGCTTTGGAGTCAATTGCTGAAACTGGTATTTACAAAATGCGCCAAGGAAGAGACAGGAAAGGAAAGTTAACTGAAGCAGATGTCAGACACCTCGAGATTTAAAGTACTAGAGAAAGAAGGAAGACCACTGCTGAGAAGAATGCTTCTAGATCAGAGTCTCAGAAAGTCTCCAGAATGACCATAAGCAGACAACTGATGGAACAAGGCTTAAAGGGAAGACTAGCTACTAAGAAGCCATTATTAAGGCCTGCAAACATCCAGAAATGTCTCAGATTTGCCAGGGAGCACAAACACTGTTGATGACTGGAAGAAGGTACTCTGGACGGATGAGTCCAAGTTTGAACGTGTTTATGTCCGCAGAAAAGCTGGAGAGTGTTTTGATGCCAGATGCATTGCACCCACAGTGAAACACGGTGGAGATTCCATTATGGTATGGGGTTCCATTTGTGGAAACGGCTTGGGCATATTAGTGAAAATCAACAGTATAATGAACAAGAGATCTACCACAACATCTTAGTTCATCATGGAATCCCCTCTGGACTGAATCTGATTGTTTGTGGGTTCATATACCAACAAGACATTGACCCCACGCATACTTCAGAGCTGTGCAGAGACTATTTGACCAAGAAAAGGGAATCTGGAGTACTGGAACTGATGGACTGACCAAGTCAAAGTCCGGATTTGAATCCTATTGAACAAATTTGGGATTTAGCAGGTTCAAAGATTGATCGCACAAAAGTTTAATCTAAAGCAAGTCTGTGGGAACAGCTAGAAACTATTTGGAACTCAATAACAAAAAAGTACATAAAAACAATGCCAGCAAGAATGCAAGCTGTTATCAAGGCCAAAGGAGGCCATACAAAATCACAAGTTGTTTGGTTACTATGTGTGAAAAAGGACTATTTAGTTGTTTCTGTTTGTTATTTGCCAAATAAATAACAATAACATTTTTGTTTTAAACAAGTTTTTGAAAGATTTCTAAAATATTTATGTTTCCTTGTTTTTATGACTGGTGGTCTAATAAATTTGTTAAGCTCTGTATATATACACACACACACACACGCAAAAGTAAACAGGCACTGTGGTCTGTATTAAATTTTGCTTTATCTTTTGATATAAGACAGATAGGATAACAAGTGTTTCACTGCACTCATCGTCAATTTCCAGTTTAGTTCAACAAATGTATTTTATGCATAATATTTATTATATATTCATTATTTTACTCTACTATTTATTTGATTTTTATAAGCTGCTAAGCATAATGAATTGCTGCCAAACATACAACAATCTGCCTTATAATGTTGGTGTTTATCCAAATCAAGCTCATCTCTTTCCCTAGTGTCCCAAAGAACTGTGGGTGTAGCAGTTTTTATTGTTTGTGTTTTCCCTACTTGCCAGTGTATTTGTATGTGTTGTATTTCTGGATCTGAACCACATTTCCCTTAATGTTTGTGCTTTCACTAATGTGCCTTTGTCCTCCGGGGCCACTTTAATTTTCACTTGCAGTGCATGTACACCAAAATCAATCCTCTTATGTTTAACGTGTTTCCAATCATTTGGAAATTAGTGGGCCCTTTTTTTTTTACTGAACTCTTCCACTGAACTCTTTTATCTTCTCACCTTGTCTTTCACTTCCCAGTATCCACCGTCAATATGCTATTTTATGTGGAAACACCTATACCGCAGTCCCCACTAACATGTGAGTGACCTTGAAGAAGAACAATAATTATTGAACCATTGGTGTAAATTACTTTCAATGTCACTACTGTAAGATTTGAGAAAACAAATGTGGAGTTTGTAGCTGGAAAATGGAGATAGAGATAAAATGTTGATTGAGACTGTTGTTCAGTGAGGCACTCCAGTTTCTGTCTTTGTTCTTTTTGGGCACTCTAACAAGAGGTAACTGCAATCAGCTGTAAAATGTAAAACTAATGTACCACGGCTGCGCGCACATATGTGTGTTGTTCAAAGGGACATGTTACACACTTTTGGCTGGGAGCTATATATTGTTTCAATTGTGTCGGGAAGCCTTTAATCCAAACCAGGAACTAAACTGAGCCACACACACACACACACACACACACACACACACACATTTGGAAACTTACAAATAACTCCCTAGCAGTAGCACAGCACTCTCACATTTATCATTGACTCATCCTGTGTGATTCACAGCTCACCATTTATCTATCCCATGACTCCGTCTGCTGTTGTTTAATGGACATGGACTCATTCAGATCATGGTAAGCAGCTGGAACTCAAAGAGCACTGCTGCCTGTGCTTCTGATGCAGATCAGATCTGCTGCGGTTAATGGGTTGAGGAAGGGGGGAGAGTGGGTGAGGCTATACGGGGAGCAGAGGCCACTTCAGTGCATTATCTTAATCATTTGTGTATCTGATTTTTGTTTCTTATCTTTGAGGTAGTGCTGCATCAACCTCTTACGGTGGTTTCTTGTCTTTCTGTTGATGATCCTTCTACAATTTACTGCTATATTGTCCAGTTTGAATTTTGATCTCTCTCTCTCTCTCTCTCTCTGTACTAACCTGTAATTCTAAGAGTTATATAATTATATAAACACAATTCATGTGCAGGTGTTACTGTTTCATGTATTGTTCTACAAAATATGAATTGTAGGTAATTTAACCTCTGTTTACTACATGACTCTTGTTAATTGTGACATGGGCTGTATGTGATGCAGGGGGGGATGATGGGGGGGCTTGACCCTCCCAGAAGAGAAACAACAGCTCCCGGGGGTTGAAACATTTACATGTCCTTCTTACCTGTAATTGTAAATATGACAATATATTTTCCATATTCATACTTGGAAGAATCGCGCGATATGATTGCAAAGTGGCCCATAGCGTTTCTTCATCTTGGCTCACGTCTTCGAAACTCCTCCCCTGCATCTCTCAGACACTGAAAGGCAAGGCAAATTAATTTTTCATACACAGAGGTCATTCAATGTGCTTGAGAAGAAAAAAACAGAAGAAAAAAAAAACTGAGGTAGAGAACAATAAAGCAAAATAATAACACAGTATAAAAACAGATTATAGAACAGGTGATATCTAATAAAAGTGGAAGATTAAAAGATTAAGTGAAGACAGTGGAGAACAGAGCAGTTTTTAGCTTCTTTTTAAAACTAGTTATGGTTTGCGTGGATTTTATATCCACTGGAAGCTGGTTCCAGCTGTGGGCAGCATAGAAGCTGAAAGCTATTTCACCCTGTTTAGTTTTAACTCCAGGCTCCACTAACTGACCAGCTCCTGCAGATCTTACAGACCTGTCAGGCTCATTTACATCGAACGTTTCAGAGATCTAACTTACCCTCTGAGTTTCTGAATGAGATTGTGTTAGTATCTAAAGATGGACTCTAATGTTAGCTAGTGTCTAACATTTGACTTAAGTTACAGTTTAGCTAACTAATGTTAGCTATTATAGTATGCCCTTTTATTTCCAGTATTCACTTGGCTTTTCATTATCAAAATGAAATATCATATCATATCATATTATATCATATCATATCATATCATATCATATCATATCATATCATATCATATCATATCATATCATATCATATCATATCTAATTTTAGCAAACACTGTCATGAGCAGTGAGACAGTGGAGGATTATCTGTTTTAGAGATCTGTTTTGGTATAGTCCTTTGTGTGGCTGTGGTGGTTTTAGCTTTTATAATGGGCATCCACTTGTTTTCACTAAGGGCCAGTCTGAGTCAAAAATCCTGCACCGTTTTTTATTCTCTGGCCCTGGTTTCAAACAAGAAACGAACAGTGATTTTCTTTATGCAAAAGTCACTCTTTGTTCATCGTCATCCAACGTGCTCCCTTGCTCCTGTCATAATTACTACAGCCATGAGAGGTCTCCTAAGCATAAAACGTCACTAAAGAAAGACTTTGAAGTCAGTTTCACATTGAATTGAATGGAAAAGTGGTCTCAGACTAAGTAAGCTACTTTTTTAGCTTTTTTTTTTTTTACAGGAGTACAGTTTATATTGGACCAATCCAACTACAATGCTGACACTCGGTTGAAAAAAGAAATTCACTCCCCTGGGGTCGTTTTCATGGCAGAAAAATAAGTAAAATTGTCTGGTTTGTGGTAATTTTGACCAAATACAAACACATATACAGTACATATAATGATTTATTAGAAAATGTATTTTTATTCACTTCAAAATAAAATAAAATCTGTCATAAAACAAGCATTGACTTCTTTCAAAATGTTATGTCTGTTCATGACCTTTTTCTCAATAAAGTGTTCTTACATACTACTTAGCACAAGGACTGTGTCCCACATGAGGATCATTTACCCGTCTCATGGTTCCAGATTCTACTTTCAGAGCTATAGTTGTAACAAATTCATCTGCTGTAACTCTAGCCTGTTGCTTTCTCTCCTTACTCAGCAAACCAGTATGTGCAATTAGTTTGATGTAAGGTCAACTCTTAGTAGTAGTTTGGATTTGTCTGTTGTGAAGATAGAGGGAGGGGTCCTCAGGTACAGAGAGAGAGGAAGGCTTGGATTAGCAGTGGGCTGTGGATGGTGAAGAATAGAGGGGGGTGGATGAGGTGAGGAGACAGAGAGCAGAGGACCCCAGGCCATGCAGGCCTGGTGCCATGTTGATGTAAAGGTAAAGTACTGACTGGTGGGAGTTACCAAGGTTACTGAGCCCAGAGAGGCCCAGCATGTATCTCAGCCAGTACCGCAGCCAGGCATGTTGTAGGATCCCTCTGTAAAACATATGGTGGCAATCTTTACAGAAAGGGAAGAGAGGGGGAAATGGGAGTCAAAGGACTTGGAGTAGATGAAGAAGGAGGTTCAGGGGGGGTAAAAATACACGGGTGGGGGGGGGGCGTAGAAGATAATTCGCTTCCAAGAAGCAGTCTGTTTTCCATCCAAATAGAGGTTGTTTAGAATTTAACAGCAACTTGAAGATGAGCTCCATAAAACATTTTTGCGGGGTAAATCACGCAAACTAAAAAATCCCCCATCTGAGCGTCACAGTCCCCGCTCTTTATTGGGTTAGGATACTCATGCTTTTTATTTCATTTTCAAATGAAACTATGCACTTGAGCAGATCTCCAGTGTGAATAACAGCACTGACACGTCATGGGTTTCATGACACTGTATACGGTGAACTGTGTCAGTGAGGGTCTCTTGATTCTGGATGTGGATTCATGTGTGAAAGCCAAGCGGCACTGGTCTACCCACCACACCCAGTGCTGCTGGGCTCTCACACATGAAAACAGTCATCAAGCTGTCACATTAGCAAGCATACTGCATAGTTTAGCCCACATTAATTAGGTGATGTAATGTACAGCATAGGAACAGCCATTAAGCTGCACTTAAACAATTCAGTGTATATAATTTGATGTAATTCATCTTCCTCCATTGGGCTCTGCTTTGTGGGCAAAGGTCATATGGTTCCTCTAGGAGGGTAAAGTTGAAAAAAAATCATGTGCCAGTTAACTGCTGATTTACAGTACATCCCCAGTTGAATTAATAAAATAGGATAAAAGCTAGTCAAGGCGATAAGAACTTTATGTGAAAAAATAAAATAATATGATGCAGTGCACATGCAGTCTTGTGATGTGTGCTCACTTCACTGGAATTCATTTTGGTTCATGGAGAACATAGAGTGAAATGCTCATACACTTTATAGCAGGATTATGCAGAGCTGCAGACTGATGTTGTAAGCTCTCGCAGGGTTGTAAAAACATGGAGCAGAGAGCAGCTCTGGGTTCTGTCTGCGTGCATGTTCCCCGTGAGCCGTGACAACATGCACATCAAAGACCAACACTCCTGGGAGGATGATTTGTTGCTGTTCTGTGGTTTTGCTGTTTGGTTTGATGTTGGAGAGTTAACCACCAGGTAGCCAAAGTAAGAACGGGTGTGTGTGTGTGCATGAGTTGGAGAGGGAGGGAAATTTAGCAAGAGCAGAGCAAACTTAAGATGACAAGAATTCACAAGCTCACTGGATGCTGAAAAATCACTGTTGACTTTTCAGATATGCTGTACTAAGTGTCCAACATTATGCTAATACTGCTGGGTTCAAAAACAGGCTACATTTCTCTTAACACCATGAAACACTCCAGAGACCAGAGACAGAAACTTTCCACTAAAGCTCAGATGGTTGTAGATTACCTATGTATTGATCAAAGAAATATCGATATTGCTTTTAAAAAGAAACTGTAAATGAAGACCTTTGTATATAATTAGTCGTTGGTAAAAAGCTATTTTAAAAGAGTTGTTTGTAAGTTTTACTGTTGCTACATAGACAACATTAGCATTAACAGCTGTTTACTTACCAGTCTTGCTGAGAGCTTCAGCCATGTTGTAACAACCTCTTGTAACAAGAGTCCTCTACGCAGCATTATTTCTTTAGGGCAAACTGGAAGCTACAGTGACTTGGTATCAGACAGTGACGTGACAGACAAAAGCTACCTGGTTAGCATGCTAACTTCAGCAGAAGAAAAAAGAGATAGACATGAGTGTAGCATGTATCTATATAGCAATAGCAAAACTTACAAATAGCTCCTTTAAAGAAGCTATAATCAATAATTATGTATATCAACAAAAGACACATGACTTCCATTGTATGAAAAGTGTTGCTCACAGTGATGAACCCCCATAATAACAGTCACCTCTGCAGTTCCCCTCTGCTTCAGTGTCTTTCTGCTGATTGTTTTGGTTTTTTGTTTTGGCTCACTCTCACTGTTCCTGTCAGTTGTGTTTCCTGTAGGTAGCTGTTTTAGGTTAAAAGTGCTAAATAACAAACTATCAAATGACAATGTGAAAACAATGTGACAATGTAAAAGGGTGTCACTCGTAGTGATGAACCTACAGAGAATTACCACCTGATTCTGCAGCTTCTCCTAGCTTTACGGAGCAGCAGGTTTCAGCTTATTGTTTCACTCTCTGCTTTCATCGCCTGCAGCAGGCGGCACAAAATATCCACTGTACACGGCCTGCTCAGCACCAAATGGCAGACAGACACAGTTAGCAACTAATGAACATAGTGTATCATAGTCTTTGGCAGCTAAAGAGACAGATTTCCCTTTAGGACTTGGTGGAAATCAAAAACAGAACTACAAGAAAGTGAGTTAAATAGGTTTACATTTTGCAGGTGTAACATCTATTAATCTTGCAGTTGCTCTGTAACCGCTGGATGAGTAAATAAGCAACTGTTTGCTAACAAGTTTGCTACATCAACTTTATAGGTGATGATATGTCAGTGTTATGTTCACAGATTGTTTCCACTGCCCCCGAGCACACAAAACAAATTCTGATTGCAGTAGAAGATATTGTGTTGGTTTTCCGTAGGTGTTAATGCTAACTGATGCTAATTTCATTTACAGTAAAGGTTTTGCTTGAAAAACTGACTGTAACCTTTGCTACTGGTATTGCTGTTGAAGGTATGATATATAACTTTTTCACATTAAAATGTCTAAAAACAAGATCTATGTTATATACATATATTTTGTTAAGTTGTGCTCCTACATTATCCCAAATGTTTCCAAACTACAGAAATCCATAATTTTAATCAAGGCATTTGGTCACGTGTCATATCTGACATATCTTTGCACGTGTCAGTGTTGTGGTTGTCTGCCAGAGGTGTCAAAATTGACTTTTCATTCAGATTGAAGTCACATTTTTACAATACACTTTTCACCTTGATGGGACATCTGGATCTTAAGTTATCAGAGAAACAAGCTGAGCAAACATTAGCTGTACAGCTCAGCTCATAGGCCCTCCAACACCGTCTGCCAACAGCGTCAGAGAAGCACAGATTTTAATGTGAAACTGCTTTATTCTGTGTTTTTACTGGATTTAATCACTGAGTCCTTTTGTTTTGAAGATCCCAGTAAAAACCTCCTGAATATCCCAATCAGTACATTCATCACAACTCTTTAATAACCACATTTTTAAATGTTTTTTGTGTATGTTTTTTTTTTTTACTTTCAAATACCAACATCAGTTAAACCGAGCATGACAGCACTGATTGGATTAAAGCAGCCACTTTTCAGGATGGATGTCATTTTTCTAGGTTAGCTGAATGGTGAGCTTGACTTTCAAAATGCTGCACACCCAGCTGAATCTTTCATTATAAACGCATGTGGAGACCAGCATTGTGGTTTACCACATACACACACGGAGCAGAGATCCAGCTGCTTCATCCACCTCTGAGCTCCTGTGTAATTGAGGCCTCCCAGGCAGAGGCCCTTTGGACAAGAGGAAGACCAACGCTGGTTGGAGAACCAGAATCACAAAGAGGCTTCCAGGAGACGTCCCGAGGGTTCGGGACTGGGGGTCCTCAGTGGGGGTATACACCTGTACATGTGTCAGAGGCAAACAACTGCTGTCCCTGAACCACGGGAGGAAATTGCATCCAGGATCCAACAAAGTTTTGCAGGAGGGAGGGGGTGACATTTTGCATGTGTGTAGCATTATACCAAGTGTTCCTCTAAAAGCCAGCCTCACTTGGTTTCTCTTTTGCCTCTTGTTTCCCCTCACAGTCCTGACACACTCAATAGTCCAGGCAGCAGGGTGTCTTCCAAACCACTGACTCCATCCAGGAGGAATGTGTGAGCTGAATGCTCTGACACACACATAGACAAAAGTACACGCAAGCGCAAATGCACAAATGCAAAGTTGAATGGATAAGGTCAAACACACGCACGCACATTCACGCAGCTGTCTCTGGAGGTAGGATATCTGGCAGCAGCAGGTGGTTTCACCACGCTTACTGGAACCACAGTTGTTCCCACATCCACAGCGCTGACAAACTGGGGTCACTCATGTTTGTGAATATTAGATCATGGTATAAAGTTCTGAGAAGAGCAACTGCAAACAACCTGGTTTAACCTTTCAGATGTTGATCTCACTGAACCTGTGTTTGGGAGGAAATCGGAGCACCGGGAGGAAACCCACGCAGACACGTGGAGAACATGCAAACTCACCTAATTCATGCCGGGATTGGCTCCAGCACCACTGGTGACCCTGAACAGGATAAGTGGGTATTAAATAATGGATGAATGGATGGGCTCAACTCAGATGAACAACACAGACCTGGTGACATCTGTGATGCCTGACTTGAAATCTATCCACATGCTGGATTCAGACTTGGACCATCTCATGCCAGAGGAATTTAAGCATGACTTTGCTTGGCTCTAGTCAAATTGTTGGCTTCTTTGCCCTTCCCCTCCTGATGGTTGAAAACTGGGTCATGGACTTCTCACCTTTTCATGTTTTTCAAAAGAAAGAAATGAGGATAAAAATGAGCCACATCTCTTGGCTTGATGCAGAGGATGAATGTTGCACTTATGCAGACTTTGGATCACTTTACTGTATCTTTTCCCATTTACCAGAGAGAAATGCAGACAAGTAACCCTCAAAGTGTCCAGGTGTTCAACACAATCACAAGGATATTTTGAAATGCCTGCAAAATAGACCCAGTTTGGGTCAATGTAGCACCAGTATGAGGTTAACTCTAACCTGAACCCACGGCTTGTTTTTGACCCAGTGTTATTTTGTTATGTCACTGTTGCTTTATTGCTCAAACAAAATATAAGATGTTTTCAAAGCTAAGAAAATTGATTAAATCGATATTGAGATTAGCACTATTCAGATTAGTGCAGCCACAGAAAGAGTACAATGTTATAAATATTTAGGCATCTGGATTGAGGATAAATTTACTTTTAAAGTTCATGTTGACAGTCTGGTAAAACAGCTGGTTTCCTTTATAGAAAACCTGCTTTCCTGTGTACAGTAAAAAAAAACAGTTTAAGCCATATTTCTTTCTGTTCTGGATTAAGGCTATATAATATATAGACATGCTGCTGTGAAAACCCCCAAGCCCTCAGATGTTGTATAGCACTCTGGGGAAACCTACAATACCATCACTGCACTGTGGAAGAAAAGGTTGGCTGGTCCAAAATTTTCTTCCACAGAAAAGGTTGGACCAAATTACCACATTACCTCGCCTCACTAACAGACTTCAACGCAGCTGCTTATCAGACCTGCTCTCAGGACTAGATCACCCTGCATGATCTTCAGGTCAACTCAGAACTTGAAAAGACTGCTTTTAGATTTTGTGCTCCTGACTCATGAAATAACCTACACCACACTTTGAACATTGATCCCCAGATAACAATGGGACTATTTAGAACTATGCTTTTAAATCTTAAAGAACCCTCTGCTGAAAATCAACTGTTTGACCTTATTAACATCCATATGGTGTGTTTTATATAATACAAGACACATGATGAGTGAAATAATCAGTCAACACCATGACTGAGTGTTTCCACCTTGAACTGCAGGATTCATACGTCATAGAACCTAAGGAACCAATCCTGTCAACCTGTGGGGAGGGGGGGCGGGGCTCAATAAACCTGAAACCTTGTCAGTACAGAGAGTGAAAGTTAACATTAGCACAGCCACTAACACTGTGTCAGCCCCTTCCAGTTACAAGCTAACAAACAACATAAACTAATAAAAGATGCTAACTATGCTAACTGTTCTGATCCGTCAGCTAGTCTCTGATTCTGGTCTCAACAGACTCCTCATCTGAGTCTGGGTCTGACTGAGGCTCAAACATGAGGCTGAGTCTCTCTGATGTTTCCTCCTCTAACCATCTTCATACTCTCTGCTCTTTCACCTGGACACCTGGAGCCAGCAGGTGGTGGGCGGGGCCAAGGCCTGATCCAGGTTTCTCAATGAGGAAGTCAGAGTAGATGAGCTTCAGACCCAGTTTTCCTTTTTTTATTCACTTTTTATGAGGGAAAACCATGTTAAACATAACACTAATCATAGCAAAGTATATTTACATACTTTGAATGTAACTGTTTTTATTAGGAATTGATTTTTGTTTTTCTGCTGTTTGTCTTGTTTCATTTCTGCTCATGTGATCTGGGCATCATTGAAAATGAGGGTAACCCCTTAATGTATCCCCAAGAAAGTAAATAAAGGTTGATGGTGATGATAATGATGATGATGATGATGATGATGATATTTTACCTAAAATATGATTATTTTGACTTAGTGTCAAACACAACAAGCTCAAGTTTGACCTTAAAGCAGTCACAAAGTTTAAAAAGAGCCAGATCACAACCAGTCACACCATATTTTAGTTTCGGGAAATAATATCAAATAATTACTCTAACACTGAGTCAAAACAACCCCTTTGTCTCAGGTGGTCTTCTACCCATTGGTCCATGGTAGAGGGAACCCATTACTGTGTTACTGCAGGTACCTACACAAATATAAATACAGTGAGACATAGAGGGAGAAGACATACAGCATACCTGTAGCCCTGCTGTCCTACATACAGTATCTCTGACTGAAAATCCAAACCTCTCAGTTTTCATCTGCACAGCCTCAGTCTCTCCCTCTGTAAAAATAGATCCTACCAAGTTTGGCCCTTTAGTGGTTATAACCACACCGCAGCAGGCTTTATCCTCTTTCAGTCAATGAGCAGAGAGACAGGTGTGTAGCGATACCGTACTGTAGTTGCTACTTGTACCTGCGAACACCAGCCACTGGCAGGATTTGAAGAACTCGTCACCATCATTTATAGCAACCGTGCTCGAGCATCAAAGCATTGCCTGCATTATTGAACCTGGGCCCAGCGGTAAGAGGAGAAGGTGTGCATGCCTGGCACACGCAGCCATGCTATCCTGGAGCTGTACTGTCTCTGCTGTCAGAATCAATCCACCTGGATACAATATCACACCAGCCACACCGGATTTAAAGTCAGCCTCGGAATACCAGCTGCTGATCTGCTGATGTGTTTGTGACGTGCGCACCACAGATGCCTTAAGACAAAACAGTCGCAGTCTGATTTTTTTTTTTTTGTTTTCATGGGCTGACTCACAGAGGAGTAAGGACGGTTCTGTCTCTGTTAGGCCTGACCCCCAAGTCCAGCGCCCCTCCTCCCATTCAGCAACATTGTTGCCATTACACTCATCACACACAGGGAGCAGATGAGGGAAATTGGCGTGTCTGACGCTCTTCGCTTACGCATGCATGGACCCTGGATTCCCCTCAGTGTTGGGGGGATTTGTGATTATCGATGAACCACTTCCACCCAGGTCAGAGAGGGGTTTGGTGGTTGAGCTGACTAAAGACCCAGAAGAGAGCGATCAAAGAGTGACTTGGAGGACTAGAATGCCTTCGCTGAATCTGTTCGCCTGCAGACCGTGTTGACTGACATGCCTCTGCTTCATGCCAGCCGGCAACAGCTGAGCTTGCTGTATTGGTCAAGTGTGTATGTGTGTGTGTGTGTGTCTCTGCACCTGTCAATGGGCACAGGAAGCAGCATTAGTGGAACGCTGGTGTGTGAGTCAGAGTGGCGTCTGCTGAAAATGAACACGGTTTGCCTTGCATCCTCATTTAAACCTCATAAATATGTAGTAAACACTAACTCAGTCCATTTTTCCTGGTATGAGTTCTTTACATTGTCTTGGAATAATTAGCATTGATGTCATCCGTGTCATGTAAACATTAATGTATCTGGCTCAGCTGCTTCTGCAGATTAGACATGAGAGCTTTAAACATTTAGATGACCCGTGGCTCCTTTTACCCAGAAAAATAATTCAATTACTTTACTTAATAGCTTAAACTTATATATTTCTTTTAGATCTGCCATCTGGTGTCAATGAATTACATAGGTTTAGCAATAGTAGCATATTTTAGAAGCTTTCTGGATCCACATGAAAGACCAAAAAGTCATACATGTTAAAATTTACTGGCACATCTGAAACTTACTTAAGCTGTTTAGAGATAGTTTCTGCTTCTATCTCTCTGGCATCTGTGACTGATCATGGAAAAAAACATGAGAGAGGTTCATGTTGGGTAAGACTGGCAAATAGGAAAGCAATACATGCACACATCCACATGTGCATTGTGTGTGGACATTAGACATCTAGTCACATGTATGCATGCGAAGCTAAACTCTATATTGGAGCCAACTCCGCACATGTATGCATTCTTTAGTTTGGAGGCCAGTGCTCTGGTCATATGGGAGGAGCGTTTCTGATACCGTGACATGCGTGTTCTCGGTGTGGGAGGAAACATGAACACATGGGGATCATGTAGATCCACCGCAGAAGTTCAAACAAGGATCTCACCGTGAGGCAACAGCACCAGGCAGAGGGTGCAGAGGTTCTGTGATCAAGTCGACACTAATTAGGCTCAGTCTCTTTCTTTTCTCAGTATTTAGAGGCTTTGGTGACAATACTATGTTCTGAATTTTTCCCAGTTTCACAATGACTCTGCTTACTAAACACAGTTGTGGAGGATTGTGCAGCAACACCAGCCATTGGTCAGGAAATCCATCACTGTTGCAAAACATCTCAGGACATTTGGCAACAGCAGCTCAGTGAAAGGAGAATGTGCTATTAAACAACCTACGCTGGAATGTCTCTTTTGCATCTTAAGACTTCCTCACTGAGGTTGTGTGTTTGGTTATCCTTTTTTCTCAGTGACTCACACTGAAAAAACAAATATTCCCCTCGATTTCCCAACACAAAAACACAGAATATATAAACTGAATCAAAGCAGGGGACCTCAGATGTTTGCTCACTGCATGTTCAGTTAGAAGGTGATGATGGGACCGGGTTCTGCTTATCATCAGCTTTACTCAAAGCTGCAGCTAAATCAGTTCCTAAGTGCAAGTCGTATTTTTTGCAGTGCTGCAAATGTGCAATTTATTTTAACAAGGGCTAGGACAGGTTGTCTTAATGCATTTAGCACTTCAGATATTTAGCATATCCAGCCACTAATCCTGACTTCTAGGCTCCGTCAAAGCAAGCACTGACTGTCCTTTGACCAGCGTCCAGTCCTGTGAGAGTACAGCGAGAGGCATCAATGCGCACAGTCAGAAATCATGACTGTGCTGAGCAGCCGCAGCTTCTCTGAATCAGCACCTTGACAGCTTTTCACTTGCGTTCCCTCCCGTGGGAAGTTAATGGTGACAAAGCAGAAGAAAAGCATGCAGCTCTCCCTGACGTGATGACAGTGGAATACTGTACACATACACAAAAATGTGAACACGCACACACACACACATGCACAAACACACCACCAGTCAACTCTACCTTGGGGTACAGGAAGAAAAATACAGTTTAACATAACAAGTAAATAGAGCACAAGGACATGCTTATGCAGAAATGTCCCATCAGTTCTGGAAAGCTTCATTCTCATTTTGCTTCTCAAGTATCCAAGAGAGGGCTGCAGGTGCCGTCCTGCAGGAACACGGAGCTAAAGCAGAGCGCTTCCCTGTGGATAAAACTTTTAGTCACTTTAAACCAAATCTCCACAGACAATGCACCGAAGGTCTTGGCCTGTGGAAAACCACAACACTCATTTATAACTAAATCATGCAAGTGAAGTGTGGATTTAATTGGGGTCTATGAGAGTGAAAGCTTGAGCTCAGCTTTTTGTACTGCAGTGGATCAATTTTTGACCCGAAATACGGTTCTCCAAAGAGACACATAAATGTTGCTACGGTTCTGCAAAAAGAAAAGTGAGCAAACACACACACATCAACCTGCCGATTGGTTGATCCAGCTCCTCTGTCTGTCCTGTCTCTTCAGACAACCACGAGCCGGCAGGAAGTCACTCAGCCTGTGGGTTTCTGCAATTCCCACGGCAACCACTCCCATATCATAGGTTGTGACCTCAACCAATCGACCAATCAACTTTCACCTCTGACCTGAAAGTCCTTTCACCCATCAGGATGTGACGTTTGCATGAGACTAGCACATATCAGCAAAAACATGGCATTATCCACTGAGCACTAAACACAATCTCACTGGTGTTTATCTGCACTGAAGAAATGACACGTTTTATTTCCCTCAGAGGTCTCATCATCATTACAGACTGAAGATTTAATTAGAGAAATGGAAGACACTTTGTTGCCTGT
Organism: Trachinotus anak; assembly: GCF_046630095.1. Classification (NCBI taxonomy): domain Eukaryota; kingdom Metazoa; phylum Chordata; class Actinopteri; order Carangiformes; family Carangidae; genus Trachinotus; species Trachinotus anak. The sequence continues at coordinate 3,791,337 of NW_027273861.1, read as the reverse complement.
CAACATTTCTGCCCTGCCAAATTAAGGGACTCATTTTCATACTTGGCAAGAAAAAAAGAGTCGTGTCTGTTACGGACGCCCAGGAGAGTCGACCGGGCCGTTTCTTAGCGCAGGATTGGTGCTGCTTTGGTTCACTTCCAGAACCATTTAGAGGAGGAACAGCAGCAAAGACTCTGAACTGATTTTTAATTGAACACAGCTTTTGTTTCATCTCACAAAGCCCCCACTGTGCCACCTCCATCCACACTCTCCTTTGGCCTATCACAGGTCCAGGCAGTCCACAAAGCCAGAGGTCAGTGGTTAATGGCTCAATAATGTGTGGATTGTTGTGGTGGCGTGGGGCCCGAGCCAGCAGGAATGCAATGATCACTCTCTGATGAGGAGATACAAATAGGATCTTTGTGAGGAGATGAGAAAATCATTCTGAAGATCATACCTTGGATGTTTTTATGAGGCCTGGTCCTGCTCCATTGTTCCAGTTCTCCAGTGGACTGGACGTTCCACAAACGTCGGGTTACCGAGGGCCATTATGCAAGAGAGAAGAGTCTGTTTTCTTACTCTGGACCAGAGGATTGTTATCTTTCCCATTACCCAGACCTGTGAATCTGTGTGTCTCGGTGTGTGTGTATGTGTGTGTGTCTATGGGTGTGTGTCTGTGTATGTATAATATATACATAATAATAAGCGCAGGTCAGTCCATGCATGCTGCTTCCTGCACATCACTCATACCAGAGGGTCAGGATAAGAGTGTGGGACTGTAGTTGGGAAGACTGCTGAGTAAGTGGTTTCCCTTACACCCTGAAGCTATATCTCCCCTTCTGTGTTTATCCTCCAACAGTTCTCTCTCTCTCTCACACAAACACACACACCCACACACACACACACACACACACACATGTGCACACACAGCTGACCGACCAAAACTCTGACTGTAATCTTCAAAGGTCATAAAGATGTGAGACTTTTCTTCAGTGGGGTTTGCACAGGCATTTCTTCAAAGGCTTCTAAGAGCAATAGCTGTGTGAGAGTGTGTGTGTGTGTGTATGTGTATGTGTGTGTGTGTGTGTATGTGTGTGTGTGTGTGTGTGTGTGTGTGTGAGAGAGAGAGACAGAGGTGCTGATATTTCCTCTCAGGGCCTGACTTCACACAATGACCACCAGCCGCATGTAATGACTTCACTGCTCTGTAGCCTGTTGGGAAAAGACACATTACAGTAACTTGGACAACAAAGTGTTTCTGGGGCCCACAGGTGTGAACTGTACAGTGTGACCCACACACACACAAACACACACACACACACACACACACACACACACACTACACACACAGACAATACACAAACCAGACTACTTAGTGCATGAAAACTTAAGTCTGATTCCTTTGAAAATATTTTGCCAGGCTGTAACTCTAGGCTGTGGATGCTGAAAGAAAAAGAGAGGAGAGGGAGGGGAGGGGAGGGGAGGGGAGGGGGGGCAAGTTGGACTTCCCCTAACTCACTCTGAAAAGCAATGACACTGCTTCATGTGATTTTTCTACTTATAACCACACTTGACTCACCGCGGAGCACATTCATAGCACATTTTGGCACGTCCCATGATGCACATTAACCATTAACTCTAAATCACATTTCCTAAGGTATGTCTGAGTGGGAATATAACTGCTCCTCTGTGACTGTGTGACCGGGGTGGTCATGAGTTATGATTTTACTAAGCTCTCTCCTCTCCAGTGCTGGACATTAACTACGCCGCTTTCAAAAACAGAGCTCGTATTCTTGTCTAAATTGTTTGGAGTGACTAGTGGATGACTAGATAGGTATTTATCCCTGGGGACGCCAAGTTATTTTGTCTGTTTTAATTTTAGATGTAGTCACAGTCGGGAAATTAAGGGTGTTATGTGGAGTGGTCATTGAGGCAGGGAATGTGGCAAATTAACACAGCTCTAGCATATATTGGTACAAGGATGGCCCAAGCTCAGACCTCAGACATCCAGAAATTGTAAAATGAAGCCAAGAGTTGTTGTTTACTCTCCCTGCTCTGACATTATGTCCAAACACATTTCCTCCAAACCTCGGAGAACAGGGGAGGGATTCAGGGGAAGAGTAACACAGCATGCCATGTTGATTTAATCCACTGGGAAAATATAATAATCCTCAGTGTTAACCTGCAAATGTTCAGAGTGTAAATGTGACAGATGTGATTTCAAGTGCGGGCGCCACAGAGAGACATTGGGAAATTGCAGGAGACAGGAAAGCAGGAGGGGTTGTTTTTCTGTGAAATTTTGTAAAATGTGGGCAAAAAAGGTCTTGGAACAAATCAATGAAGCAAACAAAAGGAGGGAGATTTCAGAGGGCGCTGCAGTGCGGTTGGAGGATTATTTATTGTAAGAGTGCTGGTCAGTCATAAATAAGACTTCTCCTCCAGGAACACACTCATCTAACTCTCAGTAAGTATATAGAGAAAGGGGGCGTGTGCCTTTTTTTAAAGGTCCCATAGTGTTTCACTATAAAGTGTTCAAGGTTTTTGATTGTAAAACAGATCTAAGTTCTATATAAATACTGTGAAAGTATCAAAGCCTCAGTCCACAGAGAAATGCACACAGCCTGTATTCAGAAACTGAGCCTTAAAACCAGCCATCAGGACTTCTGGAACTTTGTGATGTCACAACAAAGCAGTCACTGCTCTCAGCCACGCCACAAGCCCCGCCCACCTGGACCCACCATCCAACCTTGCAGAAGGGTTTACTTGAAATTAACTCTCCTTCACTATTATTGCCTTGATGGAAGGAACAAATATTAAATCAAGTATAACATTTTGGGAAATGTGCTAATTAACTTGTTTGTAAACTCATTTCACAGTTTATCTTGCTGACCTGTTATTGTTGGAATAAAACTCTCAAAGATAAGAATTTACAGATATCTGGAAATGTACCAACTGATCATATTCAGGTTTACCTGTAATTAATACAAAATTAGGAGATTGTATGAGATTATTTGGAAATAAATTGGAATAAACTAAGACATTAACACATATTTCCCAAAACTAAAGCTATGAAAGATGACAGATTATATCCACCAGGATATAATATAACTGACTTCCCTGCTAATTACACCTGTTCAAGCTCCATAAAATTGAGCAGAACAATAGTGATCATCTGATTCAGAAATTCAGAGCCTGTTCCAAAATGTGACTGAGTCAAACATGAGCTCTTCCAATGGTAGTAACAATATAAAATAATACACTGTGTTCTGGTCATGTTTGGCAAGAAATAGAGTGGCTGAGTTAAAGCAGTAGCAGTTGGTCTTCTCATTGAGAGAACTTGGTGGTTTGATTACCACGCTTCTAAATCAGGATCTCGGCCACATTGCACTCAGACTGAGCAAGACGGCAGCACTTGCCAGAGTAATTATGGGCATCCAAAGAATTTGCAGCTACAGTGTGCATACTGTACAGCAGGCATGGAGTCAGGGACTGTGGTGACATGGAGTCAACTGTTTGCCATTGGTTATTTCTAAGTAGGTCACAGGGCTTTTATCAGGCCATCCAGGAGACGGAGCTGGATCAGTCTGGAGCTGGAGTGGAAAATACCTGCAACTCTCTCCACAACAAAAAGAAGCCAGTTCCCATTTTTGGACTGGTTTGAAACTGTGTGTGTGTGTGTGTGTGTGTGTGTGTGTGTGTAGATGAGAGAGCACCTTATATCAAGAAACACAAATACACATGCATTACCACTTTAAAAAACACAAATGATGGATTTACCATGTCCCTGTAAGCTTCTCCAAACTCTTCCCCCAACACACATTTCTCATACTTTATGTTTGCTTGTGTGTGCATGTGAGTGTGTGTGTATGCATGCATGAATGTGCACCCAAGATGATGGAAAGAATGTGGCAAACTTTGGCCTAAATAACAATGAATGCACACACACACACACACATACAGAAATACAGACCTTGGTCCCAGTGGTGCAAAGCACAGAGCCAGAGCCCATTCCGACAGAAGAGTGTCTGAGTGTCTGTGCATGGAAGGGGAACATGGCTCCCAGCACAGTCATATAGATGCAGGTATAATATGTAGGGCTCTGAGTTCCCCTGAGAGAGAAGGAGGACTGGGGAAGTGGAGAATCTGGGACCAGAGGAACGACTGGTGGTTCAACAGCAGCAGCAGCAGGAGGGGAGATGAAATCCACTGAAGAAAAGACTTTTTAAAATTAATAATGAGTGAGGCAAAATTTATTCATAGAACACAGTGTCATTATGTCATTAACATGCTCAGAAATGTTACAAAAGAGGCCTTAATGTACAGGTTTCAATTTGTCACTTTTTGGTTACTACCAACTGTTTTTATGAAATGAATTAACTGATCCAAAAACATCTCAAGCCGGCAAATGGTTAGCTTAGCTTAGCACAAAGACTGGAAAGAAGGGAAACAGCTAGCATGGCTCTGTCGGCAATGTGCATCATATCAGCACCTCTAAGTAATTAGCCAATAAACAGCCTCACACATAACTCTCTTTAAAACCACTAACAGCAGACACAGCAGACAATTAGCTTAGCTTAGCATAAAGAATGAAAACAGGGGGAACTGGTAGCCTATTCCTTGGCCATGAGCAATAATTCCTTGAAGTCCCCTTTGATTGCCTGATGATCTCACAGTGAAAATAAGACTGAAATTACTGAATAGCCCAGCACATACAGAAACTCTCACTACAACTCTACACATCAGTCTTTGTAGGGATTAAACCAATAGGATACAACGTGTTAATTGGTGAGCTTTAGAGGTGAAGCTGTTCCCCTGTGGCATCCAGTCTCTGCACTAGGCTAAGCTAAATATATAAATAAGTATAAGCTGGAGGCAGCAAATGGTTAGCTTAGCTCACTGGAAACAGCAAGTCTGGCTCTGTCAGATGGCAGCAAAACACCTCAAACTCACAACCAATGAATATGTTTCTGTACGAGTGAAACCAACAGGATATGTGTTAATTGCTGAGCTTTAGACGTGCTGGCAGGTGGATTTTGTCACCTTCAGACAGAGCCAGGCCAGCTGTTCCCCTGCAGCATCCAGTCTCTATGCTAGGCTAAGCTAACTGGTTGTTAGCTGTAGGCTTATCTAAGGTATGAGAGTGGCATCCAGGGACAGGACGGTGGTGCAGTGGTTAGTTCTGAAGGTTCTGGGTTCGAACCCAGGGCCTGGGGACTTCTTGTGTGGAGTTTGCCCCCACTGTGGCTTAATGTCAGATGGATTGCCCCCCCCCCCCCCTCTTAAGTGGAGAACCTGACTTTCAGTAGGTGTAAACATGTAGAAAGGTGATTGAAATATACAATAATAACTTTGTTTTCTTTGCTTCCAGGTGCAATTTTAGTTGGACTTGTGCACTGAAGGGACTGAATTCAGTTATCTAGCACTTTTTTCACTTCTGTTTAGTAAATCATGCTATCATGCTGGAGAGTTTTTCCGTACCTTACTGTGTTACTACATTGTTTCTATGGAGTCACAACAACATCGGTGTGTGTAACTGTATGATGTCACCTAAACACAGAGCTGGAACGTCAACCATGTGAGAGACTACGGGGAATATCAGGCAGCCAGCGGTGAGTTCTTCCACAGGACGACATGGAAGCTGGTCATCATCATGAGTTGACGGTGATTTACCCTGATTCAGCCCCATGGACTTGGAACAGTTAACAGCACAGCTTTGCAACAATGTGCGTGTGTGTTGTATCATGCATCCATGGAAAAGATCAAATCAGAGCCAGGTTTATTAGTTTTTTTACTTTTTTTGTTTTAAAGTTGTTTAAACATCTCAGTTTGACACAGCAGGGTCAGATTACCCTCCTTTCTCAACCCGCCTGTCTACACCCAGAATGGCATCACCACCACTACCACCACCACCCAACACACTCTGACAGGCCATGATATAATGACTCAATGTGCTCTTATAGTCTCTCACTCAAGTCACACTTACAACATACTGTCCACAGCAGTTTAGACAGTTGAATGTTGGATTGTTTGGTAACTTTGGCCCCTTTCACCTTCTTTCTCTCTAAGGTTGGGCAACTGTGTCATCCAACCTCCCTCACTAAGAGTTGTTTTTTCCAAGCAACTGTTGGCAGAGAGGGTTATAAGGCTTTCAAGTCCAAGTCAAGTCTCAAGTTAGTCACAACAAGTGACAACATCAACTTATGTCTTACAGTCGGAGGATTTGACAGAAAAAGAAAAATAGAATGATTAAAATTGGTGAAGCATGGCCCAAGACATTATTTTTATCCAGAGTAAGGACTACCCTAGTTCATGTCAATTTCAGTTCCCAAAAACACATCCCATAATGCAACTTGATACTGTCTCTGGACCCTCCCTCCTGGTAAATGGGTTTCATGCCAAAACTGTATGAGCAGATTTGTTCTTAAATGGTAGGTACAGGTCATTTGAGAGAGTTTATTTCATTCACCAGTTTTATATTTTTCTCATTTAGAATTTTGTCTTAGGTTGGAACAAAGTTCGTTTATGGTCCTGTTACAGGAATCATGTCCATACAGTCCTCCAGATAAAACTTACTGATTTACTGAAGTGTCTGAAAATATTTATGCATTTGATTTAATGAATTTATTGGAATATTTTGGCATGTAAATTCTGTCTGACTCCGACAGCAGCCTCAGTGTCTTTATCCAAGTTGTTGATCACATCCTTTGTTGCACCTGAGGGACAGCACCTCCGTGACTGTTATGTCCTCTCAACTGCTTCCCACAGACCGATATGAATGTTTTTCTTAGTCTCACTTCTGCTTCTTCTAACTTGTGAGACCATTCCTTCTTTATTTCTGTCGCAGTGCTGCTTGGATGACACATCATTGGGAATTGTACTTAAGCCTCACATTCTGACCTCAAGCTTTTTTTTTTTTTTTTTTACTCCTGAGTGACTTTATTGTGAATGAAACTTTTCCACAAACAGATCAAGTAGCTACAGTTATTCAGGAGCACTGACTATGCCAGCGAACACCTCAAACACACTCTAATGAACAGGTAGTGAGTTGCAATTTAAACTTGACAAGACATCATACACCTGTTATTACAGCAGTACCTCTCATTGTCTCATTTACTGGTCACATTTTACCAGGTGAAAACTTGAGACCTGTTGATTTTATGTTTTTGTAAATTCTTGACTCTGCAGTCCTGCTTTTTTAAATGTAATTTCTTTATTAGGTAAACCTCTACAATCTAAGCAAATCAATAAAACTGTTCCGCCATAAAGTCTATTTTTATATTGTTCCTTTGTCCACAATGTCATAGAGGTGTTAATTCAGTTGTGGTGGTGTTGTCCTGCTCTGCATCCTCTAATCTTCTACCTCTGATATACTATACATACGGTAAGTTCATAAATCAAGTGTTATGCAAGAGCGACGCTGTTGATGGGAGGCTTTGCAGCATGTTGTTACACTGGTGCTGCGTTGCCTGGTGTGATGGCGGCCTCTGGGCTTTAACTGCTCTGTGAGTGTGCTGCCCACAGGAAGTTCCCACTGCTCTGGCTATCAGGGCGGAAAATGAGTGTTTGTCACCCACTTTAGTCAGAACTCTCTCTCTCTCACTCCGTCGCTCACACACACTCACACAGCTATACACAGACCATGGATCATTGCCTCACATCCCTTTTCCCACATAGCGGCAGCGGCAGACTGAAAAGGGATCTAACGGTTCAATTGAGCCTGAGGTGGTGCATTATTCCGGTTGCAGTTTTAGGAAGTGGCCTCAGATACGCAAATTATTTCATGAGAACGTTTTTTTGTCGTCAATTTGACATCTGGGTCATTTGGTTGTTGACTTTAATCTTAACTGTTTCAAATGTTGAACAGAAGTTTTGAATAAATGTGTGTTGATGCACCTTTCATGTGATACAGGTGCATCAGATGATCTGTAAAATCATAAAATGAAATGATCTCTCTTTTATGGGATAGTGCATGTTTGTATGGCCCCAGTGGGTGTGAGGAGCACTTCAGTAAGTGTTGCAAACATTGCCATTGTATTGTTTACATATGATTTATTTACTTTTGGAAGATCAATTTCATAAGTGGGAATTTATTTGGGTTGCATTTGTTATTTGTTGTCATGTACAATGACCTATAGCACTATTCTTTTGAAGGCTTAGCTCAGTTACACATGAAATCCTGTTGGGCTGCTCTCGCTGGACTTTTAATGTGGGGCCCCACATCAAACAAGAAGACTATTTATCTGTGAGTGCAAGACAACAGTGCACACGATACATTGCTTTAGGATTTTGGAGCTACCATCCACTATAATCATGAACACTGTATATGAGCCACTGTAAGTTTATCCTGGTTACAATAGACTTTAATGAGATGTGAAGTGACAAAGGAAGACACTACGGGCTCTATTTTAATTGTCCAAAGCCCACAGTCTAAAGTGTGTGGCACAAATGCATTTAGGGCATATCCATATCACTTTTGCTATTTTAACAGTGGAAAAAAAGGGTCAAAAGGGTTGAACTTATTCTCTTGATTTATCATGGGAGTGTTTTGGCTGTAACATACAGACATTAAACCAATCTGACATCGCCAATTCCATTGAAAATCCAGGCGCACTTGCACCTTAGTGGATTATTTTCATAATGGCGCAATGATTCACACAGAATTACAGTTGATCGCATATCGTGACTGACCAGTGAACATGCAGTCTACATGCAGCAGCTCTGTGTTAACAGAGGGGAGAGGAAGGGTTGGGTGAATCAATATTCTGTACACAGCTCTACAGAGAAGTGATAAAAACAAATCACAATATCACACGCACCAACAATGCACCTGAACACACCTCCTTTTAACACCAACAGACCATAAGGTGCTCAGATGGGAGCGAATGTATTTGCTACTTATAAAGCTCTAGCGTAAGTTCAGTCAGGAAGACCTATCCTCTTGCATGCATATGCTGTATATAATCCTAATTAAGGCACACCTCTTCTCACATATTCACTCATTATTCCCTCATTCTTCCGGCCCGTGGATGTCATCGTCCTACCAGCTGTTCAGTTAGCTGTTCACAACTAACCAATAGCAGGGCAACACAATTTCTCATTAGCCTATCATCTGCTGGCGCTCCCTTTTTAAAGATGTTCCTTCTCAGTTTTAGTTTCCTGCTCCACTGATGTGCGCCCCTCCTCCTCCCCAATCTCCACCTGGTTCCAGAGTTCTCCAATTCCAGTTATCCCATCCATCGTCATAGGGATCAGCAGCCATAATCTGTCTCAGAGGGATCTTCAGTCTTCTCGGCGTCAGAGGGTTCTTCGGCATCTCCACGTCAGAGGTCTCTCAGCCATCCCATCGTTGAGGGATCTTCAACCTTATCAGTTTCGGAGCATTCTCAGCCATCTTCAGCATCAGAGGGATAGTCAGCTGCCACCACCACCAGTGTCTGGTCTCGGGGGGATTATATACATATATGTACATGTATTTTGCTGCTGCTCATCCCAACCCTAAACATCTCCCCTACGAGACCAACCAAGATCATTTCAGCCCTGTTTATCACATATCTTTTCTAATTAAATCATTTACTTTCACTTCATTCACTTGTCTTTCCTGATTGAAATACAATGTGGATGAGAAAACAAGAACTGCATCAGTCTGAAACTAGCAAAGACTGTGTGCGTTGTGCTTTGTTCCAGGTGTAACACAGGTCCTAGGCATGCAGCCAATGCGGTATTTGTTTGTATGTATTTGCTTTGATAAAATGCTCTCCTACATGCTGTACATGCTCATGTTCACCAAACGTGTTCTTGTGAGAGGTGTCCAAATATATCAGTAGCAAAAAAGCCACTTGTGTCTGGCTGTGCTTTGAATAATAAGTGTTGTTTTTTATTTCTCCAGTGGAGCTGTCTCTTTGTCACAAAGCATGAAAAACAGCAAAAGTGAATGCACCTCTCTTCACAACATCAGACACAGGTTTGTTTTTTGGAACAGGCGTTTATTGCTTTGGCTCATCTTGTTTCTCTCTGATGTCTCCACACCATCATTATGCCTCCACTACACCATGAGAACTGTGTTTATGAGTGAACATAATTCAAAATTACATCAACATGTTATACAATACATATAGCACGAAAACACAAACGGCGCTTGGCGCAAACATGAAACAAAAGCATTTTCTGAGTGAAACAAAATACATGTCATGGAAAGAGGTTCTCAAGTCTTTTAGAGCCTTTTAGAAAGTCCCTTTGACTGTCTGCTTTGGCTTCAGACATTGATAATCCATACTTAAATGCAAACACCAGAGGCTCATAACAGGTATCTGCTGGTGTACGGTCCGTGGGAAAGAGAAAGCTCACGCACCGCCATGTGACCACTCGTTTCTTATTACATTTTAACTGTAACAAATTAATTTATTGTACATCAGTTAACTCAGATCTAAATTTTAAACCTTACATTAAATACATTATTGAGTCATTCATTTGCTTACTCATTTACAACATGAAATTATGAAATGCATTATGAATGAAAAACGCATCATGAACGTAGAGTGTTGATGCAACAATACTTATAATGAGAGAGCGACAAAGAAAAGAGAATTAATGAGTTTGAGTGTTGTACTGCTCAGGAAGAAAAGGAAATATAAATGTGTGTGGTAAAAGTCTGATGGCTTGAGGAGTTTTCCTTTAGTGGAGGTGACCTCATTTCAGCAGAATAAAGAGGTGGATGGTGCTTTAAATCACAGAGCTTAAAAAATGATTCTGCTGAGGTTCCTCTGTGGGCCAAGAATGTGAGAACCACTGGGAAGACAAAAAAAAAGTCAAGTCATGGTTTTTAATACCTGTTCTCGTAAATCACCCTCAACCTGGCACAATTACCGCACCATCCAAGGCTAAGCGAGGCTGGATCTGCTGGATGCTGGGTGGAGCTGATTGGAGATGACAACCTCTGAAGTCAGGAGGCAAAGATCTGCTTCAGTTTACACAGAAATGAGCTGTGTCCCAGCATCTGTGTGTGTGTGTTTGTGTGTGTGTGGGAGTATGGCGTTTCTTTCTTCTTAGTGCTCACATTATTTGTTATAAATTTATTGTGTTTAAACCCTAGGTTTTCCTCCTCATTGTTTTCTTACAATTGAAGCGTACTTTATAAATTCTTTATGTACTGTCTTAAAAGCAAAGCCACACACTCGCATGACATTTTGAAAGAATGAAATCACGACAGGCTGCACGCAGCATTTATTGCAGCATTTCTAAGTAGTAAGTTACAAAAAAGGGAAAAATAAACAAAAAAAAATATTATAAAATGCCTTATGTTTAATCTTTTGTTGCCATTTTTGTCATTGGTTTCTCAAATATTTACTTATTGAGTGGGATTGTTGTTCCCCTGCAGGCCCATGTGATTCATGGGAGACTGAGAACGGGACTCCTTCCAGTGTGATCACAGTGGATCAGGCTTTGATCAGACAATAGTCTCGCAGCCTGAAGCTACAGAAACTGTCGGCACAACAGAGCCAGCAAGAAGGAGGAAATGGAAACCCCACACAAACTACAGCAACAACAAGAAAACAAAACATTAAACATAGTGAAAGTGACGACAAGCTTTCCCTGAAATATCCATTGACTTTCAGATGACAGACCAGAGTGAAAAGTAGCCAAAAAAAAAGTCAATATTACTTTTAATGAAGAGATGCTTTATTACTCCCCAGAGACACCACCTCAGTCCTCTCTCAGCCTCTTTCCACTCCGTCTGTGTCCCACAGCTGCAGTGTTTCATTGCCTCACTACCTTACCTCTCAGCAGAATTATTTTTCATGACCGGGATACGACCACTCTGAGCCTGAGGACTCTCGGCTCAGATTCATTGTTTCATCTGAACCTGACACACCAGTGTTTTAGAGGGACTGTGAGTGAGCATTGTCATTTTTGGACATGCCAAAGATGACGCTAGTCTCTAAGGTTCATCACCAGCGTTGGAGAAGCCGCTTTAAAACCATAGCTTCACAAGCCACCAGTTACTTTACACTGGAAGACGGTGAAATACAGCAAAGCTGCACTCGGGAGACAAGAGACAAGTTACAGGAAATATGGTCACAATCTCTTCTTCCTGAGCATTGAATTAAGGCCAAGAGATGTTTTTGCACAACATTATGATGTCACAGTGAAGTTGAGCTTTGACCATTTGGATATAAAATCACAATTTTATCCTTATAGACATTTGAGTTAAATCATTAACTATAATAAGTGTATGACTATTTGTGAGTTATGGCCAAAATGTGTTTTGGGAGGTAACAGTGACCTTGACCTTGACCTTTGACCACCAAAATCTAATCAGCACATCCTTGAGTCCAAGTGAATGTTTGTGCCAGATGTGAAGAAGTTCCCTCAAGGCATTCCTGAGATATCACGTCCACAGACACATGCAGGGACTGACAACCTGAAAACATAATGAGCCTGGCTGCTGTCAGCACAGAGCCACTCAATTGAGTTGATTGCAAAAAGTGCCTGTTTGTTCACAGGTCACACACAAACCAAAAAATAAAAAATAAAATACCCCACTGTTCAGGAGCTTCAGCTTTGGTTTTGTATAGAATAATTGTGTAAGTATGGTCGTGATGATTCTTCCTCAGGCTGAGAGTCAGACAGTCGTTGTTGTGTGACCATTAAGCAACGCCCACTCCTGGCTTTTGCACATGTACTAAACACGAACTAAGGTTAAGTGAGTGGTGATGCTGCCCTCACAGTGGTCTGGGCTGGTCAAAGGGGTCCAGCTACAGCAGAGAAGCAAAATAAAGAATTTTTACAGCCCAGAATCATTTGTGTTTTCAGTCGTTAACTTCACAAAAGACTAATTTAACTACTTGAATCACTGCACAACTTCTGCAAAATGTGAACTACTAGTTTAATTACATGTAGTTGTTCATCACCAACAAAACAAGCTGTACTGGTTCACAGTGCAGGGATCTGTCTGTCATACTTTCCTCTTTTTAGGTGACAGAGAGGCAATAAAATGTGGATTTCCCAACATGAAACATACACTATGCCCCCCCTGCCCCCCAACAGCGCCCCTTCATCCAGACCCCAGCAAAGGCACTAAATTTGATTTAACCTTGAACATTTACCAAACTGACAGATTAGGAGTTCATACACACTGCTCAAGTTTCTTACTCAACCTCAAGGGCAAAATATGGTCCTTATTTTTTTGTTCCCTGTGGACTTGACTTCCCTTGTTGACTTATTTTATTAGGTTTTCCTATTTAGTAGGAATTTTAAAAGAGAGTTTTTTCATGTATAAAATTTGCCCCCAACAACAATTAGCTGTAATATTAATGGGACAGTGTTTTGGTTGGGTCAGCACTGAGTTCACCTGCACACTCTTTCACTTTGACTGTGCTTCTACTTTAGCCTGATTTCCAGGAAATCCACATAGTGTTGGTGAAATAGCACTTGATGATAATTTGATTTGGCCTTACAAATGGGTGGGATATGTAGCAAATGACAAAATCACAAGTTCCAGTGCATTTAAAGAACCACAGGAATGTGTTTAAGTTTCCAGTCAAATATATGTTACTGTGATTGACCACTGGCACCTGAGCAGAACTGCCCCAGGGCAATAAACCTCACTGATTTACACAGGTTAAAGAAAGGGCCAAGAAGGATTTGGGCAGTGTTTCTGGAAAGGAGCTTTAGCCACGTCAGGAATGTGCAACACTGAGCGCTCACGCAGAGACCAGGGTTAGTGCACCTCAGTAAGATAAAAGAAAAAAATCTCACTTAAACACACACATGCACACAGGAAAGTTAGGGACATCCAGGCTCACAAATCACAGCCTGTGGCCCCACAGAAAGGTGTGAGGAGAGTCAGAGAGCTGGTGGGACGATCAGGAACGTTCTGTCCTGTTACTGTTCGGATCAACTTTCCCTGTCCACACAGCAAAGAGAGAGAGAGAGAGAGAGAGAGAGAGACCACAGGGCAAAAGTGATGAGTGGAGAGCCAAACAGAGGGCTGGACAGAGAGTAAGTGATGCATGCAGAGGAAAACTTGATTGAAAACAGAGCAATGACGTGAAGATCACTGATGAGGTGGAGGCTGCAGAAAGAGTATTTCTCTACGCTTCCATTAAAGGTATCCAAAGCTTTACAACATCAGTGTCATTCAGAGCGGTGGTCTGATGGATTTGTGCCCAGTTTTCATGATCTTCAGTACATGAAAAGAGTCAAAGTCAGCTTGAAATGAAAAAATAGTAGTTAACAGAGAGCTGCTAAATAAACTGTTAGATTTTATAAAACAATAATGAGGGAGTATTACACATCACTCCTTTGGTTTCCCGCTGATTGACAGTAAGCAGGGGATACTGTAATAAATGCAATGTAAATAAAATGTGGGTATAGTGAAACAATAGAACAGAAAAAGGGGCTTCATGTTGAATATGATGGATTATCTAACTTGGATGATCTTAAAGTGTTTGCAAATGTCTATAAATAATTTCCTCTGCTGGAAAAATGTATCTTTGATTCTCCTGCTCGTGTGCAGACACCAGCAGAAACAATGTAGCAGAACAGGGCACGGGCAGAAAAACAGAAACAGGTATTATCCTTCAACTTTGCTTTATATTTGCACTAAATCGAAAATTTTGGCAAATTGCATCTACTGCTACTATGTGAGTGTTACAAGTGGTTTTGTCAATATGGCACTAATTCCCCAGTCAGTGCCAATAAAACCATGGCAGGAGAAGAGGCTGCAACAAGTTGAGTCAAGTCCATTTTAGTTTAGCTATAATTTAGCTTAGCTAATTTAGAGGGTATCTCCAGGCAGTTTTTATATAGAGTGGGTCTGAACTGTACTCATATTCCTCCCATGAGCAAAGCACAGGAAGAAAGGAAAACTCCCTTTTATCAGGTAGAAACCTTCAGCAGAACCAGGCTGACGGGGGGCAGCATCAGCCTCGACTGGTTGGGCTGAGAGAGGGCAAGAGAGAGAGGTTACATGATGATGCAATAAAAGGAGCTCCAGTCAAAGCTTAACCGGTAGAAAACAATCAATGGTTTTACTGACTATTGATTTAAGGAACGTAACAGTCTGCTCATTGCTCCACACAGATCTGATGTTTTCGTCTCTTCAGAGGCCTCATACATGTCATGATTTATTCACTAAGTCTGTTTCCATTACACCATTTGCTGAAACTTTTATTGATACACAAATTTTCCCCCTCGACCAAGCATAAAAACTTTACACAATATTTCCTGCATTTCCACTCTGGTCTTTTTTTTATGTGCAAATTGAAAATGTGAATAAAAACCAGGTGGATGGAAACGCACTTTATCTGACCGACAGGTGACACTGTGCTTTGTTGGTACAGACTGAAAGCAATAATATCATATTCACTGTGTGTAGCAGGTGCACTGGCCCACATCTCTCTATTACTGTAATTGCATATTCACATTACTAAAGAAAAACAGCTTTTGCGTTTGCACCTCACAGTTCTTGTGTATGTGGTGCATTACAAACAGCTCTGCACAGACGTCCCAGTGGAGCAGGGCTGCACTGAAATTTTATATCTGCTGTGCTTCTCTTTGTGTGTGTGTAGTCCGTCGCTACTGCTTGAACTAAAAGAGAGTAACAATAGATTCATATCCAGAAGCTACAGACCAGACAAAAAAGATATTAGCTTGGTGAAGAATCAGTAACAAAAACACTGTTAGCATTGTGGCTAAGGAGGCACTGTTTAGTAACATTACAGCTCCACTGGGAGATCCAGAGTAATAATAATAATGACAATAATAATAATAATAATAATAATAATAATAATAATAATAATAATAATAATAATAACAATAACAATAATAATAATAATAATAATAATAATGATGATAATAACAACAATAATAATAATAATAATAATAACTTTATTTGTGTTGCACCTTTAAAAACAGGGTTTATAAAGTGCTTTCACATATAAAAAGGTAATGGTTGTCAAAAGCAGGATGAAAAGCATTACTGAACTTAAAGCAACATATTTATTAAAAAACATAAATAAAAAGATGGTACAGAGACAATAAAAAGAGAAAAAAAAAATGGTAAGATGGTAAGTATTGAACACATTTTTAGAATCAGAGCAAAATCAACATGTAAGAACAACAAGTTGTGGCTCTGTGGGGTGGTGCTGGACTACAAGATGCTACTAAGCTAAACTAAGCTAAGCTAAGATAAGCTATTGATCTGGCTGTAGCTACATATTTAGTGTACAGACCTGAGAGCCGTATTGATCTTCTCACCTAAGTCTCTGCAGGAAAGCAAAGAAGCAAATTTTCCAAAATGTCAAATTAGTCCTTTAATGACATGTTATTAAGTTAGCACCATTTTTTCATCAAGTTCATAAACATAAACACACTGACCTACAATTTTTTTTATTTTTTTTTAAATAAAATTTTGGACAGTTTCAAGAAGAGAAAAGAATTCACATTGTTTATCATGCTGCTGGAGTTAGTGTAGCTGGGATTTTACTGCTGCCTACCTGCATCGTGTGTGATCTCCGAGCAGAGACCAAGTTCATTTTATGGCTGAACCACTAAGTGGCTTAATTGAACACTCGTGCCTCAGCTAACACATAAACACATTAGCAATTCAGGGCAATGACAAACACATACACATTAGCTGAACAGCTGCATTACGTTGGACAAGGAGAACAGAACATTTACATCGATGTAATCATGTCAGAAATAGATGACGCTGCTGCAGCTGTGACAGGAGGAAGATGGATGCTGTTTAAAGGAGTCAGCGTCAGGATTTTACTGCCTGATTCTCAACATGTATGTATACTGTGTGTGTTTTACACATGCTCCATGTTATTCCACTGCACTTTGATATCTTGCTCAGTATTGTAATGAAAGCCACAGAATGGAAAACATTATTGGAAGATATTTGTCTGAGAAACGAGATCCACATGGAATCTGGATTCAATCAGAATCAAGCTTTTGTTTGTTTGCACACCAAGAGAGAACGGATCAAACCTCCATCGGATTGATTATTAATAGACTTAGTCATGTGTTCAAAGGAAGAATCTGTGTGTGTGCGTGTGTGTGTTTGTGTGTGCGCAGTCTGTGTGGAGATGTGTGTGTTTATGTGAGTACTATCCTTGTTGGGAAAAAGATTTCACAAACATAAACAAATACTCGAGGGAGGGGTGGGGTGGGCGGGGGGGGGACCACCCAGACCACCACCATTACCAGAAGTGCACTCACCCCTCTCCCTTCCCCTTTTCTTCCCTCTGTTAACTCACTCGCTCTCATTTCAACTCTTGATTCAGTAATGAATGCTCACCTAATTCAACACAGATTGAGCAATCTGACATACTTAAGTTTGTTTTGTTTTTTTTACACTTTACTTTGTGTGTGTGTGTGTGTGTGTGCGTGTGTGTGTTTGTGTGTGTCATGGGGACCCAGGGGCTGTTTGTCTGACTTCACTCCATCACGACTCTGACCCAAAATGTAATTTAATTCAAAACATTCAATCATGTCAGGACACAAATATGGCTCCAATGAAACCTAATTCTCTGCTCCCTAAGGTAATGGTACAGCTGAGTCGAACTTTCAACACACACACACATGCACACACACAAACACACACACATGTATGGGTGTAGAAGATTACAGTGCAGTCTTGCCACAGGTTTTTCTGCTCATCATGTAACTGTCACAAAGTATCAGTCAACTTTAATGTCAGACTGCACTGTTGCGCAATCATGGATCCTACTGGGGTTAGGGGCAGCATTGTTAGTGGACTGCCACAGCTAGCATCTCTGTTTCTGCAGCAGTGACTCCTGCTGGTTGGCTGGAGAGCATGTACAGAATGAGGTGGGATCTGTTGTGACCCTCCATTCATGTACTGGCCCCCGTTTGTTCTGGCCCCCGTCAGTGGATGAGTTGTTAAACTTTTCTTGGTTCGGTTTCTCCTCACAAAAAAAAAAAAAAAAAAAGTAATTGAATCAAAATGTGTCATTACAAGCCATGTGATGATGTTTCAGTCTGCTCATTGGTTAGATGTGTCTGTGGTGGGAGCAAGACAGCAAACACAAGAAGAAGGTCCTGTTTGCCCAAATATCAAGAGAGCAAATTCTTTACTGTCAGTCCAGGACAGACCTCGATTCAGTCTCTGCTAGCAACTGTTAACTTAACTCTTCCACATCCCGTTATTTATTATGTTTAGCTCAAACTTGCTAAGTACACCTTGCAGCTGGGTCAGATCGAGGTCGGATATGACCTCAGATATTTTTGACTAGAGTGTGTAACTGGAGTGTGTCACTCACTTCCTAAAAGGTCTTGGTGTGGTTGTTTTGGTCCACATTCAAGCAGTGGTCAGGTCCGCCCGAATGAATCATATTAATAGAGGGGAATGAACCAGAGTTTGACTAAACTGGACTTAACGTTACAAATTTGATAACAGAGTCTACAAGAGCAGGGGCCCGGGGAGTAGAGCGGGTCGTCCACAAATTGGAAGGTGGGTGGTTCAATTCCTGGTTCCTCCAGTGAATGATTGGGTGAATGTGTCTTGTAGTGTTAAGCTCTTCGAGTGGTCGATAAGACTAGAAAATGCTACATAAACACAGTATATTTACCATCTACACCCATCTGTGAGGCTGTACTTAAGCACAGCAGTTTCTTTAAGCTAAATGTTAGTAAATCGTGAAATGCTACTGCACATGCATGGCATGGCACCATGCTCACAGTGCAGGTGTAATGTTTACCATGTTTACCATGTTCAACGTATTAGCTTAACGTGCTAGCATACCAACACTTGGTGACTGGTACTAAACACAAAGTACAACTGTGGCAGATGGGAAATACTTAAAACTCATGAACCCAAGTGCAGGAGAAACTGAAAATCTGACCTGATGATGGCAACGGATGAAAATGTATTACATGAAAAGTAATAACTTTTCATTATTAATGAATAATGAAATGGTTTTGGTAATGTCTATACCATTTTATGACAATTAATCCAATAGTTGTTGAGACTTTTCACTCAGATGCATAAATATGAATCTGGTGTTGGAGGAAAAGTCAAGAAATCACCCAGGTGATTGGGGTTCATCCTGCGGGCAGCATGAATGTCTGTATAAAATTTTATCCCAATCCTTTGTTAATAGTTTTTGAGATTTTCAGTATAGACCAAAATGGTGGATCAACCAACAGACTACTGAAGTTATGGACTGACTGACACAGCCTAGAATCTAAAAACACTAAAACAAAATAAGAAGGGTGAAAATGTTGGAGCACAACGAGAATACTGCAGTGCCAGAGAAATGCTAATGCACCTCACAAAGTCTGATATTGACCATTTCATGAAACTAATCTCACCACAGAACCAAATTTCTTCAAATCCCATATGTGACGTGCAAGCATGCATGTCCACATGTGGGCTTGTGTTTAGATGTTTGTGCCTAAGTGTGTATATTGGTTTGAAACAGGAAACTGAGGGGGGAAAAAAAACACCACACTTTAGTAGAGCCTGTTTGAGGAGGCCACTGACCACAGACAGGCCGCAGAGTGAGAGCAGCTCCACCGCAGCCTGCACGGTAAAACAGGAGAGGTCTGAGCTGACCGGGCACCCAGCAGCCACCAGCTCTGTGGCAAAAGATCTGTGCAGCAAGATGGATAGTGTGGGCAGCGTATATACACACATACACAATCCATGCATGCATGCATCCACAGTTCTCATCTGGCTGGCATATGCCTGCTTGTTTGCATACAATCAAACTGAGCAGCCTGTGCAGATATAAGCTTTTCTATTGTGCTAGATGGATAAAAAAGTCCTTGTAAGTGCACTTTTTATTCTGTTTCTCTCAACTTCAATGGAGATAACACCAGGATTGAGATGCTACATAGGCCAATAAGCACCTCTGCTCCCCCAGAGACCGTACGATGGAGCAGAGGGGCCAATAACTCAGAGATTACCCAACTTTTTCTGTTCTATTAATCCCTAACAATAAAACATGATGCACTTCTATGAGTCATTTATTACTTTATCAGCTCCAATCATCAGGGGCTTGTAGGGGGGGAAAGGGAGGGTGACAGGAAAAATAATAGTAAGCGATCGTAAGGTGAGGGATAAGAGGGAAAGCAAGGTTCCCAGGAAATGAAGACACAAGCAATAGTGGCCTGTGGAGAGAGAAAGGAGGATGATGGAGAAAGGGGAATGAGAATCTGAGGAGGAGGGAGGAGGGCTAAATCAAAACCATATGCAGGCTGAATCTCCAGTATTGTTCCCAACTCAAACCAGCTGGCCGCTCTTGGCTTATCCATCAAAATAAACATTTTCTCGATGGCCACAAGCTACACGGGCCTGTTAGTCATTAAAAGAGCTTTCTTACACGCTGCAGCCTCACTGACTCGATCACAGCACACAGGAACAAATCTAGAGACACATAGATTGAAAAAATGCATGTATAAGGTGCATTGAGTCTATTTTGTCATATGCACCAGTACATTTTGCTGTTGGGCTAATTTCTGCATAACATACTGAATCTGCTGCACATTTGTTTGTTTGCTCCGCAAAGACCTTGCTCTCTTTTATAGCTGTTCAACCTGAGTTTACTGGCTCAAGGACAAAGCATTCTGAAACAATTACTTTCGAGCCCTTGAAGATGAATCACACATTTGTTTTGCTCTTTGCTGGCTTCACTGCTGCCATTAAAGTTTTCATCAATTTGCAAACCACAGTGAGCACTTTAAAGGCTTCCTTCAGCTGGATGTGTCTGTGTGTTCAAGGTCCTGGATGCCAAGTAACCTGTAGCTGGGGAAGTCACAGCTCAGGTAGCTCCGCAGACAGATGAAGACGAGGAAGTGAACTTTTAATTGTGGAAGCTGCTCTTGTGCCCTGTTGCATTTGTTTTAATCAGTTCACCAAACACTTGTTAACACACATGCACTGTTTGACAGCCGAGCGAGCGAGGTCAGAGCAGTAGCTGAATCTCAAAACAACTACATATGTGCTGCTCGTGGTTTAATGAACACATAAAAGACAGGTGGTGACGTATTCACTCATTCACTAACTGCTATTCACTACATCACCATACAAAGGACTTTAGGTAGAAGAGTGTGCAGCATGCTGTGTTGCTGCCAGATATTAACAAAAGAAAATCAGACACTGTTCAGGCCATGCATGCACAGTGCATGATGGTAGTTGGTGGTTGCTTAGTTACTATTGTTTGTGTCCACATTTCTTATTGCATTGTGTTATATTTGAGTCCACTGAAGGTATAAAAATAAAACATGTAAAGACAACACAAAAAAGTGCAGGAAACATCTGATCACAGTGAACAATCACTGATTCTGACTGACACTTTGGCCTTAGCCCAATGAAGTGGCCTTGAAATCCAAATTTAATTATTTCACTGATGTGTTGCTGCATGAAACAGGATGTTAGAGCTGGAGTCAATGTTCTGAGGAAGGAGAGTAAATTTGAGCCACTTGGACTCCTACCATAGCATCTGGAGAAACAGAAACAATATTTCTGTAGACACTCAGATATGCATATCTGTCCTATCTTACTGCTGACAGAGTTTGTTTGCTTAAAGCAGCATTAGTAGGTGTTTTTTGGCCACGTGGCAGCAGCAGAACAAGCTTAAAAATAATAGTGACGTAGCATCACCTTAAAAAGCTTGCAGAGTGGCACATCGTTGGCATTAGTTTAAAATTATGTCTCTGGTAACTCCCCTTTTAAACTCTGATTTGGTCTCCACCAACTCCTAAAGGAAAGTTCTGGCTTCTAAATGATTAGTAATGATCACAGTAAAACAGTAGCACAATTAATGTGTTACACTTGTTACATTACTTTTGTTACTCAGCTGTCAGCTCCATTAAAAGTGCCTTTAACAAACTCCAGATCCTCCACACCCACACATCTTTTGTATTTAACACATGCAGAAATAGGAAACAAGAAATTGCAGTTTTAATAAGCAGACAGTCTATGGCTACAGCTTAGAGGGATTCACTGACCGTCCAGCAGCTAGCTGTGCCTCGCTGACTGTACACAGCTCTCCAGAAGTCCTGACCTCAGACACAGTTTCACACTCTCCAACTCTAAAAACAGAGTGTGCATGTCTGTGGTTAACTCCAGCCAGCCAGGAACACACAACATTGAACAAAGTTGAAAAAATAAGTGAAATAAGAACTTTGGAATTACCTGGATTCCTGTGTACTCTTCACCTCAGCCATATCTGGGATACCAGTCTGCCCTCTGAACACAGAGAGACCAGACTGACTCCTGGTACGGCAGCAAACAAGCCAACCCTCAGAGTGGTGGAGCATTGCTGGGATTACTGAACATCAAACTCTAATCCCTTACACCACTCCATACTGAAAAAAGAAAGTAACATCTTATTAAGTACTGTTACTGCCCAAGAACATGGATGTTTTATGGCAATCCATCCAACAGTTAAGACATTTGACTAAAAACCACAAATGTCAGCCTTATTGTGGCACTAATAAAAAATAAGTCAGATGTTCAGCAAAGTCAGTATGATTCATCCTCTGGGAAAAATAAATGTCTGCACCAAATTTTGTGCCAATCCATCCAGCAAATGTTGAGATATTTGTACAGGGT
The DNA here is from genome assembly GCF_046630095.1 of Trachinotus anak. Taxonomy (NCBI): domain Eukaryota; kingdom Metazoa; phylum Chordata; class Actinopteri; order Carangiformes; family Carangidae; genus Trachinotus; species Trachinotus anak. The sequence goes on along the minus strand of NW_027273861.1, from coordinate 3,768,773 downwards.
GAAAAACAAACACCACTGACCTGCTGTTGGTGATATAGAGACAATCAGAGGACCAGAGTCATTAGGATTCAACCACTGGGAACCATGAATATCTCTGCAAGTTTAGTGGAAATCCATCCAATAGCTGCTGAGAAAAATTAGTCTGGGCAGAGGTGGTTTAAACCCAAGCAATTCATCTTATTCAGAAACAATGTCCCCATTACTCTGAATAATCAGAGACTGCATGCACAAACCTCACTTTCAACAGTTTTCTTTGGCAGTGCTTTCAAAGAAACTGTTCTTATGAAAACTGTGGGGAGCGAGGTCTGCGGTTTGTCCTGAGTGACTGGGACGCTGTTTCTTTCAAATGCCGTGTTTTCATTATCTTGAGCAGCACAACTTGAAGTAGGTATATTTGGGCAGCAGATGTTTCGGAAGTAGAGAGGTAAAAAACAAAAAAAACAAAAAGAAAATTAAAAGTATCTGTTTGATTATTTGGGTGAACTGAACCCACAAAATTACTCAAATTTCAGAATAATAAATATACAAAATGACACAAGATGATATACAAACACTTCAACATATATTGAAACCAAGAGATTCCAGCAAATCCAGCAAATACCTGCTGCCTCTGTCTTCACTTATCCCTAAACATCCACTCGAGTCACTGACCTGCCAAATCCCCCAAAATACACACTACACTTATATATATAAAACATATATAATATAATAAATGACTAAACCATTGCTACACGCCACAACCCTGTATACATTGTAATACTGATAAAATAGGAAGGAATAGTACGTCAGAAACTAAAGACAGACTGAAAGATAACAACCCATACATGACACACACACACAATGCAGCACATGCATGCACTGACATGTTAACCAAAGTCAACTGCAATGAATAGCACACATATCTGACAGCACTAATTACAGAAACACAATACACACACATTCTGTGGTTTGCAGAGGATCAGGGAGGACAAGGTCCTGTGAGGCTCTGATGCTCTCAGACATCTGGCATCCATAGATAAACTCACACGACCTCAGTTATAGATACACACTGCCATGCACACCAGGCATAACAGAAGACAGACAGGCTGTTAAAGAAAAGAAAGTCAGTGAAGTTTATTTGTATAGCACCAAAGTACAAACATACAAGCACAAAAGAAACACAGATGAGGAAATAAGATAAAAGCATTGGAATTAAACGGAGCAGCTATTGAGACAGGCTAACAAGAGGTAAATGGAAACGTTTTCATTTGCTTCATTTGCTTAATGAAGATATATATATATATATATACATACACACACACAGACACACACACACACACACACACACAAAGACAAGCAGTAAAATGTTACAGGGTCAATTGTAACAGATCCTGAGGTGAAATGTAATATTATAATATAAGGACTATGACAAAAACTTGATATTGAAGCTTTTTATTCAACACTTAAATAATTAACATAATGTGTGTGTGTGTGTGTGTGTGTGTGTGTGTGTGTGTGTGTGTGTAACTACCTTACCTTACAGCTAACAGCTACATTAGCATTGACAACTAGCATGACAGATCTCTACACAGACAAGTATTCCTAACTTGTTCCTGATTGGAGAAATTGGAAGAGTTACAACTGACCCTGTTACAACCATCTCCAGTCTCCCCCACTTATAGGCTTTATAGGAGGAATGGGGAGTGTAACAGAAAGAGAAAGAAGAAAGAAACTTTTTCTCCTCATGCAAGCAGAGAGAGAGGGGTTTTGTTTGCCACGGTCTATTGTCCTACTGTCCATATGTTTCCTACCATCAAGCAGTTATCTGTCAGACAGCACTGTGCTAATGGGACCGGGATTAACCTCTGCCAACAGACAAGGGCATACAGTCCATACAGTCTGGGTGGCCTTGTGCAGTCACTGCACAGTATCCTTCCTCCTCATACTCAAGCCACACATTAGCCGCTGTGTCCGATTCTATTTCAGTGTTTCAGATATGAAGATGGATTGAAAAGTTCGCTCTGTGTGTGTGTGTGTGTGTGTTTTTGCGTGTTTGGTACTGAGTGTAGGGCCGACTCTGTTTGACCACTGAGCTGCTGCATATCCCGCAGCAGGCTTTGCTGTTTCCAGTGCCAGGAAAAACAGTGCAGGCTTTAGACCTGGAGAGGCCATATCCTGCTGCCTCATAGGCCCGGACATGTGTGCGTGCGTGTGTGTGTGTTTGTGAGCGTGTATGTTGAGGGCAGATGAGCCGGTCAGCATTTGAGTCTGTGCTTACACCTTTATGTGCATGCGTTGTGATGACACAGACAAAAAAGAGGCAAAAAGAGAGAGTGAGTCTGCATGCACATGTGCATAACAGTGTCAGGGTGAAAACATTTGTGTGCACATGTGTTTACGTCTCATGAAGCTGTTGAGCTCCAGGCTGTTTGTGTGTTTTAAAGAGAACAGTACATTCCCAGGTTCAGGCCAGGTTAACTCTCTTCTAACCCAGAACAGTCCAGCAGTAATGACCTCATCATACCGCTCTACATGTGACAGCGTGCACAGACCCTCTGCAGCACATGACCAGGAACTTAGTCGTGAATAGTGTCTAAATTAGTTGGATTTTCACACATAAATTATAGCGCATTAGACGCACACACACTGTAAACTTCCGGCAGTATGAATGTGTGTCTCTGGGTGTGAAAGTCAACTCTAGTGTAACCCCACAAGGAATAACACAGTAGCTAGTGTTTGGGCCTGTGCATAGAAGGAGCTGCTCATTATGTAACCGTCAACAGAGACAGTGTTAGGTATGAGAGGAAACACTGTATGTTCTGCAGGTATACAGAGACTACTACATCAACAGATTGTGTCTCAGCAGTATCTGCAGCAGTTTACGGAATGCAGCATGTCATATGTATCATCTGCCTGACCTACTACTTCACTCTTAGTTACAGCTATGGATTATTGTTATTATCACTGAACTCTTTTTCTGCTGCTAATTTTATAACTGACATTATTAGGATTCAAGATCCAAAACACATTAATTTATCCTGCGTAACAGATATGTCTTATTCAGCTAGACATCATTAATCCACAACAGTAAGCTAAATAAAGCAGTTTGCTCCATCTTATCATCCTGAACGTGAAGATCACTGTCATGTGAAGCTCTGGTGTGACATGATAGGAGGACTATGTTTCCCAGACCTTATCCAACTGTACTGCATGAAACAGCTGAGATTTAAAGGTCCCACACAGTCTAAAGGTAGATGTCCATGTGTTTTTAGAAGCAGGTCTAGGTTCTGTATTAATACTGTGAAAGTATCAAAGCCTCAGTCCACAGAGAAATGCACACAGCCTGTATTCAGGAACTGAGCCTTAAAACCAGCCGTCAGGACTTCTGGAACTTTGTGATGTCACAATAAAGCTGTCACTGCTCTCAGCCCCACCCACCTGGACCCACCATTCAACCTTAAAGGATTTGGTTTTTCTGAGTGTTCACCTGAAGTCTGCTTTTTTTTTTTTTTTTTTATTTGATCAAACTCTTTTGATTGGCTGAGAGGCTCTCTTCTGATTGGCTGACTGACCTACTGTTACTAGAGCTCTACACTACACTGAGATGGTTTTTGTTTCTTAAAACCACAAATATATCTCCTTATTGATATCAACACTTCAAATAAAACACAGGAGAAGTGTAAAATATGCGCCCTTTAAGAAAAAATGTAAGAATTAACGTGTGATTCTGCAGATTTCAAAGTCATCTCTGACGTTAAAAGTCTTCCAGCTTTTGCAGAAACTGGGGTGTGTACATGCAGCCTATCCTCATCTCTCGGGGGTACCAAGAGGGAAAGGAAAGGACTCTCCATTGATTCTTAACACAAACTGCTGACTGTTCTCTCTCTCTGGGTCAAACTGTCTCCCACTCTCATGTTGCTTTCCTGTTGTCAAAATAAAAGACTTGACAGTTTTACTCAGGACGCAGAGTTCACTGGCAGGTCTCTCGTATTTCCTCTGTCCCCCCTTCATATTTCCCACTGCAAACCAAGTGAGCTACTAGCTACCAGCCTTTAAAATCAATCCAAGATCGGTCAACTGTCTGTATAGCAGACACATTCCTTTATCAGTAGGGGTATTTCTCAATGGTAGAAACATTTCTGTACATGAATTAAATGGTCTCTGTTTTTTTTTCTGCAAGTAGTACAACTGTTTCCTGCTGTACTTCAAAGGTAACTTTGTGGCTAAAGAAATATGTTAGGTAAAAACTACAGCTGGAGAAGTCGACCTTGCTCACTCTGCCTCCCTCTGTGTGGCAGGGACCAATGAAACCTTTTCATTCGTCTTTATTTATCATTGTTTGACAGACTGGAAGATGAAAAGTGCTTTTTGAAACTGCAGATGTGAACAAGGATAAAAAAAAACAACAACAACTAGCAAATACTTAGACTGGGTACTTTCCCTTTAATTTTCTGGACTGAAAACCGAGTTTTTGACAAAATAGCAACATTTTGAAAGCAAAGGGAAACAGTTGGCCTTCCTAAATCCACAGGTAACAAAGAAATCCACCCACCTGCGCCTCTAAAGCTCACTAATTAACATGTTATTTTTCATTTGCTTAATCCGTACAACCCCCTCCCCCAGAAAAAAAAAACAAAAAAAGCCAACATGTCGTGGTTTCATAGGGGCTGAACTGAGCCTGACGTATGTCTAAACCTGTGGCACATATTTTAGCCGTATTGCTAACCAGTTAAAACTCTCTCACTTTTTCATTATTTTATTTAAAGGAGCTAAGTTTTGCTATTGCTGCAGACATTAGCATTAGCAGCTTACTTAACAGTCTTGCCAAGAGCTTCAGCCATTGTTCTATTTACAATACAAGAGGTTTTAATAAGCAGCACTAATGCTTCAGGGCAAACTGAACACGACAGTGACTCCGTATCAGAAAGTGAAGAGACAGGCTGACTGGGCCAGAGCTAGCTGATTAGCATGGTAACTTGAGTACAAGAAATTAAGTGATAGAAATGGAAGCAAAACAAGAGTGTTACTTCCCACCACTGGAGTTGGTGAAGGAATGAGGTTTGATGCTGAACTTACATCGTTTTTTAACTTGTAACTAAACAGCAGTTCATGCCAACTTGTCTATGTAGCAATATCAAAAACCTACAAATAGCTCCTATAAAGCAAGTTTTGTTTCCAACTGAATAATAGTTACAGCCTGAAGAGACAACAGTATAACAGAATGAACAGAAATGTGTTTTTTCTATGCTATTTATAAACTTTTTCCCTCAGTTTCATCTCTCAGACCCTGGTGGAGGTCCACAGTTAGAAACAACTGCAAATTCTTCAAAGTCAAAGTGGTCCACATCCATCAAAGAAACATGGTGGAGGAAGAGAGGAGGACATGAAGTGTTGTTATTATAGAGCCACAAAGTCTGTTCAGGCGGATGGATGGGTCATCGGTTCACTAACCTTACCAAAGTAGTAATTTTAACAAAAATTACAATGTTTTGGTGTTAACAACCTGAACAACTTAGGTTAACTCAAATTATGGTCCTTTCCTAAATCTAACCAAACCTTAACCATAGTGTTGTTACATCATAAAACAGATTTATGTCTTTGGTTTGCATTAAAAAATGATGTCACCCTGTTGACAGGAGCATCAGATCAAAAAATGATTCCACTTTTTCTTCGAGAGGACATGGACGAACGACCTGTTTTTTCATTTAATTTGGAAAACGTGTGGGAGCACAAGTTTCAGAGGATGGAAATTACAGTGCAGTACGTTACTTTATACTTGACTGATTTGTTGATGCTGCCATTATGATGTTCGTATGTTTACAAATGTGTGCATCATAACCATAATCAGATGCAGCTCTTCATAATGATGTCCTGGAATTTTTAACACCGCCATGATGACAGACAGAAACTTAAACACAAAACCGCCATCCTGACACACACACAAAATCACATTCAGATGCAAGCACACATACTCTCACCTCTTATCTTCCACACCACATACTGAGACTGTTAAATCTAATGGGCCTGTTATTATGTGGCATTAATGTAAAGCAAACTAAATGTTACCTTCCATTAGAGCTAGTGTGCTGCTACCCTCAGGCTCTGAGTGATAAAACACTTGTCAGTGAGGGAGTTCGGATGATCTCATATGTTGTTCTATAGCCTTTTCTCCCAATCTCCGGGACAGCACACACACACACACACACACACACACACACACACACACACACACAGCTCTAGGGCTTAGCAGTGGACCTGGACTTGGATTTCTCAACTGTGAGGTCCTGGTGGGGGTGTCAGCCAGTCACAGGTTAGCACTATGAATGCTGTGAGGGCTTTGTTGTCAAAGTGTGCTGATCGCACAGATTCACTGCCTTGTAATGTAAACACACCTGTGTCCTGTGATGATGCCAGCTCCATTCCTCCTCACCCTCATCTCTACTCAATATGCACCTCTTCCAGTCCTCATCTGTTTTCCTTCATCTTTCCCTTCCTAACATCCCTCCTCTGTGATTTACTCCAGTTTTGGTGTAGTGAACTTCTCTGTTTCCTCCATCTTTCCTTATCCTTGATTGTTCTGAAACGTATCATGTACTTAGGAGTAACACACACACTCACATTACACACTAAACACTTTCACATGCAGTGGTGAGAGTGTGAATCATGAAAGATATGTTTGTTGTAAGTAGGATTTGTACTATCAAGTGTGTGTGTGTGTGTGTGTGTGTGTGTGTGTGTGTGTGTGTGTGTGTGTGTGTGTGTGTGTATGTGTGCCCAGTGGATGGATGGATTAATGGGAGATGAGTGTAAAGTAAATGAACAGCAGATGTGAGCTTTGCATGACAGCAGGGGATTCACACACACACACACACACACACACACACACACACACACACACACACTTGTTTTACTATTTTTCGTGGGTACTTAACTCTCAAACAGCCATTTAAGCTTGTGTCCAGCATTTGGTCCCCACAAAGCTATAGCCCCACAAATATAGTGGGCTCCTGGTTTTTGGACCCCAGGAATAAGGTAAAAGATGCCCATTCATACACACACACACACAAACACACACACCTAAATATGGACTCTGTAGTTCCTCCATTGTGGTCTCAGTAAGATAATCCTGTCATGTAATAATGCCTGCAGGTGACTGATAACTTTAAGATGAAGATAAACACGAGATAGGACCCTCCACCAGGGGAGGCCTGAGGGCAGAGCAAGGGCTGAGTGGAAACCCCTGGATGAGGTTGTGATGAGGTCAAGATAATTTGGACCGGACACTGGATCCAGCTGGAGGTCAAAGGTTAGTGGGTCAGTGTGTCAGGACGGTTATGTGTCTGTATGTTTTCATGTCTGATGTTTCTCGTCTGTCAGACTCACACAGTGTTGGGTACAGGAAAAATGTAATCAATCACTTAAATAAGTAATGATATCACTTTACAAATTACTCAACAGCAAAAGTAATTAGTTACACATGTTCTGTACATAACAGATGTTATATGTTACGTTATTTTCTGTTGCTCAGCCCAGCACTATCAAAGCTACTGCACCGACATGTCACATCGTCTGTGTTTAATACACGTAAGACATTTAGAAGAAAACAAGAAGACAGGCAAAGTACTAAAGGACACAAAGCTTTGAGTAACTACACCAAGCTGAGTCTCAGGTTATGCCAGAGAAGAGCTGATGAGCTTATGACATGTCTGAAGACAAAAATGCTCATAATTTTTTTGAGTGGCCACACTTGAAAGGGCAGTGAAATGCTAGGGTTCATAAGCCCCTTTTCCACTGGTCAAAAAATCAGTTGTGACTTGCGAACATCTGGCTAAAAAGGGTACAGCTGGCATTCACACCTGGGTCAAATGATTCTACAGTAGATGCAGGTAACCCAGGTGAACATGCAAATTTTCACACCTTCTCTGAGCTGTGATATTTTTCAAAGCGCAGACATTGTAAACACACCTGTCACCTGCCCAGCACAGGGCTGTTACACCAGGAACACCACTGCTACACTGCGCTCAGGAATGCACCGAGCTGCAGCCCCATATTAAGTTTTAAAAACACACAAGAGTCTCACATGGAGGCAAATACACTTATAGGAGTGCCATCCCGGGGATGAGACACGTCAGATCCATTTTTTCAGTCTGCACAGCAGCTGGAGGTTCATTCTGTCTCCCCTGCATCTGTGTGTGTGTATGTGCTCTGTAAATACAGTTGTGTGTGTCGTCTCAGGCAAACTCCTGGCAGTGTAAAAGGAGTCAATCGCCTCTTTCAGCAGTTTAAAAAATCTGCCTACACCAGCTTATTTGGTGTGAGAAGGGTAATAGAGCCGGTGGAAGATGCAATATCATGAAAATATGGGAATAATATCGTTCATTTTTAGGGTGTCTCAACTGGAAGGCATTTACTCATTTGTGCACATGAAAAGTGCCACAAATAGTAGTGCCAAGAAGGAAAACAGAGCTTGAGAGACAATTCAGAAAACTGGCTCCTTTCTCAATGCTGGACATCTGGCCAAGGCAATGTTGGATTGTTGGTTTCGAATCAGTTGTGAAATTGATGACAAACCCAGTTCATCCAGCTCCTGGTACCACAGCAAGAAGCCAATCCCCCGAAAATATCAAAGTAATGGAGCATTAGTGTGATTAGTAAATGTACTTTAATGACTGAATTTAACATGCACTCTTACACTACAAGTTACTGAAAAAAGAAAAAGGCAGCTCCCTAATGATTTGCTGGAACACAACACAGTGTCATCTGGCAAGTTTCTTTACTGGACAATCAAATACATGCAAGCACACATTCCTGTTACTTTGCAGCATGAACAGCATATTTCCACTGTTCACCTGGTGAGTGCACGATAATCCTGTATCACAGCATTATAAACTGCTGTGTTGGGGTTTTGACGTCCGATAAGGCATCAAGTTTATCAAATGTATTACGCAACCCAGCTAACCTTGCTCAGCAGCAAGTATCTGTCTTGCCAGGTTACAAGCTAGTCACTTGTGGCCGGACCACGGTGGTTTGGACCAATCAGCACGAAGGAGGAGCTACTGACAGCTGCGGGCGTGTTTTAGATGTGACGACAGAGAGAAGTGACAACAACAATGGCAGCTCCTAAAAAGGGTGGGCTTAGATCCTGCTATAGCAGCAGTTTCATCAGAACTGGAGCATATTTCTTCATTGAAAGAAGAACAGAAAACGGCCCTGACGGCTTTTCTCACAGGAAAAGATGTTTTCACTCACCTCCTGATTGGTTTCAGCAGAAGTTTGATTTACCAACTGGTGGGAGGGATGCAGAATCTAATTGGCTGAAGTTAGCCCATGATAACCCATGTGATGGACAAATGGTTGATCCAATCACTTGAAAGGTAGTTTTTGAAAGCACCCACTCCTTTTCCAAACAGTTTCCATGAAGCCTTCACAGATAGTTCAGGTTACAAAGCAGCCTTCCTGTTGTCAGTACCCGAAAAATCACTGTTTTCATTTTAAAGTTTTAACATTTCCTTTAGTAATATGAAATTGTTGACACTGCACTTACTATCTATAATAGTTTACATGTGACTGAATGAAAACAATCACACATCCGTGCTGTTTCTCTGTTTACATGTCTGGTATTTTGGCCTCATCTGACTTCACAATTTCAAACCTGAACTTGCTTTCCACCCGTGTGTGTGTGTTGCTAAGTGTGTGTGGCCCCATGTGATTCAACATAAACAGACTTCTCATTAGCATTACAGTATCTTGAAAAATCTCTGCCTTAATGACAGCCCCCCGAGCGAGCCAGCAGTGTTGTCATTAGGCTTTACACAAGACCTGATTAATTGAAGAGACCTGGGGATTGATCCCTAACCCTAACCCCGCTGAGTAGAGTTAAATTACATTTGTAATAATACACAGACATAAAAAAAAAAGACAAATACATCTGTGTGCCAGGAGAGGGAGTAGGACTAAAACAATAGCAGTTACATAACCTAATACACAAAGAAATGGTGCTTTCTTTATGAGGTCACGCTGACAAGAGCTAATCCACTCGGCCTGATCCGCGTAACCTGAAACATCGGGGAATGGAAATGGCCCAGTCAGACTTTTCTAACACTGAAACAGAGCAGGCCGACGTCCTGCAGATAGGACAAGTTTCAACCAACAACGAAAAAAAAAAACTTTTAACAAATAAAATACAGCAAACTGAAACCAAAAGACCAAGAAATGAACAGCAACTCTTATTTCCTCATCCACAGTCATGATTAATCTGTGGTATTGTCAGGTAGTCCGCATGGGTGTGCGCATTCATGTGTGATCACAATTGCCAGAACGTTTTGTAATTTGAATGCCAACTGCTGCCCACTCCAACAGGAAGAACTCAAAGCCAACAGTGAAGTCACCAGGGAGGAGACGCAGGGATACGTACTATACTGCAAGCGCTCCAGCCCCCCCCCCCCCCCCCCCCCCCCCAGTGGGAGATCTCTTATCAGCTGATGACTGGAAAGGAAAAGTAATAAATACATGCTGAGACTTGGCCAAATGTGGAGTGTCAGTCAAAAGAGAGGCCTTAGAATAACTGCTGCGAGGTCCAGTGTGTGTGTTTTCTTTTAGGTATCAGCCATCCACTATCTGCGCCTGCCTCATGTGTGACCTATGAAATGATCCATCTATGACTCACCTCCGACCCCACAAAACTAAACCAGGTGTGTGTGGTGTGAGCACAGAAGGGGGGAGGCACGACTGTGTTTGTGTGCATGGAGGACCCCTGCCTATGTTGAGTGACAGCTCTGAACTGCTGCTGGTACCACGGGGCTGCTGTTGGGGTGCAGAGCCTGAAGAGAAGAAAGGAGTCTTTCCTCTGGTTCTCTCTCACATGCCTGACCATGTGTTTATCACGTAGACCTTGAAGTCCTGCTGACTTCAGTGTGGATTAGACTGACGACAATTCCTGGACAGCGCTAGGAAGACAATACTTTAGCACAGACAGTAAACTGTGTTTGAAACAGTACATCATCCTGGTGGCTGTAGAGCAGGGACAAACACAGAGCAGGTGGCCCTGGGTAGGGTCATCATTGCCAGAGGTCACGTGCTGGTCTGACCCCCCTCAAACACACAGGCCACCAGGTAAACAACCTGCTGACAGGAAATCCTGCCTGTCAAACACCAGCAAGTCAGTGACGTCAGACTCCTGACCCTAGAGTCAGCAGCTCCCTACACCGCCCCACCCATCCAGTCCATCACAAAGAATGACACGTCCACTTGCACACGCACAAACACACATTTCCATTTCCTTTTATGTCTTTATTTATCATGTAATCTTATGCAACTTGTCACAAACTTTTTAGTTCAGACCCAAATCACAAAAAAATTGTTTTTGGTGTTGAGCCATTGAAATTTTTTTTTTTTTCTTTTGTTGCTTATTAAAGTTCCCTCCAGACACGTTTTAAACTATGTAAAAAATACTTAACTATGATTAATATTTTGTTTGACATAGTTTTCTCAAATAAAAAGTATTTAAAAAAATAATCTCAGTAGCTTATCTACTCTGACTTCCTCATTGAGAAACCTGGATCAGGCCTTGGCCCCGCCCACCACCTGCTGGCTCCAGGTGTCCAGGTGAAAGAGCAGAGAGGATGAAGATGGTTAGAGGAGGAAACATCAGAGAGACTCAGCCTCATGTTTGAGCCTCAGTCAGACCCAGACTCAGATGAGGAGTCTGTTGAGACCAGAATCAGAGACTAGCAGACAGATCAGAACAGTTAGCATAGTTAGCATCTTTTATTTGTTTGTTAGCTTGTAACTGGCAGTGGCTGACACAGTGTTAGCAGTTGTGCTAATGCTAACTCTGGCTCACTGTACTGACACGGTTTCAGGTGTATTTAGCCCCTGGACTGGTTCCTTAGGTTCTGAATGTCTGAATCTGTTTTTATGAGACTGTCATTGGTTCACTGCAGTTCAAGGTGGAAACACTCAGTCATGGTGGTGACTGATTATTTCACTCATGATATATCTTGTATTATTTAAAAAGCGCCATGTGGACTTGAAAAAAAAAATTGATTTTCATCAGAGGGGTTATAAAGGGAGACATGACAGCCAAATTAAAATGATTTAAGGGTTCACTAAAGTGATTACAATCAATCCTGAGGGGAACATTTATGTTTGTACCGAATTTTAAAGTGATCCATCAGAGAGGCAAAGAAATTTCACAATGAAATAAACACAAATGTCAGCCTCATGGTAGTACTACAAAGAAAAGTCCGGGGATTTTTTACCAGAGTCAGCAGGAACCATCAGTGTCTGTGCTAATCCATCAAGTAGCTGTTGAGGTATTTGACAGAATAAGTGAAAACACTGACCTGCTGGTGGTGCTGGAGTGAGAGTCAGAGATTCACTAAAGTCACTATTTCTAGATGCTGTTGCAAGTGGGGAAACTGGGAAATAGAAAACGACTTGCTGAAGGAGGCTGCTGGTTGTGTTTCCCCCTTTAAACAGTACAATGACTCGCAGAACCTGGCAAACAATATAAAAGAGTGAGAATAAGTCGTTAACGCATGTTTCTGTTGTTAAGTCATTAGTCAGTCTTTTGTTGGCCAAGAATGATCAAAGCCCAGGGGCCCTGTGTATTTATGAGAGTTGGGGGGGTATGGGAGCCAGTTGTGAGCTTTATGTACGTGTGTGTGTGTGCAGATATGTGATATTTGTGCAGATATGTTGTGTGTCTTCTTTTGTGTGTGTGTCTGGGTTCAGGCCCGGTGTTATCACACTGCTGTGGATGGAGGGACTTGACTCAATGCTCTCACAGGATGCTATTTTTTTCCAAAGATTTGTGTTAGTGTTGCAGCATTGATGTCCTCTGATCCACAGCCAGGCACACAAACAAGCAGAGTGTGAGTGGTGCATGTGCATGTGTGTGTCCATGGTCCTGCTTTTGAAATGTGTTTAGTTTGGACTAGGGGGTAAAACAGCACATTGCCAAGGAATAAAACAGCTCTAGCTGGCTGGAAGAGGCCTAGTGGGGGTCTCAAGTAACAGATCTGGGTTCAGTGGGTGGTAGCATATGGTTTGATCAAGAAGTCAGTCTGCTGCTCGGGGCTCCTCGGGGCTCTGACCATGAGATTCAGTATTTAATTAAAATGCCAAGTGCAGCAGAGAATCAGCGACGTGTCAGATTGTCTTTCTAAACAGATCCTCAAACAACAAACACACACTGAACACGACTGTTTCCTCCTCTGACACATCCCCTCTATGTGTGCTCCAAACCCCTGAGGAGTCTCTTCAAAGCAGGCCTGAGACTTCTGCTCGTCCACCTCACAAAGACTCCTCACAGCAAAAGCTTTTTCGCCCCTTCAGCTCTCCTCTTCACTTCCCTTCATTTCCAGCTTCCTCCTCCTCTTCCTCTCCTACTGTCTCCGTCCCACCTCCTTCCTCTCGTCCCTTACTTCTGAGCATATGGAAATCTCGTTCTGTTTGATAGTCGTTTGTGGGACCGTCCCTCGGCGTTGAGGTGGACATCCGTGTGAGAGGTGCCTCCCTGGCTGCTGGCACTCTCTGCGACAGAGCTATTTCAGAGCTGTGATACCGGAAAACACACTCACAGGCCTGGAAATAGAGCAACACACTGTGATGCCCTTTTAGAAGCCACTCGGTGGGGATTGAATTTCCAGATGGGATCCAAGACAGGATCCCCCGTCGAGTGTATGGAAGAGGTAGAGGAAGGGAAAGAGAGGACATCTTTTACAATATCTCTAGGAATATTACTGATTCGGCTAGTCTCCTTTTTATTTTGTTTATTTATTTTTGTCTTAAAGGCAGAAACAGTCACACACATACATGTGCATGTGAAATGTAACATTGACCACTGATCCAAAAGCTTGAAACAACCTAAATTCCTTCCTCCCTGACCAATGACCCGAAAAGGACATGTGATATGGACTCCTGTCTATCAGAGGCCAGAGAAGACACAGTGTGACAATATAGCACTGCAAAATCTTTTAGGGTGGAGGCCCGGCCTGATGGTGGGCAGGCTGGATAGGTGGGTTTACCAGAGGTTTTGAGAGTGCTGCTGAAACATTGAGCTGAAAGACTCTAAAAAGCTCAGTGGATCCGAAGGGGACTGTATTTTGTGTTTCTGTGCTGTTGTCATTTGATCAACTGTTAAAGTGATGGTTTGGGTTATTTGGTGTGGGTTTGTGTGAGGTACTTGTCCATAGTCAGTGTATCACCTTCAGTTGATTTGGGTCAGCGCGCTCACAGTTTAGAGAAGCAGCAGAGTGATCGTGTGTGCCATATTTTTTATATTTTTACTGTCAAACAGCCCTTCCCTACACTTTGTCGTCCACTGAACACACAAGCACAACTACCGCACGCACCATATTACACCACAGATCAGTTATTTGAGTCAGACAGAGCAAAACGTGGGTGTGCTTGTGTGTAGGAATTGAAAAAATGTAGTTCCAAAGGAAAGGGCTGTTTGACGGTGAGAAAGAGCGGTGAAAATTCTCAATATAAAGCATACACTTAAACTGATTGTAGTATTTTCTGTTGGCCTTTTTAAAAGTGGTTAAAACATGTTACTCTGTTTTCTGACCCCATCCACAGCAGCTCATCACTCAGCTTCTGTACTGGTGCTCCTGCGGCTTCTCTCACCTGGGAGTGTGCTGACTCGGACTTTGGGGCTGTTGACTTGGTTGGTTTCTTAGTGAGTTCTTGTGATCATCACTCACAGATATTTCAAAAGACTGGTTTAATGCTTCAGCTCAATGTCTCGTTACAAAGTGGTTACTGATGCGGCTGTTTATTCAGACCAGGCACTGAGATTTTTTCTGTTGGGATCTGCACTGATTTGTTCATAAAAGTTCTTTAAACGTTCAAATGAACTAGTTTCAGCAGCACCAGTAGTTGTGCTGTTTGCATTGCCAGCACTAGAAACTGCAGCAGACACATGCCGGGTGCCAAAACACAGTGCTTCTTCTTTTGTTGTTTTTTTGGTGTTTGGAAAACAACTTTATGGTTCACTACCTCCACCTTCTGTCGATAACCGAAATCATTTAGCATGTTCAATAAAAAGCACTCTTTTAGCAAATTCATGCACATCACTGAGCATCAGTGCCTATATAATATAGATTACTATGAAACTACACTACACACACACATACATGCATATCCCAGACACACATCTACACACAACATACTGCCACTTTGTTTTTATAATCACCACTGTCCTCTTTCCTTCATGGTTGCCGTCAAATGGGCAGGGCAGGGCCTGGTCCGGGCTGGTGCTGGTCCCCTGAGGTCAGCTTATCAGCTCTCCCACCCGGTGCATCCTACACTCCAGCCTCTGAATAGCCACTACAGGCTCTTATTGTTGTACTGCTACAGCGGGGAAAGCTTTGGAAGTGCTGGAAGTTTGGAAGTGACTTATTTACCTGGACAAAAGCCACTTTTCACTGAGGAGAAAAGCATGTGCGTTTCTCTTTGACTTCAAGTAAGAGTGAGTATTTGTGTGGACTTTCAGGATCTAGCTATGTGGGGCCAGTTTCTGGATGTCAGTGCCACAGCCTTAAGCAATGAAGTCCCATTGTATTATAACAGTATCACACAGTGTTCTTGCTGCAGCACCTCAACACAGTCATGGTGACCTAGAGAGAGTATTACATCATACCCGTCAGAATATAATTGGCAGGTCTTAAAGTGCCTCAGGAGACAGTTTGTGTCCCAACACTGCTGCGGTCAGGACCAGAGGTCACTCTGTGCAGAGGTGAATCTTACTGCATGGGAGGTACATTGTGTTTGAGAGTGTGTATGTCACTTCAAATGAAGTGTGTGCTGACATGCAGGTCGCCACCATCTGTACTTCACCACATCCAGAGTGTGTTATGAAACAGGATCCTTGACTGTATATAGGTACAAACCAGAGAGGAAAATACACGCCCTTCAGCATCCTCATCTGCATCTCAACAGTTCCTGTTTTTGGGACCAACTATATAGAGTATTGCTAATACAGAAACACACGTGGACGCTCACACACAGACACACACGCATGCAGCGCTGCCAAGCAAAGGAGGAAGGAGGGCTGTTGAGAACCTTTAAACAAAAAGACATTTTTAGAAAGGTCCTCTTGAGCAGGGGAACAAAGGGGGGAAGTGACATGACGTCGCACAGGAGGGAATCTGAGGGTCACCGGTGGCATTACAGACACGCCTATGGATCAGTCACACACATACACATACACATACACATTCTCATTGCACACACACACACACACACACACATAGTCAAGAAATAAACACAGCCAAGGTCCGTCACGCTGCTCTCAGAATAGCCATTTCCTTGTCTCCATACTTATTTGCTGATATTAGAATCATAAGGATGTTTTGTATCCTTATTCTTTTTTCTTCATCAGAGTCCACAAGAAATCCACTGTGTTTTACCTGGGGATGTTTTGATTATCTGTCCTGATCCACCTGTAAACCCGTGGTGAACGATGATGTAACACGGAGGGAACATTATGTAAATTCCCTCCCAGCAGACACAGTCAATGTGGTGGTGCTGCATCTTTATCAATGGCAGATACTATCCTGGAAATTATTATAATGCACTTTAGTTGTAGTCTGGTTTCTCACATGAGCCACACACTGATTACAACATGATTCCCTACAAATGGGATACAGTTGTTCTTTCAGGAAGTGTTTACTAAACAACCAACCCACTTCCTTTGCATCTAAACTTAGCACAGGACGGCACTGACTGTGCAAGTGCTGCTGTTAAACATGAGGCATGAAGGAGCAGTGGTGCAAAACTCTTTAAAAGTTCAACATTTTGGGAAACCAGCTCATTTGTTTCCAAAAGTCAGATGAGAGGACTGATAGCAGTCTTATGTTCGTACGGTAAATAGGCCACTGGAGCCAGCGCTAGCTAATACAGGTTAGTTTAGCTTAGCTTTAAGACTGGAAACGGAGGGAACAGCTAGCCAGGCTCTGTCCACCTCTTTCATTTTATTTGTTCAATCCGTACAGACTGTACCAACCGGATTATTTCTTGGCAAAGATCAAATCTACATCTCTTCCAGAGACAAGGACTCGAGTTTGCCACTCCAGCTGCACTTGAATTGCACGCACAGTGATTTGACACTTTATAATAGCTTATATAACATATATATGTTCCTATATCTATATCTGTAATATATCCATATTTCTGGTCGGTGTTTACATCCCACCACAGGCCACAGCAGATACTGTGTGTGGAGCGGACCAACCCGGACTCCTTAGTTATTGTCCTTGGTGACTTTAACAAAGGTAACCTCAGCCACGAACTGCCCAAATACAGACAGTTTGTTAATTGCCCGACCAGAGAGGGGAACACTCTGGACCACTGTTACACCACAATCAGTGGAGCTTATCACGCTGTCCCCCGGGCTGCACTGGGCCACTCTGACCATGTCATGGTCCACCTGATTCCCACATACAGGCAGAAACTAAAACTATGTAAACCTGTTGTTTACAAGAACCTCCAAGAACCTCCAATTGCACCAATCACCAAAACAAATTCCTTGTATGTGGAAACATACTTGGCAATAAAACTGATTCTGATGCTGATTCTGATTCTGATCAAGAGTGGGGTTGCCTTATATTATTATCACATATGTACATCCTCTGGATATATGAAGACTCAAGTTTCTAACATATATGAAATACCCATTGTAAAATTTGTATATGTACATATATTAAAAAATATCTATATGATGAATCTTAAAATGGTATAACAGGTTGCGACCATATATTTTCATGATATTTAATTTATATATGCAAGTTTATTAAAACAACATATATATTATATATAGTATATATTTCAATTGGCCCAATTTCTAATAGGTTCTATATATATTTTACATATGTGTTTTTATTTTATATGTACATATATTTTATGTATGGAAATTGAATATATGTACATATATACATTTGCATATAGGCAACCTTGAAAGACTTGAGAGGCTCAGGAGGCACAGGAAGATTCCTAGTGGGCTGAGCTGGATGTTGGGAGAGAGATGGACAGTGCTGTATCGTGGTGAACACTCTGGTTCTGAATGGCCGTCATTTACATCACGTCCACCTCCCCAGCACATTGTGTTCAGACAGGAGCACAGCAGCAAAGTGAGAGTAAGCAGAAAACAACAGGAACCAATCTGAGTTTATTCAGCAGGATGTATAGCCTTGTTTTCTGCTGTTGTTTCAGCAGAATGTACAAATTAAAGTCCTCAAAGCCTGTTTGATCAGCTCAGATCTATAGTTTTATTACAAAAAGAGCCAATGAAGGAGACAATTAATAAAATTCAAATATGTCTGGTGTTGTAGTTTCTGCTGTACTGTAATTAATTTATCCTCTGTTTCATACATGACTCTTGTACAGTGTGAAACGAGCTGTAGCCCATGTGATGGTGTCTCCAGATGGGTTTTGGAGGACCAGTCCAAGTTAAAACTCCCAGGCTGATTTTCATTCCCACTCCTTCCTAGCTCTGTGCTCTGCTGAGCACATTTTCTGTTTTTAATGCTTTTGGCGCATCAAGGAGCTGACTGTCACTTCCTGCCTTTGCATCATTTATAACTTCACAGATAACGTTGTGATGATAATGCAGTACATGATATAGTGATGCAGTCTTCTAAGCAGACTGAATGACATGCAGCAGACTTGGACTTGTCCTTCAAAGACTTGAGGCCTGAGTTGGACTGCTTTTCCAGTGTGCATGTGGACACGTGAATATACTTTAAAGACAGACTTTAGACAGACAAAAATTGTGAATCTGCATCTTTAATGCTTGTGAGAGTGATGCTGGATTTGTAAACGAGGCCATGGTTGTGTCAGCCAGTCTCTCTCTGTCTCTCACATGTGTACACTTACAGTACACACACACACACACACACCTCACACATCTGGTGTAGGTTAGATCTGTTACAGAGTGTATGAATCTCAGAACCAGAGGGGGTAAAGCCATCAATCATGCCTCCCCACTCTCAACTTTTCCCTCTCCTCACATCGCTTGAGGCTGCTAGGGGAAAACATTATTTGTGAGTACTGTTACTGTAAAGGTAGAGCTGATGCTTTTTTTCCTGTTTAAACCCAAAATAGAACAAACAGGGGCGCTGCACGCTGGTTAGCTGTACACAAAGGTCTAAATCACAGTAAGTCACCGTCACCATCAACAGGATAGCCTGTGGTAATCAGGGTAAGCTGGGCTCTGGGCTGAAAGGTAAATACAGAGATTCAGTTACATATGATTTGCAAAGGGCAATATAACTGCTCCTGGGGAAAATGTGTAGCTGCTGCATCACCTCACACACACGCACACGACAAGTGGCACAGTGCTAACAACATTTTCTCATTGATCCAGATGCATGGCCATACTCTTCCTAATTCAATATATGGATAGTTCCTCTGTGTAATGGTAGACTCAGCTTTGATGGGATAATAAGGGTTTGGATACAGGGAAGGAGGGTGTAACACTGCAGGAGAGAGAAAGACAAGCATTCACACTTCTGATCGATCTCTGATGGACTTAAGAACGCATCATCACATCATACTGACAACTGGTAATGTCAGAGCCATGTTTTAACGTTGTCCATCCATTGTTTGGTAGTAAGAGTGCATGCTTCTCTACTACAATGACTTTTTTTTAAGTAAAATTTTTGAATGGAGCTTTTGTGGGAAAACTACTTGTGTCCACAGGAGCATTGCAGGTTGTGACTGAAGACACCTCTGCCCACAGTGACACAGCTGAACCAGTCTTTTCTCTTAACAACAACAAAACAGGTACATGTTGGTGGTTTGGTCAGACACATCATGGTTTACACAGAAAGTTTCAAATTCAGGTCTCTGGTCTCTAATTAGTGCATAGGTGAACTAAATATATTATATAATATATAAGTGAGTGAGCCATTGGCTTCAGCTGACAGTGCCTGTCAAGCTAGATGGACCAGCCACTGCTGCTGGTATAAGCACAAACAAGACATAAGGCCTGATTAAGCAGCCTAATTGTGCATCTCTCTGCACTTGATGAGGGCAGGATTCAAGGACAGGTTAAAGCTGTGTGAGGTCAGAGAATGGAGTGAAAAGTTTCTGACACAGCGAGTGGCTCATAGTAACAGTGACAGATAAGTAGGGGCGATGGCTGTAAAACAGAGTGGAATCTGGGTTTTCTCCTCTTGTAATATGATTACAGCTAAATGTGACAACAGACTTCCAGCAGTCTGCCTCTCAGATGGAACTGGCTCCTTGGGGCCTGATAAGGCAGGTACCACGACTTCAATGTGAAAAAAGTGTTTCCATTTCACTTTTGCAAAATATTGCTTTGTTGAATAGTGTGAAAAACCACATAATGCACGTAAATTCACATATTACCATTACTTGTTTTTAACTTTGCATTTTCAGATTGCACATTGAATTTTCATATATGAAATATATGAACATATAAAATAAAAACACATTTCAATATCATATATGAAACCTATTAGAAATTGGAACATTTTCATATATTGACATAAATATGTCTGCCCATACAAATATGAATGTTTATGTATGACTGTTTATATTGTAGACATATGTTACCTAAATATGTATCCATCCCAAAACCTGTCAGTAAATGTTGATATTATATATATATGTTGATATTATACACAGTAGGGTCCAAAGGTCTGAGATCACTTTTCCAGAATGGGAAGACAGACATGTTTGAAAATTAATAAGAAAAAATAAATATAAACATATACATTTTTATGTGCATGGTGTTTTAATAAATGTTCAAATTAAATATATGTTATATAATTAAATATATAACATATATGGTTGCAACATGTCGCATGCCGCAATATGTATATGTTATACATGTATATGTTATATGTTTATGTTATAAACATGTATTTATTATATTTATTTATTATATTTTTTGTATATGTAAACATGACAATTTTACTATGGGTATTTCATATACTGTATGTTATAAGCATATATCCTCATACAAAATGTCAGAGGATGTACATATGTGATAACATATATAGCAACATCTCTTGATATAGGGACATATATGTCATATAATACATTTAACTATGGGTATTTTGTCAGTCTTTATGATGTATTAATACCTGACTTCCAGAGCAATGCTCACTCAACCTTTGGCACATTTCACCCAGTTTGTAAGTTTATTACACCCATGACATTTGAATCCACATCTGAACTCATCTGGATTCAAGGTCAAAGTGGCAACTCAGAAGCCAGTTCACACTCAGAACGACACTGACTCACATGCAAACAGACTCATATTTATTCATTGTATTTCTTTTATTGCGGTCATTGTACTCCCACTTCAACCACTGCTACATGATGTTGATTCTTCAGTTTCAAAATCATTAAACACACATTGAGAAAGTTGGTGTGGGGGACCACAAAGAGACAAGAGAATCACCTGATATCTTTGTCAGACTGAGACCGACCCCGTTGTGACCTGAGCACACCGCCGGCTACAGACTCACACACACACACACACACACACAGCAGAACCGACCAGGTAGCTCAGCTGAGCCAGGTGCAGTCATGTTTATGTTCTCTGAGTAATTATGGCAAATATTATTGCAGCCTGCTGCCCTTGACTCTGCTCTGCTGGAGCGCTTGGCTTGGACAACTGGCCACAGCTCAGTCACACAGAGTGGGACCAACTGAAAAAGAGAAAGAGAGATCACAGCAGTTCCAGATGATTTGGTCCAGATCATTCAAACACTCAAGCAATTATGTTGTTATACAGAATAAAACAAATCATTCAATGGACTTAGCTGCTCACTTGATTCAATTATTCAATCTAAAATACATATATTTTAAAAGCCTCTCCTCAAAGTCTCTGTGCCTAGTTTGTCCCTTGGCTTTCTCCCACCCTCACTGCTCATGTTGCCCGTAAGCAGAGGGAAATAAAAGCATGTCTAATTCAATGTTCTGTTGAATTTCTCTCACACGGTGCTCTCATGCACTCATGGATAACACAAAGCAGAACATGTCTTCATGTGTTCAGTTGTGTTGTCTCAGTTTCTGTGATACAAAGGGACAGCTTGGAGCTGGTTGCACAACAGAAGAGAAAGTAAACATGATGTATATAAAAGAGAAGTTAGAAAGTGGTTTTAAAGAGGAATTATGATAAAGGAGAGAAAATATGATGGAAAAAGAGGCACATACCAACAACATTATAACACTGGAATATTCAAAGGAAAACAGGTCTGTGGCCAAAGTGCTAACGTGGAGGAGCAACAATAGCAAAAGCACCAACCCCCTTAGTTTTCAGTCTGGACACCGGGATAGACACTTGATCTGAAGACCTGAGGTTCCTCCCTGAGGTCAGTGAGGGCAACACTGAGTAATAAAAATCTAAATATATTTTCAGTATCAAGTTTTACAGCTTAAGAAATAAGCTTAAAAAATAGAAAATCTAAAAAAAATTTGGCAAGCGGGTCAGTTACCTTTAGGTAGGATCAGGAATTGAGCGCTGAAGGTTCAATATACATCAAAGGAGCAGATGTGGAAACATGACTCACAAATCCCATCTTCTACTTAGACAGACAAGATTTAGATCATGTATGTGCAATTCCAGATATTTGTTCCAGACCTCTGATTCTCTGCCAACATGTCAATTTTTTTCAGTGATATCACCACAATGATGGTGATATTGAAAAATCTAAATAAAGAAGGTAATTGTGAGACAATTGCACATAGACCCAAATGGAACACTGGTATCTAGCAGAGGCAGCGTGGAGCTGTCATATGCATCATTCATAACACTGGCAGTCCTCTGTTGAGTAAAGTTTGGGGAGCCTGATTGGAATCAATCAAAAATATTGTTACAGAAAGTCCAGAGGGATTTTGGTAAAGGAATGAGAGGTAGAGCTGTGAGGATGTGAGGGACTGAAATAGTATACAATAATGTAATAAAAGGAGAGATGTTTGCAAATTATTGTAGGCAAGGAGCAATAATAATGCTGAATATAAAAGAAAATAGCCTTCATAATTGCTGCACATATATATAAACTTAAATTGGCTCCAAACAGTCATAACCTTCTCAACACTGGGTGATTTTATAGACAAACAAATAGAGCTTTTTGACAGAATGGGAACAGTGACTGGAGGACTAGCGATAACTAGCGATCAGATCAAAGAAATAAGCAGCGACGTCTGTGGTTGTCCAGGCACAAGCTCTGTCAGAAATAACCATGGACAACTCTCAGCCTTCCAGGCTTGGCCTTTCTGCAGTCACGATTGTCTGAGAAAACAGCTAAGATGGCATTGAGTTAGGTTATTTTCTGGCTCCGAATGTCTTTTCTCATTTTGGGACAACAAGGGCCCCATACTGAGATGAGTCAACTCTGTCCTTTTATGGCTTCCGGACACTTATTACTCATTTGGATGAGCTAATGCACACATGCTGAAAGGAAAACACAAATACACACACACACACACACACACACACACACACCACACGCATAGCTCAAAAGCAGTTTTTTGAGAAAAATCTAAATTGTGAGCTAGCTGTGAACTACTGACATTTTATTCCTGATAAACAGGATGTGACTTGTTAAGAAAGGCACTGTCCTTGCCATAAATCCCCTTTATTACTCAAACATGGTGGTCTACATATCTCAGTCAATATAATGATGGACATGTAAAGGCTGCTTCTGTGTATGCTTCACTGAAATTTTTTTTTGTTTTTTGACATTTATGCAAGTCACACAGAGCAAGATACCATTGTTGCTACAAAAAGAAGAGGAGCAGCAATAATTGGTTTTCCTGGACACTTGGGTGCAGCAGAACAAGCTGTAGACACAACTTTGAAATATTATCACCTTACAAACTTGTTATGATGAACATGCTAGCAATCAAATCTATTTAAACATCAAGGTGGGGAATACAGGTCCTGATATTCACTTTCCTTTTAGCTCTATCTTGGTCTCCACCAACTCCTGTTAGAAATATCTGTATCTTTAGCTGCTAAATTAGAGTGACCAGACGTCCCCGTTTTCTGGGGACAGTCTCTGTTTTTGGTGGCCTGTCCCTGACAGGAGCAGTCCCCAGAAATGTCCCTGTTTTTAACAGTGAATTAAAATCAGATCTGTAATATTTATCTCCGATAGATTTGGACTGAACTGAGTCTCAGAAATACGGGACAAAGTGTGTCAGTTTCCAATTATGAGATGATCCTGAATTTTTGCAACTCTACCAATTTTGAAAATGTCCTCAGTTTTCATTTCAGAAATCTGGACACCTTATGCTAAATGCTCCATTGTGTTTCCAGTTAGGTGTTAACTTTGTCTATCTGACATTAGGTGATGGACAAGTCGTGAAATTTTTCTCTGGGCCCACCTGCAGCTGGAAACAATGTACAGTAAAGTTGAAAACAATGAGTAGTGCAATAATTCTGTGTGGGTTAATCAGACATCTTTGACCTTACATGAAGTTATCTCACACATTATAAATAGAAAAATATCGATTAGTGCAGCTTTAAAAGTAACATCTGCAGCTGTGAAGAATATCCACTCAAAATGTATTTTCTGAAGTGTGTGTGTGTGTTGTAAAGCAATTGGACAGCTCATAACTGCATGAGTTTCTGTAACCTCATCCCTAAGACATGTTTTTATAATATCAAAATAAAACATCCTCTTCTGTCCAAGTGTGGGACACAATCAGGACATTGAGCATCATTATGACAAAGATTTGAAGTGTTTTGTGTATGAAATGTCTTCCCGGCTGTGGTAAGTGTCACTGTGTGTTCACTGATGAAAGGACACTGATGGCCCTGGTGCCAAAGAGTCTGAGTGGGGTTCTAATGGGGGGTCTAAGAGATGCTGAGTCCATTTAGACATGGTGCTGGACACACTGCACATGAAAGCGAGACTCTTCACAGAAAGTCAAATTGGGAACACAAACAACAGCAGCACACAGGGAGACCAGGACTAAACTAATATTACATTTTAACCAGGATTGCACAGGACAGTTCTCAGGTGTCGCTGGTTATGTCTTCCTGCAGAGAGAGTATCCTCGGTCCATGTTTATACCCCAGGAGCAGAGCTGGATCTGAGGCTGGAGCCAGAGTCTGACACCCTGACTCCCCTACCTGCTGAGACCAGCTGGGCTCTGTCTCACGTCCAAAATAACGCAGCACCTACGGTTTTGTGCCACAAGTCCATCTGGTCTCATTTTACATCTGTAATAATGGAGTGACGGTGTAGACGTTTCGCTCTAATCAAAATGGATTGCATTCATCTAAAGTTGCTCAAAGTGTTCCAAGAACTACATACCTGATGGACGCTGGCTTTTGGGTTCGAGTTTCAAAGGGGTCAGAAGTGAACATGTAGGTTTTGTTAGTGTCCTTGCGTCCTCACGTGTGCACTGTGTACGACGAAGGTGTGAGAAGTGGAGTGAAGTGAATGATTGTGGTGCCAAAAGTTGACCTCATGCGGCTTTTCGTGCCCTGCTTGTAGAAGGTATTTGAAGTTTGACTCAGTCCCTCAGATCTCACATGTGGCTTATATTTACAGCGAAATACCTCCCAGATCTATTGGCTGCTTTGAAATGGATGTAAACATGAACCTCTTTGCCATTCATCCCAGGCCATTTGGCTGTCTTTATAGTGTCCCCGCTTTACAGGGGCACAGGAGTGCAGTTATGGAGGGCTGTTTATCCCATCACAGCCTGCGTGTACGAAAGTGAGTGAAAGACAAAGGGGTGAAGAGAGATTTCACAATACTACTATATTTTTTGACATTGCCCAATTAAGTGAAATGACAACTTTGAGCAAGGCTGAAAAAACACAGAACAAATGTGGTTTGAAAATGACTTTTTGAGTGTCCTTGTTCGCTCTCATTCATGAACACGGGCAAATTTTTCCCAAACTTTGTGCTTGCTTGTCAGTTACACAACATTGTGGTGTGGCATGCTGCCTTGTTATTGTTAACTGGCCCAGTCTACATTTTAAACTTATGGGGGAAACAGCTCCTTTGCTGGAGCTGATGACGGACATGTGTGTGATAGTTTCTCAGTCACAATTCTGGGAATCTCCTGAGATCTGTCAGACCAAATCAAATTGAGGCCATATCGTTTCAAAAGATCAAAATTGGAATAATTCCTTTGTTGAGTTCGGCCTATTTTGTCCTTTTTGTGTAATCTGTATTTTAAGTCGATTATATCTATAAGTGGAAACCACATTGTATGTAATTCAGTCAGAATCATCCCCATGTAACTGATATTTAACCTGGGATTGTATGTGATATATGTTGAGACGTCTCTAATGCAATGTCTCAGCCTTTGCTGTGTGTGTACAGTAGTGCATGCTGGAAAGGGTCTGAGGTTTGCAAGATCATTTTATATTTGCAGGGGACTCATTGTCTGCGCAAGTCCCCTGCTGTTTGTGGTGTATTTCAACCCTGGGAACCAGCATGTACATGGTGGATAGGAATCAGAAAAGAGAAGGGGAGTGAGAGGAGAGACATATTTTCTGAGGACCAGAGGGAAAGCATGTTTTTGTGTTATTACAGTAATGAGCTAAAAAAACATGACTTGTTGGCCAGTGAGTACGGTTGAGAGATCCTTACTCAATGATGTTCAATGATGTTGCATTACTGAGAAACTATATAAAGACCAAAATGATAGACCAGGTGGTACTTAATGGTTCTGTAGAGTCTGACAAACCTCTCACTGGAATATTTGACCTCACGATCACATAAACAGCAATTAACACAAATACATGAAGACAGATTCCAGTTGAGAGTAATTTTTGTTGTTTACAAGCAATCATCAAAGGAACAGGTTTGTTCCTTTATATAGTACCACTGTGCGAAACAAGGCACATTGCATAGATACAGTACACATCCACACACAATTAATCCCAGTCACTGGAAGACATTTTCATGTATCAAAACCACGATGCGCGTGTCTGCTGCACAATCCCTCAGAGTTAAAGGTCCCATATTTTATCTGAAGTGCTGATCTCCATCAGAAGATATATTTGTGGTTTTAAGAACCAAAAACCATCTCAGTGCAGTTTTACGTTTCTGAGGCTTCTCTCTGGAGCTCTAATAACAACAGGTCAGTCAGCCAATCAGAAGAGAGGCTCAGATCCTCTCTTCTGATTGGCTGACAGTTTTCTGAGTGATCAAATAAAAATACAGCAGATTTCAGGTAAACACTCAGAAAGACCAAGGTGGTCCAGGTGGGAAGGGCTTGGGGCATCGCTGAGAGAGGTGACTGTTTTGTTGTGACATCACAAAGTTACATAAGTCTTGACTTTCACAGTATTAATATAAAACCTAGATCTGGTTTATAATCAAAAAAGACATGGACATCTACCTTTATACAATATGGGACCTTTAAATCCCCACCAGACACACACTGGCATATGGGAACAACTTTCTTTATTAGGTCTCATCTGGAAATATATGGAAAAAGAAGATAAAGTGCTGTTGCTATGACAATCGTTCTTACATAGGATTCCATCTAATTGTGACTAGATCAACCCAAGTGGCTACGTCATCATTTCTTTTGTTTCACTGCTTCCTTTTCTATATAGGCAACACCTTAGAATAACAGCCGTTTCTTTTGAAAATATGCAGTATTGGAGACAGGGTAAAAATGTGATGACCAGTTTTACATAGGTTCCATTTCCTTTCAGCATCACAATTAAATGAATCAGTGAAGTTACACCTAAAGTATGTGCTCGCTTTGAATCAGCAACTTACCTTTACTTTCCATCCCCCTGTTAAATCCACTAATACACACTCAGAACAAAATATAATCAGTTTCCACAGCCAAGCTGTATTGCGGTACTTCCCAAACAGAATAACATGAGAAAGGTTTACCAATGATTAGTATGTTACCTTCTCCATTATGCTTGACTGCCTCCTGGCACTCGCATTTAGTTTCACGAAAACAACCCAAAATCATTTAATAGACCTGATTTTAGAGCCTTTGGGAGGGGAGCTGAATTTATGCCCCAGGGCCCTGGAAAAAGGCAGGGAGAGGGAGAGATGGAAGGATCACAGTGCAACAGTAAATAACGTTACAGTATGAATAATGAGCTCCCTCTGTGCCGGGGCCTCAACTGGACTAATGACAGAGACCTGTTTTAGATTAGTGTACATGTGCATGAAGAAATACACAAAAATCCACACACACACACACACAGTAGAGAGGTCCCATCAGTTTAGACAAACTGTTTCTCCTGGCAAGAGGAGCTCTGTACCAGGCAGTAAACTGGAGGAAACAAACAAGGCAGAGGGCAGCACACTCATCTTTAGTCACCCATTAACTTTCTCCTTTGAATTGTCATGAATGGGCCTCATCTGTTTCCCACTGTTGGTCTCACTCTTACCAGAGCTTTTCTTCTAAGAAGGCTGAAACCAAGACTGCCTTCAGCACAGGGTGAGAGATATACAATACTTGATACATCGACTATGCATCGATGTTCTCATTGTGGTGCAGGTCTGCCATCTGCTGTCAGGAGTAGGCTCATTTTAAGGAAACAGTCATGCAATGATGTGCACATCATGGTTTATTTAAAAATCCTCCAGTTTTTAGTTTCAGTATCTCAAAATACACATCACACAATAGTTCATCCATGTCAAATGTTCATCTTTTTAAATTACAAACTTCAAACTCACTGTACAAAGCTAGTGTGATTTTTCAGCTGTGCTCTACACAGTAGCCTTTAAAATAATAGACTGAATAACTTTAACAGCATGTGGTGCTTTCAAAGAACCAAGGCAAATAAATCCGTAGCAATAAAGAATATAATCTCCCAGTATAAATTTCAGGCTACTATTACTAGGTCGAATTCTACATTTCAGGAGGTTGGTTGCCTGAAATGAGCAGAGTGAGGGCTGGGACAGCATTACAACAAATCTATGAGCATGCTTCATCATGTCAATTATCTCTATATGACCTAAGTGTCATTATATACTCCATTGGTACATGAACCTTGTTTAGTATTAGATTAGTACACTCTGATTCCACCACTAGGTTAGGATATGCAGGTGACTGGGCAGATTTAGTCAATATAAAGTGTGTCTGCAAAAAAAAAAAAAAAAAAGATATACACCGCGTACACTCATGGCTGCACAACTGCTGCCAAAAACAGTGATACTAGAGTTAAATTTAAGCCAAGCGCTGCAGTACTAATTCATGTGCCTTCAGCTGCTTCCTCCTTGGTCGATTCTATGTGTCAAAGTGGCTCGGACTGTTTGTTTTTTCAGTCTCAGTTCACATCCTGCCCGCAAGCTCCTGGCTCTACTGGCAAGGAGAGACTAAGGCAAGGCAGGGTGAAAGAAGGTGAGAAGGCACCATAACTCTCAGTCTGCCTCTTCTTCCCCTTCATCGCTTCTCCAGTTTTTTGAATCTGGCCTCTGTAAAAGATGAAGAGAGTCAGGGACTTGATTTCTCTATAGCTTAAGCCCAAATGAAACATGATCAGGCAGCGTTTGGACATCTTTGTGGGCTGTAATGTAAAGAACTATCTATGGCATCACAGCACCATCTGCTGGTTCACTTCATAATGCTTTGCAACATGAGCTTATAGATGTGACAGGACTATTATTGGATTGGACCGCACATACCAGAATAGATAGCCAGCACATAAAGAATAAGACCTATATGTTCAAACTGTCCAGTTGAAAGACAAGACATTCAGCAAACATAGTAAATTAAAGGAGGCGTATTGTGGAATTTTAAGTTCAGAAGAAATCATATATATATATATATATATATATATATATACATATATATATATACATATATATATATGTGTGTGTGTGTGTGTGTGTGTGTGTGTGTGTGTGTGTGTGTGTGTATATATAGGCCCTGGGAGTTAAACACACTGACACTTAAGAAAATACAAGCAAATAGACAAAACACAAGAAAACACCTCCATCAGTTTGACAACACACGTGCTGCAATGTGTTAGGGTGAGCCTCCAAGGCCACCATACTTATATAATTCAAAGCTTGACTTAAAAAGGATCAGCCTCATTAATTATATTACTCAGCAGATTATTCATTGCAAAGTTATACTTCTGTATATTGAATGTCTTACCCAGCTTCTTGGAGTATGTGTCCAGTTTGTAAGCAGCTTGTTCAAGTGCAGACACTTGCTCCTCTATCTGATTTATTTGGTCCAAGTAGGGCTGTAAACTAGCATCTTAAGCAAAAACACATCCCATTCAGGAGTTAATGGCACAGTAGTAGAAATAATATATGAACTAAAGATACCAACAAAAAAAAACAGTTTTTGTGCATACACAGTGTATCTTCACTCACACTTGTTATTGAGATCCTGCAGGTTCCGGCTGATATTGATGCTGATGTCCTTCATTTCCATGTACTTCAGACTGGTGAGCTTGTTCATGTTCTCCAACAGACGGTAATCCTCACAGGTGGCTGAGAGAAACAAGGGTAACGAATGAAGATGAGGAAAGAAAACCAAGCATCAGTAATTACTCCTCTACATTGCAGCTGTGTCTGTGTTTCAGGGAGAAGAGGAGGAAAAGAGAGAAGGGCACAGTGTGTTAAAAGACCTGTGAGTTCCCCTTGCAGGAAGATGGACATCTTTTCAAACATGTCAGTGCACAACTCGTTGATATCAGGCTCTGCGGGCTCCACAGCCTCCTCTGCTGTCTCCACACCCCCATCACCTGAACACAATCACAAAGACAGAGCGCAGCTTGTCAGTCCACGTCCAACACTAAATGTTAGGCCCAAAGCCTAATTTAAGAGATATTATTAAATTAAGCTAAGTGACATGCAATGTAACCGACGCTTAAATGAAAAATACATTGGCTTCTGTGCGCCGTTAGCATTAGCGCTGCTGCGGAAGCTGCAGGAAACTCTTCTCACTGTTGGTGTGGGGCTTCCTCGGAGCGGCCGCCGGGCTGTCCGCTGCATCCTCCGGCCCTTCTGTGTGACCGCTGGAGCTTGGAGCCGGGTTCGGAGCCGCTGGTGCCCTGGAGATGCTTTCCATTGCAGAAGCGTCGTCTCCAGTTGCAGCCATTTTGTTCCTGTTTTGACTGAGTCACATGAGCCGAGCGGTCACGTGACGCTCACCCGCCACGACAGACCACCCCCCCACTCGCGCGCATTGCCACGCCCTAATGTCGTCTCAGATGGTTGTGGGTGTAATGTTTTTAAAACTTGATTAACAAAACATTGCAGGAAAATAAAGCAAAATAAAAACAACAAAACACAAGCAGGAATGATATAACGTGTAAAAAGATACATCATACACAAATTAAGAGAGAAAAAAATACAACTTAAAAAAATGAATAGGCAATATTGCAAACCAACCTAATCATCTGGTAATGTCCACAACTATGTTTGTGTTTCTCATGAGATTAGATGTTTTTTTTTTTTGTCTTTTTAATATTTTACAGACAGAATCATAGAAAGTCTCAAGCTCAACATAAAATAAGTTTTTGTTACTGAAGAAATCTGGCTTTGTGAATTAGATTTTTGCCCAAAAGACAGCAATTTTATCAGGTTATCGACTTCTTTGTTGTTAGACTGAATATTTCCCAGTTTGTAGTTTGAATTTGTGATATAATATAAATTATGATATAATTAGTTGTTGCATTTGTCAACCAGTTATTCCTGAAAATAGGAATATTCCACACAGTTTCTACAAATTTTACTGGTAAACTACTACAGCTTAATGGAAATATTTATAAGTTCAGTTTTTAATAATAATAATAATTATTATTATTATTTATTTTATTTATTTATTTATTTTTACAGCACAATTCCGCAAAGTTGATTTTTTTTTCTTAAGAACAGCCTGTAATAATTTTGAAGGACATAGTAAAACCAATTTCATTGCAATATTGGCAGTATTAGGCTACGTCTTTTAAATCACCTCATCTAAAATAACAGGAGGCGGACTGTAGCTAAAAAGGGTGGCTACTAAATATCCAAGAGTTAAGTCTAAGTGGAGTAAGTGTGAAACAACAACCATCTTGACTGAAGAAATATTACATGCACATCTTGGATGCATTTTTTCCCCTCTCTATTAGGGAAGCCAATTAGATGAAAAATTAGCTGAAAGATTCAGAGATTATTTAAAAAAAAATAAAATAAAACAAAGCACATTCATTGTAAATCAGAATTTATCATAATCTGCATATTTTTTCAACTGCAATTTTTTTTTCTTTTCCCTGACGAAAATGGGCTGTCGCCCTTTTTTAATGTTCATAAGAAAGTGAAAGTGACACTGCTGTTAAACAGTGATTATTCTTAACAACGATAACCTCTAGGGCTCTTCGCCGTGCGCGCTCCCGCAATGAGCATGCAGTTCCTGGCGACGGAACTCGCCATAACACCTGTGTCGGCGCTGTGGAGGGGGAGCCAGATCGTGACAGACTAGCAGCAGCGGACTGTAAACATGGCGGCGTGCACAGCTACAGGGCTGTGCCGAACACCCCGTTACTACTAGTCTGAGAGACAGAGACACCCCAAAAATGGAGACCGAAGAGGAGCAGCACATAACGACGCTGCTCTGCATGGGTTTCCCAGACCCAGACGTGATAAGGAAAGCGCTCCGGCTGGCAAAGAACGACATCAACGAGGCAGTGGCGCTCCTGACGAACGAAAGCCCCGGACTCGGGTATGGATACGAGCCCATGGAGAGCGGGCCTGCTCCCGGCTTGGGCTCGAGTGGAGACGGGGAAAACAGCGGGCGGACTGGCACGGGAGGGTTTGATCCCCCGCCCGCATACCACGATGTGGTGGACAGCGAGGTAAGAGCAAGCGTCGATCGGAGGAGCGAGGGAGGAGAATGTGGCTAATTGCAACTTAGTGAGAGAGAGAGAGAGAGAGAGAGAGAGAGAGAGAGTGGGCTCGCCCATTTAACTAGCTAAGTTAGCAGCTTCACCGCTACATGCACCGAGCCCAACGTGAGCTGTCAGAGCAGGAGGTGAAATACTCTCCAGTCCCACGGAACGAGGCATATCACTGGCTCATAGTAGCTGGAGAACTGCCTGTTAACATGAGGGGTAGCTACTCAAATAATGAGGCTAAAAAGCATTAATAAACTTACAAGCTAACCTAGCTAGCTACTAGCCTGCTAGCTAGCGTAAGTTGAGAGTTGAACCCGCCAGTGTAACTGGACCAGGAGGAGCGGCACGGAGGCATCACTCTGGAGGATTGCAGTCACAGGTTTTTTTCTGGGTGTACTCTGGTAATGATAATCATTTCCGTCTGTTTGCCTGCAGACAGTTGGCCGGATCTGTTCAGCCTGCTTTGCACAGGTTCGCTAACATTAGCTGGCCGGTTGGCTGACAGCGTCAACCGTGCTCATAGCCTTCCGAGATTGCAGTCCACTCGAACCGGACTGGGAAGCGGTTTCGCAATTTCTTTGGTATACGTGGGAACCTTGCTCAATCTCCTGCCCAAACTCTGTCGAAATGTCAGGTCCTTGTGTCTATGAGTGATTACTCGTACTTGATGCTTCTAGGCCAGTCACTGGTCCTTTGACAACCATTTGACAGTTGTCAGTAATTTACCTGCAGGTCCTATCACTTCGGCCCAGTTTACTGCGACAGTGTAACAGTAAACTTCATTGGCTACTCATAAATACCTGTATACATAAGACATGGCAGAATTGCTTTGACTTAGACCCGGAGGAGCTTGAGGCTGTTTGCCTTCAGCAACTTGACCCCAAACCTGTTGCCTTACTAGATCTCATAAAATCTTGCAGGTGCTGTCAAAAGGGAGCACAGCTTTCTTAGAAAGTCACAAGTAATTTCATTTGTACAATTATTGATTCAGACTTTTCAACCACTCGCTGCGTTCCTTTGATGGTGATGTTGTTTGAGCTCAGTGCTGTTTTTGTGGGCCAGCAGAACAGGTACAAATAAATCACTGTGGTCCCAATACCTGTCAGCGATTTCCTTTAAATCTTCTTTCTCCGTCTCTCTCTCATCACCACTGCCACAGTTTGATGCAGGCTGTTGTAGTAAAAGTGTAGAAAAAAACAACCATTTTCAGTAGAAAAATCAGAAAATAGCTCGCAGCTGCAGGTCAGTGTGAATAACAAGCCCATTTTTGAAAATGTTTGGTGTAATGACTTTTTTCTCTCATTAATATTTTTGAAACATTTACAGAAATCATAAGTGTCACTCACAAGTGTCACGTTATAAGTTCTGAAACATACAGTATATGGAGTAAGTTCAAAAGGAGAAAGTGCTTTATTTACTTTTTTTCTCTTCCTCTGTTTGTTGTATTTGTCCCTAAGAGGCATGTCACGGGCCTTTGGCCCCATGTTATGCTCCTAAATATAGCCCCGTAGGCTCCCTGACACACACAAACACATTGCAGTTTTTGCAGCAGGTTCCAGAGGGGTTGCAGGGTGCATAGTAACAGGGTGGCGCTGAGTTACCTCATGGTCCTGCGCAGCCACACACACACATGCACACTGTGCCTTTGAGACTTGAACCTTTCCCCTAAAGGCTTCATGAAACACACAGAGCTTTGCAGCTTATCTGCATTTGTGTTTTCATGTTAGATAGTGATTTGTGAAAGGTTGTGTTAAAGTTAAATTTAGGGTAAAATGTTTATTAGATTAGATTAGCCCTCTCTCTTTCTTTCTTTCTCTCCTCTCTCTCTTTCTCTCTCTCCTCTCTCATCCATCTAGCTGTCATTTCTGATTTTCTTAGAATGGGAAAGAATGAAATATGATGCTTCTCTGTTGCTTCCTCCCCTCTTCCCCTCTTCCCTTCCTCCTTTACTCCTCTACTTAATGCCCAGTCCATCAATTTATATTGTACATCTATCAGTGTGCAGCACAGTAAAACATGCACTGAACACACTGACCATTATGTAGGCTAATGTGTGGAGATGTATTCAAAATGGTAAGACTTGACCTAACTACACTTTGCTGTATTAATATTTATTCTGTACCGCAGCTGCAGGCAAAATGGTCAAATGAATTGTAATAGTTTTGGTGATTTATAATGAACTAAGAGCAGAATCCCAAAGCTCAGTCATAGTTAAAGATACTTTTTTAAACAAGACAGCAGCTCGAGCCTCCATCGAGTGTCATGCTTCGTTAAATAGCTCAGTCATAGAGCTATTATAATCATCAGTTGATGTCAGATGTGACGTGCCTTTGTTTCTTTAGTGTGCTGAGCTGTTCCACTGGGCAGCGCTGTCAGAGGGAGGTTCTGTAGTTTGATCATGAATATTCAGATCACTTCATGAATATGTAAACAACTTTATGATGTAAATAATTCAAAAATCCTTTGTCTAGTTGTTGCTCTCATCACACATACTCACAGACGTTACCACCTCTGGCCATTTTGTTTTCTCAGAGCAGCAGAATGCCGAGGCCGAACTTGGCATTTTGAACCATAACCAAGTGCCTTTCATAACCTGTTCAGATATTGTCATTTTGGCTAGTGGTATACCGCAAACAAGCCAGCGTCATGTCATATGGCAGGGTAGTCATTACACTTGACACATTGCAGCCCTTTTGATGTAACTGCACAGTAAAGTACTTGAAAACAAGCACCTGTCTGGATTTAAAAGCTGCTTGAGAAAAGACGCAGGGAGAAAGAGATGCAAAGAAGAAGGGCAGATCATAGAGGAGAGGACACAGTTTCCAGATGACGGCTATCGCTCTTCTCCCAGAGGGAGGAAACAAATCAAGCCTCACCCTGTCTGACTTTATCATTGCTGGAGGCCATTTGGATTATCCCAGGACCACATAGAGGACAGTTGCAGTGTCATTTTAAAAACAATGAGAGGAGCAGTGTGAAATAAATTCATCCACTTTATTAGATTGTAATGTTGTGTTGCAGAGGAGCAATGATGAGAATGGGAACTGCTCGGGGGGAAGCATGGAGTTCCCCACCACCAACCTGTATGAGCTGGAGAGTCGAGTCTTTACCGATCACTGGTCAATACCTTACAAGAGAGAGGAGTCCCTCGGCAAGTGCCTCATCGCGTCCACCTGCCTTGCCAGGCATGGTAAGATTGTGTGTGTGTGTGATTAAAAAGCTTTGTTTTTTTAAGTCTGCGTTGAACTAAACACTGTCCATCTGTGTTACTGTGTGGGTGGCAGGTTTTTTTTGCACCGTTGGGTGTTTTTCACATGTCGATATTTTGAATACTTGTGTTACATGGCTCAGTCTGCATGTTTCAGATTAGTTTAGATGTGGGTTTAACATGTGAATCCAACATCTCCCTCTCCATCAGGTCTCGCTGACGCTGATGAGAACTGCAAGCGGTTTATGGATCGCTGCATGCCGGAGGCCTTTAAGAAGGTGAGAAATAAAGAAACAGAGCTCTAAGTGACTGTGCAGCAGTTGATTAATTAACATATATTTACACTGACTTTTCTCTCGTCTGCCCACAGTTGCTGACTAGCAGTGCAGTACACAAGTGGGGCACGGAGATTCACGAGGGGATCTACAACATGCTCATGCTGCTGGTGGAGCTGGTTGCAGAGAGGGTCAAGCAAGACCCTGTACCTGTAAACCTGATGGGAGTCCTGACTATGGTGTGTCCTCTCTCACTCTGTCTGTTTGTCTGCTTGTCACTCTGTCTTTTTTCTTTTTCTTTCTGTAAATATTTTAACTTTTAAGTAACTGAGTTGAAAACAAGATAAAATCTGAGAAACAAGCGTCAGTCAAATCTTCTAATTATTATCTCATGCATACCCAGCTTTATGGTCTATTTTCCTCTAAATGGACCATAGTTTAAAAACATCATGTTATGTTGAAGAAGACTTGAAACTAGAGACTGAGACCATGAATTCATCAGGAAAACGTTTACTGAGGTAGTAAATCAAGTGAGAAGTAGAGACATTTTCCCATAGACTTCAATACAATCAGACTTCTTTCTACAACCAGTGGAGTCGCCCCCTGATGGTTATTAGATAGAATACAGGTTTAAGGCACTTCAGCATTGGCTTCACTTTTCAGACCTGGAGTCTACATCCAGGTTTATATTCAGTCTGTGGTAAAAAAGCCTGTGGTGCAAGATTCAATGCCACTGTGTCTATTTGTAAAAGTTATTGGTCCATTGTTAACATGATATGCTTATTTTCTCTCTCCTTTGGCAATCACACGTGTGGCATTATGTGTTTGAAATTTATCTGTATTTATGCTCTGTATCTCTCTTGTTATGTCCAGGCATTCAACCCTGATAATGAGTACCACTTTAAGAATCGGATGAAGGCCTGTCAGAGGAACTGGGGTGAAGTTTTTGGAGATGAGGCCAACATGTTTGCTGTCTCTCCCAGCAACACCTATCAGAAAGTAAGAGACTCGTCCTTTACTGTAGGTACTGTGAAGTGTTAATGCAGTATGTGTGCCAGTTTTTCCAGATGCACTTGCAAGTATGTAAAGCTGTGCTAGTATTTATACACACATTCCCTTATTAGCTTGTGTTTACGCTTCATAGTCAGGTTCATGTTCGGGGGCAGACGGACAAGTTCTTCAAACTCGGGGTTGTGCAACTGAGCCGCAGGGGCTCAGCAGAACATGTGTGACTGACACACAACAGCTGTCAGAAAAACTTGGTGTGCTTGCGTACGCACTTGTGTGTGTGTGTGTGTGTGTGTGAGTGAGTGAGTGAGTGTGTGCATGTGTGTGTGTGCGGGCTTGTTTTTATATCCCGGAGGGTTAAACATGAGTGCACACAAGAATTGAGGACCTCACGTGTAGACAGACTGAGGGTATAGACTTGGATTTAGGGTCTGATGGTTAATATTCAGGGGGGAAAGGCATAATGTCAAAGAGTGTTCCCCACAGAGATAGTGAAACAAAGTTCGTATGTGTGTGAGTGTGCATGTGTGTCAGAAATTTGCACTTCACATTCATTGCTGAATAAAGCCACTGAAAACATAATTATCTGTTGCAGGAGCCTCATGGTTGGCTGGTTGATTTGGTGAATCGAGTGAGTAACACTGATATCGTCTCCATATACTCGTCATCTCACAGTTGTATCAGTTTTGCCTGATATGTTTTCTTTCCTTGTGTTTTTTTTTTGTTTGTTTTATTTTGTGAAGTTTGGAGAGTTGGGAGGATTCACTGCCATCCAGACTAAGCTCAACGCTGAGGAAATCGAGATTGCTGTAAGACCATTCTTCCTTACCTTTATCTTTTTGCCCTCTTCACAAATCGCCTGACATGTCTTAGGAGTGATGAAATAGTTCCCACCCTGGTGATGGATTGAGAGAGTCTATACAGGCAAAAGGTCACCATGTTTACCCCCACTGCTCTCAGCTGCAGGGTGCTGAATGTCTCTCTCTTTTCCCTCCTCAGTAATACTCACTTACACACAAACGCACTCTCATCCTCCCGCTGCGTGATGGGTGAAATGCTCTGTTGTGTTACGTGTTCTGAGGCATCCTTGTACTGATGCTTCCTTCTGGGAACCTGGCCGGAACCACAGCAGTACATAGCCATTGATTCGTGCACACATGCTCCCTCTAACCATTAGCATATTAATAAGGCAGGGACTGGTTTGTGAACCACTGTTGCAGTCATCGGTGGCGGTGGGAGCTCAGTAGAGTGTGTGAGCTGTCGGATACCTAACATGCTCCAAGCACAGGAGAGAGAGAGACACTGTGAAAGTGAAGGGGGGAAAAAAGATAATGGGAAGAGTGCTTCCCTCCTCTACTGACTCCCAGGGGAGACTTATTCATTAGTCTGCTTTGAGTAGGAAGTCAAGTGCAAATGGAGGATTTTCTGTCTTAATAAAGGAGGAACATGAAGGAGCTGATCTCAGGGAGTCCAGAGATGGAAGATAGTCAGAAAAACTAAGACAGGAACACGGGAGCTATTCAGTAAGCTCCTTTGATTTGTCACTGAGTGACAGTCAACAGCTGGGCTCCGGTACTGGAAACTCACCCACACATCTGGTTATTCTCCCCTCCCCGTTTTGCTCCCATGCAACAGTGAAAACATAGTGTCACACACGGTTTGATCGCTGACGTTAACATTTTAATCTGAGAGCAGTGGTAGAGTGTTGTTGTTGTTGTTGTTGTGCGGTTGAAGGAGCAGTTCTTCTTCTTCGTCTTCTTCTTGTTATTGTTGTTGTTGTTGTTGTGCGGTTGAAGGAGCAGTTCTTCTTCTTCGTCTTCTTCTTGTTATTGTTGTTGTTGTTGTTGTTGTTGTTGTTGTTGTTGTTGTTGTTGTTATTATTATTATTATTATTATTATTATTATTATTATTAATAATAATAATAATAGTCACATCACAGCTGGGATTGATAGATTCATTTCCATTTTGGCTTGTGTCACGTCTGAGTTATTGTGTCTCTTTCCATCTGCTGCTCAGTGTGTATCAGCTCTGGTCCAGCCTCTTGGAGTTTGTGCAGAATACCTAAATTCCAGCCTTGTCCAGGTGAGCTGACACACACACACACATACACATATACACACTGAGTGGTTCTATACTGAGCCTTATTCGATTTTGTATCTTTCCTTTGTAGCTACTGTGTTTGTATGTCTGCAGTCTCTCTGTGTGTGGTTTTTTTTCCATTGTTGAAATGATCAGTTTTGTTTGTTTATGTGACCTCTGCACTCCATTCTGATTTATACTCTATTTTTATTCGCTGTATCCTCTTATTGTTTTGCCATTGCATTTGCCAACTTTTCCCCTACATGGATCAACAAAGTCTTGTATTGTTCTTCCTCAGCCAATGCTTGATCCAGTCATTCACAAGATGATCACATATGTGCAGAACCTGGAGGAAAAGGATCTTAAAGACAAGGTGGGCTTTGCATAGTTGTCACCCTGCTATTAGACATTTACTGAAATTCACAGAAAAAAGGGCTAAATTATTTGTGTCTCACATGTGGTACATCCAGCGTGTTTGTGAAATCCAATAAAAACAGTTGGTGATGTTGTGGGTTGGAAGCCAGTGAGGGATGTTGTGCAAGTTGCTGATGGATCTTGGGGATAGTATTTTCTACAGTAATATATATAACTTTATGTTCTATTTTTTTGTTGAGGTGTGTATTTACATTATCACAAATGTTTCCATCAATTTTCAAACCAGAGAAATCTGAGTTTAATCATGAAAACACTCTGCTTCATCTGGTCACCTGCCAGTGACGTCATATCCCCTACGTGCCACTTAGTGTTGTAGTGGTCTGCCAGAAGCTCAAAATCGACTTATCCAGTTTTAAGTTACATTTTAAAGATATACTTTTTACACCTTGGTTGTTTTCAACTATATATTTGAACCAGATGAAGAATTTTAGTCATCACATGTCTGGAACTGAAGTTATCAGAGACAAAAGCTGAGCTAATGTTTGACAGCTCAGTTCTCAGCTGCTCAGAGACGTCCTGTGTCCACTGAAGAGTGTTGGTGAATCAGTGATTTATAAAGTAAACTGCTTTATTCTGTTTTTCTACTGGTTTTAATCCCCTGGTCTGTTTTTTATGGAGAGGAGGAGACCTCCCCAGCTCCTGGTAAAACCTCCTGAACCTCCTGTCACCCAGCACTGTCTTTTGTTATTGTTTAGACTGAGAGACCCCGAGCAGCAGAAGTTACATACTGTGTGTTTAAATCAAGTCCTTCAGATCCAGTTGCATGGTTCAGAAGTGGGGGGGCGTGGCTTAGCAAATACAGAACTGTAGAGAACAGTTGATCTCCACCTACACCTGGCTCACCTGAACTGTTAGTTTAGAAATGAAAAATGAACAAATAAGAGCACAACCACGCTGTTTTGGAAATGTAAACAAAATTTTTGACTGATGATATCGAGACACACAAACACACACACACACATACACACACACACAAACTCAATGTAGTTTTATATGATGGATGAGGTTAACGTCAAAATGGATGGATGTATAACTTTTTTTGACATAACAAGACAAATGTTTTTATGTTATTGTATCTTTAAGTGTTGTTGATTGTGAAGTTATCACTTAGTCATTATTTGTTTGTCTTGTAACCATAGCGCCTGGTCAGCATCCCAGACCTGCTGTCGGCCATCAAGCTGTTGTGTATGAGGTTCCAGAGAGAACTGGTTGCCGTGGTGGACGATCTGCGGTTGGACACTCTGCTGCGTATGCTGAAAACCCCCCACTTCTCCACCAAGATGAACTCTCTGAAAGAGGTCAGCTCTTCAAGATCCTGACCTGTCAAGTTACCTTTTTTTTCTTGGTGCTTCAATCGGTGTGTGATCTCACTTCACATCGTTTTTATATGTGTCTGTGTCTCAGGTGACAAAGTTGATAGAAGAGAGCACGGTGTCGAAGACGGTGAAAAACGCCATCGACACAGATAAACTGCTGGACTGGCTTGTAGAGAATTCAGTCCTGTCAATAGCACTGGAGGGTAAGAAAATTCACGTGAAGTTGTTTACATGTCAGTCAGATTGTCTGTTTTCACTGTCGTGCATTAAATGTTTTCTCTGTACCAGGTAACATTGATCAAGCTCAGTACTGTGAGAGGATTAAGGGAATCATTGAGCTACTGGGGAGTAAACTGTCACTGGATGAACTCTCTAAGATCTGGAGGATTCAGGTCAGCACCAGTGAACACATCACAGTAGTGCTGCATGTTTTATTGTTTCATTTTCATTCAACAGGTTTGTCTGCGTTTACAGTGACAAGTGGATGATTTGTTTCTTGTGCACGCGTTTCAGGCGGGCCAGTCATCAACTGTGATCGAAAACATTCATACAATCATCGCTGCTGCTGCTGTGAAGTTCAGCTTTGATCAGCTCACCCACCTCTTTGTGCTCATACAGAAGGTCAGTGCTACAGAGTCTGCAGCTGGAATTTACAGCAGTAAATCAATGCAAAGTGGCGAGTAAGACCGTGTGTGCACTTTAATAATAATGTGACTGCATGTGATTTAGAGCTGGGAGGTTGAGAGCGACCGTGTGAGGCAGAAGCTGCTCAGTCTGATCGGGAGGATCGGCAGAGAAGCTCGCTCTGAAACTACAACTGGAAAGGTATGTCTGTGTATCTGTCATCCTGTCAAGGCGAAGGACGTGAGGAGAAATGTGTCAGGTGTGGTTACGTTTGGCCTTCAGTCTGAAGCGTCTTGTGTTTGTCTGAATTCATTCAGGTGCTGGAGGTGCTGTGGGAGTTGGCTCATCTCCCCACCCTGCCCACAAGCCTAGTTACGCAGGCGCTGGAGGAGCACCTGGGGATCCTGAGCGACGCCTATGCTGTCAAGGAGATGGTGAAACGCAATTACATCATTAAATGTATTGAGGACATTAAGAAGGTGAGACAGAGACGCTCAGTTTATCTATGTAGATGTGAGGGTGGGAAAAATGTTGGTTAGTGTTTCACTGGGCCATTGCTCAAATAACGCAGCTGTTTATTCCATGTAGAAACACAGGGGCTTTTTATTGTGCAGCTGAAAACTGCAGCTCAACAGGTTTACAGCAAACGCTACATTGGGCCCCAACATTTTTCTGCCTGCTGTGACAGTTTTGGTCTAAAGTTAGCATGTCCATGTCAGTGCTGCAGCTTCACTTTGTTTACATCTGTCACCTGAGTCCAGCATCCTCAAAGCTGAGGTGGGGTTGTGGATGTGGGGCTCCTCTGGCTGTCAGGAGTTAATTATGTATTTTATTATATATATATATAAAAGTCATAATTTCCTCTCTTGGCTGATTCAGTCCAAGAAACACTGCGACACTTCAATGCTTCCCTCCGTTGTTATTCCGTTCTGTCCAAAGCTCTGCCTCAGTTATTTGAATTAGCAGAGGTTGTTTATCAAGACGCTTTCAAACAAATTTCCCATAATTC
The DNA here is from genome assembly GCF_046630095.1 of Trachinotus anak. Taxonomy (NCBI): domain Eukaryota; kingdom Metazoa; phylum Chordata; class Actinopteri; order Carangiformes; family Carangidae; genus Trachinotus; species Trachinotus anak. The sequence continues at coordinate 3,726,018 of NW_027273861.1, read as the reverse complement.
CTTCATATTCATATTTGCACAAAAATAGGATTAATCAAATCATAATGAAAACATAATAAAATACACATATTATAACTGAATGTGGTTCTTTAATGGAGAACCTTTTAGTTAGTTAATTTAATTATAGCAGAATGTAAACAGTTGATAAAGGGCTTATAACAGACTGTAATGTAATTGTGAGCAGGTTTAAGTGTTTATTAATGTATTAGTCAACAACTATAACTTCTCCTTTCAGTACTGTCAGTTAAGGCTATAAACACATAATGTTTCAAGATTCTTTATTTGTCACGTACACAGTTAAAATAAATTAGATTAAAGGGAAATTTGAAAAGACTAAGCAATAAAAAAATATATATATAGAAAATGAATGATAATAGAGTAAAACACAGTTGTAATGATATAAACTGTGTCTTTGCAAGTGGAAGGAGTATGTCTTATATTAACACATGGGAGAACAAGGTTTGACGACCTGTGCTGTCATTCTGCAGCTTTAAATGAAGCTGAAAGTTTGGCAGGAATTCATGTTTCATCACGCCTCTCTGAATGTGTCAGTCAGCGATGCATTCAGGAGTGCTGGTATCAACTGGTCCACCTGAATACCACAGAGGTGTGGTTAATGTTTTTGGTTGCACTGTGCTTTTCCTGCTTTCACGTGATGTCCTTAATATCTGTGATGAAAACTGCCTGTGTGTTTACCTGCAGCCACACACACTGAACTAAAGATACCTCTCAGCCTCACAGTCTGTCCCACCTCCAATGAAATGTATGTCTCTAGACTCACGCTCAGGAGGACAGTAAAGGCAGCGACACTCAAAGCTCATTTCTCACTGGCACTTGGGGCAAGAAGAAAGCTAACTCTATGGTCAAAGTAAGAGAAGAAATCCCAGACAATCTGTAATTCCACTGACTGATCTGTGTCCAATCTCGCTGCTTCACGCCTGACTACCAATCGCGGAGGAGGGCTTGACCACAAAGGGGTTTCATTGGTCATAGGTTGATCATTTCACACTTGATTCTAACACAAGGTAGTTTAACCAGGTGTATGTCAATCTTCTGCTTTGGCACTGACTCATGATTCACACAGTGGTGTTGATCTGGTCCTGGGTGAGAGCTGGCTGAATGAAATGAGTGATTGAGCTGCTGGATGAGGAGCCGGTTTTGGTGGACGTGCTATCACGGTTACTTAAGCAAAGAGGAATCTAATCAGAGCCAGGGATATCCAGAGATTTACACAGGAAGTAGGTGTTTGATATTTGATTTAAACTGATTTGACAGACTTTATGACTGTTTGCCAAATACATCCCTGGCTCTGATTTTCTTTTTTTCTCATGTTTTCTCAAAGCCTTGACTACAAAAACGGAGCATCTGTGATGACAAACTATTGACATCTGATTAAATCTGATTAGTAACGACCATCACAGACCTCTGTTTTTGTGGCATGTCCCTGTGTGCTTGTTCTTATTCAGCCGATTTCATTATCTGGTGTGTGTGTCTGTGCCTGTGTTTGCGTGTTGGTCGCAACAGGCTTCTCAGCAGAGCAGTCCTCAGGCGGTCTGGGTTGTTCCTGCTCTCCGTCAGCTGCACGAGATCACCCGCTCTTTCATCAAGCAGACGTATCAAAAACAAGACAAGGTAACACGACCAACGCACGCAGAAAAAAAACATCATCAAAGTGTACGATCAGGTGGCGCGTTTCTATGATAACCTCCCCCTGCCTCCCCACAGAGCATCATCCAGGACCTGAAGAAGAACTTTGAGATCGTCAAACTGATCACGGGATCCCTCGTGTGCTGCCATCGACTCGCCGTCACCGCCGCCGGAAATAGTGGACTCTCTGGGTTGACCCTGGTGGATGGACGATACACCTACCAGGAGGTTTGTTTTTGTTACTTTTAATTATCTTTACTGTTCTAAGGAGCTGAAACACAGCTCATACAAATGATTGATGATAGAGTTTATAATTTGACACTGGTGAGAGTTGGAGGGTAAAGATGACACATGGCTCTCTGAATTTTTGTTTAGTATCTGGACAGCCACCTGCGCTTCCTGGCCTTCTTCCTCCAAGAGGCCAGCCTCTACCTGGTCTGGAACAGGGCCAAAGAACTCTGGGAGTGCCTGGTGTCAGGGCCGGATGTCTGTGAACTTGACCGTGAGGTATGAAAACAGTTATGCAAACGCAAACCCTTGTCCCTGCCCATTTGTTTGTCATAGCCAGCAGCTTTCTGCGGATGACTGCGCCAGAGGAGCAAAGGTGGAAAAACCTATTCTCTGTTCTCAACGTTCTTTAAGGAACACGTACAAGGGTCAGACACAAAAACAAAATTATGGCACGTTTTAGAGACGCAGACCGTAAAACTTCAATTAGAAGCAGAGTCACAATTAAAGGCTGAGTCACTTTTACTGTCCTGGTGTGGCTGCACACTTTGACAAATAAACGCATGTCTCAATTAGACGCCCGGTTCTGTGGATGTACTGTTGTGAGAGTGAACGACACTTGCGTTCAAAAACCATGGCAGCAAAGAAGAAAAGGTACAACATGAAATTTGAACTGTCGGTTATCAAATTTGCTAATAGAAATAAAGGTTTAAATAACTATGGTAACTTTTGGCTTTCATCCTTTTAATGTAGGCTACCAGCACTTTGATGTGGGTCAAAAGAATGATTCAGAATATGTTATTTGATAACCTGGTAATATTTATACCAGTAATATTCATACCGATTTAATTAATTAGTTTGATAGTATTTCCCATCTTTGCTGACTCCCATCGAGTTTTGTGCGAAAGGAATTAAAGGTCTGTCCCGTGCAAACATCTGCCCCAAATATATGTTTAATTCAGTGTCTGAGGCAAATTAAAAGCCCAGGCTGTCAATTGAAGTTTTACGGTACATAGGTTTTAGATCCTGGTTCGTGATATTGTCTCAGAAATAATTATTCGTTTAATGTTGGGAGTAAAACTGTTGATCAGAATGATTACATTTATTGCACTGACTGTTGCACCTTTCATTTCTTTTAATAGTTCAATGTACATGTTATCATTTTATCTAACAAATTAAAAGTACTGCCACAGAGGCACTACTTTTAATTTGTTAACCAAAGGAATATTGTCAGATTACCCTCTGGAGATCCCTCTATCCGGTCTTCAGTTCAGTGAAGCTTGAACTTGGCGTGTTTTGATGTGTGCAGATGTGTTTTGAGTGGTTCACCAAAGGACAACACGACCTCGAGAGTGACGTTCAGCAGCAGCTCTTCAAGGAGAAGATTTTAAAACTTGAGCCCTATGAGATCACCATGAACGGTGAGAGACTCTGTGAGCAGAAACACTGTTGATCCACAGCAAAGGTTATAAAGAAGTATGTGACACTTATGTTTTATGCGTCTCGCAGGATTTAATCTCTTCAAGACCTTCTTTGAGAACGTTAATCTGTGTGATCATCGCCTGAAACGGCAAGGAACACAGCTGGTCAGTCCCGACAACAACAGTTAAAATGCATTTATAATATATATGAAATAAACGACATGGTCACACTCGTGTCATATTGTCTGATTTTAGTGTGTGGAGCGCCTCGACCTGGCAGGGATGGATTTTATCTGGCGCATCGCCATGGAAACCCCTGATGAAGAAATAGCCAATGAAGCAATCCAGCTCATTATCACATACAGCTACACCAACCTCAATCCCAAGATGAAGAAGGTGAGTGTGTGTGTGTGTGTGTATGCGTGCGTGTGTGTGTGTGCATGTGTGTGTGAACATGTGCTCCTGTGGCCCAGTGTTCAGTTTCCTCGTGTGTGTGTGTGTGTGTGTCACTGTCTGAGAATAAGAGTGTAACGTTAGATGCTGCCATCTAGTTTTAAACTGTGGCAGCTTCTTTGATGCGGAGCCAGGAGGAAAAGAACAAATACAGCATGTAACAGAACCATTCCAGTGTTAACGTATATTAATATGAGCGTTTGATCCATTGCAGGATTCTGTGTCTTTGCACAAGAAGTTCATTGCTGATTGTTACAAGAGACTGGAGGTGAGTTGTCAAATGTGTTACTGGTACAAGCGATTGTGATTTTTCACAGAAATCAGTGCCTGAGAGCACTTCTCTGATTCTTTTCTTTTCAGGCAGCTAGTTCTGCCCTGGGTGGGCCTACTTTGACACATGCTGTTACTAGGGCAACCAAGATGCTGACGGCCACCGCCATGCCGACTGTGGCCACGTCTGTACAATCACCATCCAGGTACAGAGGGGGGTTTGGGTAAGAACATAGTTACTAAATCTATTGAAACATGTTGTGTTGAGTCATTTTTTGTACTTCACTACTGTAAAACAGATGTTTTGAGGATGAATCCAGTTTTTTTTAATCCCATTGACACTCTTCTACTTTGTATGTTCATGTCCAGATCCACTAAGCTGGTAATAATTGAAAGACTGCTGCTATTGGCTGAACGCTACGTCATCACTATAGAGGTAGACCATTCAGTCTTCACTCTTAATTTGACAGTAACTTTGTGAGGGGAACAAGGACATAAACGATCATACAGAGGAATGTGTGTGACATATAATTAAAAGTTGTTTTCAGCTTCACATCTGGTAAAACACTGAGATTTTTAGATGTTGACTGAATATGTTACTGAATATCTTTGTGTGTTTCTCTGTAGGATATGTACTCAGTTCCTCGGACTATTCTACCTCACGGGGCCTCGTTCAATGGACACCCAGTCACTCTTCATATCACCTATGAGTCAACCAAAGACACTTTCACCTTAGAGGTACTGTTAGACTTTTCTTTATACCCTGTAGGACATTCAAGGCTCTGTTTTAACACTCCAAAGCTCACGGTTCAGGGCGTGTACATATCTCTTTTGCTACTTTAATGGCAGAAAAAAAATTCAACTAAAGCAAATCGCATCACTGCAAACCCGGTGAGGACATTCACTCTGCTTATTGGTCAGATTGTCTGGAGGAAGCAGGAAAGTAAACACAGGAAGAAGGTCCTGCACTCTGAACTGTGACTTCTTATGTAACATGGATCAGCATCAGAAATGCCATTTCTTATGCTGCTCTAAAATGCATCTGGGCAGTTTACCTACATACTATCAAACACCAGAAAGCCCAGTTCTCTTCAGTACGTAATTATAATGCTGCACAGACTCTGACTCTGTGAAGACGAGTTGCTGTGAGACGTTTGAGAAGGATGGAGCTGATGTGGAGGATGTACAATCACATGTTACCATCAGGTCTAACTGTAGCTCAAACCTGTGAGTTCACCTGCTGGTGGGGTCGGATGGAGTTCAGAACTCTTTCACACCAAAAAGGAACAGCTCCAGAGTTCGTTTGGGACCAGACCACCTCCTCGAAAGGCTCTGAGTGCGATTGTTTTGGTCTGCACCTGAGTGTGATCACTGTGTCCACACCTGCCCAAACCAATCGCACTAAGGGGGGAAATGAACCATTGTTCAATTTTACAGTACTAAAAAGCACAGGTGTGTTAATTAATCATGGAAATGTTTCTTAAACCAATCAGAGTGACATTTCACATTTCAAGTGCACTTGCAACTTTGTGGATGACTAAAATATAATTGCACAGTGTTTCTCACAGAATTAGAGTTGATTACAAATTGTGACTGACCAGTGAGCCCAGTCCACAGTTCACAGCAGCTCTGTGTGCACTGAGGGGAAAGGAAGGGCTGAGTGAATCAACGCACTGCTCACAGCTGTACAGAGAAGCAACTGCACAAAACACAACGTTAGACATCTTTTATGTAATGAGATGTGAATCCATTTTCAGTTTATTATGAAACTGTGGTGAACACATTTGGTCTTGGTGATGAATGGGAAACACTGTGACACAGTGTGCTTGTGTGTAACAGATAGAGTGTATGTGTGTTGTGCACCCTTAAAATAAAACTGAAATACTGCACCACTGTCACACAATCACTTTCCACTGCCTCAAGATAGCAATGCGCCAACACTGCGCCTGACCTCACCTCATTTTAAGACCAACACACCTATGGGTGCTCAGACGTGCGCGGGTGTATTCACTCATTTAAACAACATCAACAAGAAAATGACTCAAACTAGCAAAGACTCTTGTGTTGCGCTTTCTGCCGGGTGTAACATAAAACACGTTATTGTGTCAAGTTACATCTAGAGATGAAATGGCTCTTCTCATTGTACGTGTGTGTGTGTCTGTGTGTGTCTGTGTGTCTCTGTCTCCTGCAGACCCACAGTAATGAAACAATAGGAAGTATTCGGTGGAAGATATCCGAGCACTTGAGCTGTCCGGTGGATAATGTGCAGATCTTTGCCAATGACAGTGTGGTAAGTGTTCATGCCTCTGTGACTGACCTGGACTCAGTTCAGCTGCTTTGTTTTAATCTATTTAATCTGTCTTTCCCTCATCAAAGTATTTTACTCCCGTCCCAATACTGTGTTTCCCCTGAAGCCAGTACACGCCTCAGTTAATTTTTTTAGGCAGGGGGCCACCTCCTCTCTGTTGGTCGGTCAGCTCGCTGCATCTATTATGTGGCAGGGGAAACACACCCTTCAACGACCTTCTTCCCTGTGTTTTCTCTCACTCCACCCCTCCACTGCCCCTCCACCGTCTGTTAGCTGACCATGAATCGGGATCAGAAGCTCCTGTCACAGCTCGGCTTCAGCGACGAACAGAGCCTGACTGTGAAGAGCTCAGGCACGGGCACTCCCTCTGGCAGCTCCGAGTCCTCCGCCTCTGCCTCCAGCAGTTCCAGCTCCGCCGTCTTCAACTCCGCCTACGCCTTGGAGCAGGTACCTAACGGACGTGACTCCAGCCTTCAGAGCTGTGGACGCACTCGGGTGTTTTTGGTTCTGACGCACTGTGCTCATGTTTTTCCATCTCCAGGAGAAGTCCCTGCCCGGTGTGGTGATGGCATTGGTGTGTAATGTGTTTGAGATGCTTTACCAACTGGCTAACCTCGATGAATCCAGGTGAGAGGTCATTTTTTCCAGGAGCTACTGTAACTGTCTTAAAGCTAATGCTATAACTGTCCTGATTAAGATTCATGCTACCAAGCTGTCACTGAAAACAAATACATTCACAGAAATATTCACTCTTTAATTAGCTGAGTTTATAAGATTCATGTGACACAGTAACTAATAACTTCATGTGACATGTCAGACAGCTTGTTCACATGTGTTTGTTCCCCTCAGGATCACCCTTCGTGTGAGGAAGCTGCTGCTGCTGATCCCGACAGACCCAGAAGTGCAGGATGCTCTCGACAACTTTGTTCCCAAAGAATCCAGCGTCTGGAGCCACCAGGTATGTCAGACCATCTGACCAAGATGATATGACCTCTGATCTGGCAGATCATCCTCTATCTGTCTCCTCATTCCTCTTTTCTGTAGAAGACGCTGTTCACCCTCGGCCAGGGAAGCGGCTCTCGGTCTCCATCCATGGCCGCCAAGCAGCAGCACCAGCCCAGCGCTGCATCCATCCTGGAGTCCCTGTTCAGATCCTCGGCACCGGGCATGTCCACCTTCAGAGTGCTGTACAACCTGGAGGTGAGCACACCTGTGAACATGCAACCCATCAACCGCTGCACATCATTTCATTTTCAAACTTTAAAGGTAGATCAGTTGGTTTGACACCTGTTCTTACGCCTCTGCTCTCTCACACCTGTCTGTGCGTTAGGTGTTAAGTTCAAAGCTCATGCCCACGTCTGATGACGAGATGGCCAAAACCAGCAGCAAGTCCTTCTGTGAGAACTTCCTGAAAGCAGGAGGTCTCAGGTAATGGCAGGAAAAACAGGCCTCTTTGAAGAAAAGTGTCTTCAGTGTTTGTTTTGTTCCACTGAGGGGGAAGCTGCTCTGTGAACTAGCACACACACATATTTGTATCTCAGGTGCTTCACAGTATGTTTTTATTTTTAACTCTGACAGTTTTGTGTCTCTGTGTCTCCTCTTCAGTCTGGTGGTGAACGTTATGCAGAGGGACTCCATCCCATCAGAGGTGGACTACGAGACCAGACAAGGAGTCTACTCAATCTGTCTCCAGTTGGCCAGGTGAACACACACACAGACACACACACAGACACACACTCTCCCTCCAGATGATTGTTTTAGCTCTGTATCAGAAGGTCAGTAACACTTGTAATTCATTATCCATGTTGTTTTTCACCACTGTTAAGGATGATTGACTGAGAAGGACCAATCAGGGAGTCTCTGCGTCATAATTTCCAAAGGTCTCTGTTTTTGCGGTTTCAGACAGAAACAGGGTCAGCAGCGTTTTCAAAAGTCATTTAGGGGGTGGAAAATTAGCCAGGCGACGATGTAGCAAAAGGGATGAGCTTTTAAACTAAAAAAATACGAGTGTGGATGTAGCTACACACACACACACACACACACACACACACACACACACACACACACAAACAAAGGGGTGGATATTCTGGATATGTACCAAGTTAGACCATGCTAAATTGGCTTTATTTACAGGTTCCTTCTGGTTGGTCAGAGCATGCCTGCAGCACTGGACGATGATGTCATCAGAGATGGCGAGGCGCTGTCATCCCGTCCATTCCGTAATGCAGGAAGAACCGGGCGACAGCTGTCTCTCTGTGGAACTCCAGAGAAGTCGTCCTACAGGCAGATGTCTCTGTCCGAGCGCTCGTCCATCAGAGTGGAGGAGATCATACCTGCTGCTCGTGTAGCGATTCAGGTCCCAACACACTTTCACTTTCTGTATCAGGCTGTTCCCATGGTAACGCCTCCCTCAACCCCACTGATATTACTAAGTATAGAATATTTTCCAGCAGAGTATTTGTTCTGTCTCTTCTGTAGACGATGGAGGTGGGCGACTTCACCTCCACTGTGGCCTGTTTCATGCGTCTGACCTGGGCGGCTGCTGCAGGCCGATTAGATCTGGTTGGCAGCCCACAGCCAATCAGAGAGACCCACAGTTCACTTCTGCCGCAGGGAGTCCGCACCAGAGTCAGCAGCACAGGTGAGACGGAAAACACACACACTTTTCATTTAGGTTCATGTGCCAGTTCTCCACATTCTCCCTGATGTTCCTACAGAAATAGAAGCAGAGAACTTGTTGTGGCATCAACTACATGTTTACAACTCAGCAGGTGCAGAGATCATCCTGCACGACTTCATTCCACATTTGTCACCTGCTGCGTCGTTGATTGTTCTGTTGGTCGGATCATTTCCCCGTGCTACATACAAAAGCTGAAGAAATGAAAGTAAAACAAACTATCTGTGTGTGTTTGCAGGAAGTAACTGCAGCTCCAGCAGTGAGGGTGAGACCATTCCAACAGCGCTGCATGCAGGGATATGTGTCAGACAGCAGAGTGTCTCCATCAAAGACGCCATCATCGCCCGCGAGGCTCTGTCACTGCTGGTTACCTGTCTGCAGCTACGCTGTCAGCAGCTGTGTAAGACTCACACAGGAGTACAAACACACTTAAAGGATACACTCCAGCTTTGTGTCATGTTTTCATCAGTTCTGCATGTAGTGTCATAACACTATAGTATGAACACTTTCTTTAGTATACCAGACCTCAATCACGCTAAACCTTCTGCTTGGTTCCTCCCTCCAGGTTCTTTTTATAACCTTCCCTCCGTCAATGATTTCATCATTGACATTCTGCTGGGATCTCCCAGCGGAGAGGTAAACAACTGACTTTCCTTGCTCAATACACTGCACAGTGCATTTCAGTATAGGATTTTACTCTACTTTTATATCTGTAGTCTGTTGTAGTTTCATGATGGTGAAAACTTAATGTTTTAATTGAATTGTACATGTAAAACTCCAACTCTTTGTGCAGCACATCAGTTACATGCTTTGTAAACTCAATTAGACAGAAGAAACGCTGTATATACTTGACACTGCAGCTTGTGCTCACACATGCTGTCTCTGTCACTCTGTCACAGATCCGCCGTGTGGCTTGTGATCAGCTGTACACTCTCAGCCAGTCTGATACATCAGCCTTCCCTGAAGTCCAGAAACCCAACTTGTTCCTCCTCTCGGTCATTCTCACTGCTCAGCTGCCGCTGTGGAGTCCCACGTCTGTCATGAGAGGAGTCAACCAGAGGTAACAAGCAGGAAACACGCTGTACATCACTGACACGTTTACAGGGATGTGTTCCTGATGGTGCTGTTTGTCCCCAGGTTGCTGTCCCAGTGCACTGAGTACTTTGACCTAAGATGTCAGCTTCTGGATGACCTAACCAGTAAGCCATTGATTAAACTTCTCTTCAGTTGCTTCTATCAATACCTAGATATAAAGTATCGTCCCAAATGAAGAGCTTATAGCTTCCTGTTATGGCAACTAAAGGTGAGTGTATCCTACATTTGCTTTCTTTTTCTCCCTCACTCTCTTCACCTGCTCCAGCGTCAGAGATGGAGGTGTTAAAAGTGAGCGCGGCCACCATGCTGGAGGACGAGATCTCCTGGCTCGACAACTTTGAGCCCAGCTGGAGCTCAGAGATGGAGACGAGCGAGGCGGACAACATCCTCCTGGCTGGACACCTCCGACTGATCAAGACCCTGCTGTCGCTCTGTGGCAGCGAGAAGGAGCATCTTGGTAAGTGCGCACAAATACACATGCATGCACAGATTGCCAGCTCTGACAGACATATATGTTTCATATATATATATGTTTTAAAAATGTCATTGTACCGTGTGACAGACTGTTTCTTGTGCATATGACAATAAAGCTTGAATTGAATACATTATAAGCTGAGAACACAAACATATAATGTGACCATGTGTAACCTTTCTCTTTACCAGGTCCGTCTCTGATCCAGCAGCTGTTGGATGACTTCCTGTTTCGAGCCTCACGCATCATCATCAACAGCTCAAACCCCACACCTTCCCCAGCTCCCAGCCACGACTTCCATCCCAAGTATGTCACATTAGTCCTGTACATGAGTAAGCAAAGCTCTATTTATATAGCACATGTCATTCCAGGTGGAAGCACAATGCGCTGCACAAAGCATCAGTTATCACGGAAGTTGCAACCAAATTTATTCATGTAGAACATTATCATACACAGAGCACAGATTCAGTGTGCTGAACAGAAAATAAAATTAGCATAAAAATAGAAGTAAAAAGCATGATAAGAAAACAACATAAAGACACACAAATGATGTATGCATTAAAAACTGTGAACAAATAAAATAATTAACAACCAATCAGTAAAAATAAGATATGTTAAAAAAATTAGGAATAAAATATAATAATTATTATTATAATTATTTTGTTATTGTTATTGTTATTTCTTTATTTAAACTCAAATCATTGATCATTGGAGGAGCAAACTAACATGGAAGTGAGACAAGAGGACAGTTTTCCAATAAGGAAATAAACAAATACGTGTGCAGATCACATCTCTCAGAGAGAGAGGACTGTGTGATGAAATGTGATTAAATAGAGTAATAATTAGATCAATAAAATAGTAAGACATATAAAACCAATAAATAAATAAAAATAGAATTAATACAGACAAAATAAAAAGGTAAATTAAGACTCAGGCTACTGGAAAGTGCAGCTATAAAGATATTAATATGATTAGGTAACACATTCCAGCAGCTTAGAGCATAAAAGCTGAAGGCATTTGAGCTTCATTTTAGTTTTCTTGCAAAATCATTAGAAGATTGTGAGCCATTTGTTGTTTTCTTTTTGAGAAGTCACTACAAACCACTGCCATAATCTTTTGTCATGTGTGTGTCCAGGTGCAGCACAGCCAGCAGCAGACTGGCAGCCTACGAGGTGCTAGTGATGCTGGCAGACAGCTCTCTGTCAAACCTCCGACTCATCACCAAAGAGTTACTGTCCATGCACCACCAGTCTGACCCCTCCCTCTGCAAGGAGTTTGATGTAAGACACTGATGAAAATATATTTCTTACCATAATATTTGTTGTTTAAAAATCAGTAGGTACAAGGTGACACTAACTCTTGCCTCTCTGTCAGTATCTGCCCCCGGTGGAGAGCCGGTCAGTGTCGGGTTTTGTTGGACTGAAGAACGGAGGAGCCACATGTTACATGAACGCTGTGTTCCAGCAGCTCTACATGCAGCCAGGCCTGCCAGAGGTGCACATCTGTCCTTTGTGCCGTCTGCCTTCTGTATTCAGCAGAGAGCATCTGCTCTTTGAGTCCAGACCCAGTCTCATACAGTGGTTCTAATATCAGCAACTGTTTGTTTAAAGGCTTTCCTGTCCATCGAGGATGACACTGACCAGCCAGAGGAGAGCGTCTTCTACCAGGTCCAGTCTTTGTTTGGACATCTGATGGAGAGCAAGCTGCAGTACTACGTACCAGAGAACTTCTGGAAGGTAACACACCGTTAACCAGACATGGAGGTCAGCAGTGTTTTACACACTGATTTTGCAGAGGTTCGATGATTCAGTTTGTTATGTTGCCTGTTTTCATGTTATCCCTGCAAGATCTTCACAACATATTCATAAATCTTCTCAGGCTACGTCCACACTACTGCGTTTTAGTTTTAGAACACAACTCTTGGGGCGACCAGATGGTCGAATGGCTAGGGCGCATACCACATGGGCGCACAGGGCCGAGTGAGAAGGAAAGAAAGAGAGAGAGAGAGAGCAAGAGAGACTGCAGGGAAAAAGACCACCATGCAACAATAGTGATAATAACAGTAATAATAATAATGATAGTGATCATGATAGAGGCAGCAGTAACAGCAACAATAATGTTAGTGGTCACTATATTGCTGCTACTGATATAAGTATAGTATTAATGATAGCTAATATCAGTAAAACTTATTCTTATAATAAATTTTAGCAGCAGCTGTTGAGCAGGATCATGGGGGCAGTGGGTGGTTTGCAGTTGCAGATCCACACTCTGCAGTGCAGGTGTGTTAGTGTGGACAGAGATCGTTTCTGATACACAGCTAAAACAGTCATCAAGCAATCAGGAAGAAAACACAAACCACACAAACATCCACCCTCTACATATTAACGTGAAAGAAATCCATCATCCTGGTGTAAACTTGTTTTGTCTGTTGCAGATCTTCAAGATGTGGAACAAGGAGTTGTATGTGCGAGAGCAGCAGGATGCCTATGAGTTCTTCACCAGTCTGGTGGACCAGCTCGACGAACATCTCAAGGTAGAATTCACACACACACACCAATTTAAAAACACACTATGTGCCACAGCTCAGGAGTTCTGTTACAAAATAGTTTGATTCCTGACAAAATGTCTTTCCACCAGAAAATGGGTCGAGAACAGATCTTCAAAAATACGTTTCAGGGAATCTTCTCTGACCAGAAGATTTGTAAAGACTGCCCTCACAGGTCAGCAAGAACCTTTTTTTTTAATCTCACACTTATTATGTCATTATGAGACACATCACAGATTATGTTTGACCTTTGACCTTTGACCTTTGGTTGCACAGGTACGAGCGTGAAGAAACCTTCATGGCGCTGAACCTTGGGGTGACTTCTTGTCAGAGTTTAGAGATCTCATTAGACCAGTTTGTCAGAGGGGAGGTGCTGGAGGGCAGCAACGCCTACTACTGTGAGAAATGCAAGGAGAAGGTGTGTGCTCTGCACGCTTTTTATCCCGCTACACTGATATGGTGTGTGTTTGACAAGTGTGTTTCTGCACAGAGAACCACAGTGAAGAGGACGTGCATCAAATCCCTGCCCAGTGTTCTCTGCATCCACCTCATGCGCTTCGGCTTCGACTGGGAAAGCGGACGCTCCATCAAATACGACGAGCAGATCAGGGTACAAAGTGTTTCTAATCCCATCATCACATACTTCTGTTTACTGAAATACCCTCCCTGATTTTCTTACAGCACCCCAAATCCCAGTGTTGATGTGATTTGTTGTTGGTGCACAGTTCCCCTGGGTGTTGAACATGGAGCCCTACACCGTGTCTGGAATGGCTCGACAAGACTGCAGTGGTGAGGGCAGCGAGGGGCGGGGCGACGGGACGTCTGGAGGCTCGCCCAGGAAGAAAGTCACGATTTCTGAGAACTACGAACTTGTGGGAGTTGTTGTCCACAGTGGGCAGGCACACGCCGGACACTACTACTCCTTCATTAAAGATCGCCGGTAAGAGACGCCACAGTCAGACGCTCCTTATTCAGACGTCTTCTGATAATCAAAAACATTTATGGGCTCATGAGCTCGATGCAGCTCTTCTCTGTGGACGGTATTTTCCAGCCTCTGCTCCTGCTTCACGTAAGAAGCACATTACCAGTGATTAGTGAAACACATTAATCTGATGCTTCAGTTTTCCAGGCTTCAGAGGGCACATTAGCGCAGCATCAGATTTTGTGTGGGCTCCTGGTTCAGTGTGTAAGCGTCTCCAGATGTCTGGCTCTGGAAGGCCTGAATGCTCAGTGGAGAAGAGGAATGTGAAGAGACCACAGCAGCTAATATTTGCTCTCGCTCTCTGTCCCCACTCAAGGTTACAACAAAGACAGTCTGCTCTCAGGATATTGATCTTTTTCCAGGAAATTAGACACATTCTCAAGTCAGTGTTCTGTTATATCAGTTCAGGTCAATTATGTGCAAAAAATAATCATATTGCGATTATGATGAGATTCACAATTTCAATTGAAATGATCATTTTTGCTTTAGATTTTCACTGCGAAAAATCCAAAAATGATGATGATGATGATGATGATGGGACTTCCATTGGGGCTTGTACCAACAAACATGTCCCTTTACATCTGGAGAATATGATTTGTCGGCCGTGGCGTATCTGTAGCACCACAGTGCTTCATGGGAGGATTCATTGAGTGAATTTTGACAGAAAAATCTCGAGGCCGTCTGTCACTTTGACAGATCAGAGCAGAGCAGGCAGACACACAGACTGCATCATGGAGGTGACTAAACTCCCGAGTGCTAACAGCGTGTTACGGACAGAAGGCCTTGGAGCGCGTCTGTGAGGGGTGCAGCCCCGCCCTCAGTGCAGAAAGCATTCATGTTGTGGGATTTACTCCCAGTGAGACGAGAAGGAGCAGGATCGAGAAATCATTTAAAGAGTCTTGCTGACTTCTGATCATTTCCCTGTGTGAAATGTGACCCGACTTCAAAACTCTTGGTGAGGTGACGCTGATATTTCCAGTCTCCAGTGAGGCAGCAGAGCACAGGTTCAGCCTCCAGAACAAACTAAAACAGCTGAAAGAAGTCGTCCGTCTGAGGCAAAGAATCAAAACCTGTTTAAATCCCTTGAGTTCACATTGGCCGCAGTGTTTTAGTTTCCTCTACTGTCACTGCAGAAAAAAATTCTTTCACCTGCTCTGTGTGGTGTTGACATGAAAATTGATGCATGATTGGTGTCTGTAAGGGTGATATCTTGAGGGGATGAGAAGAACTTATTGGAGGCCGGAGAATTTGACAGATCTGGAAAAATAAAGTAGATACTGGAAGGTTGAAGCTCAGTTAAACATTTTATTATCGATGATCAACGGGTCAATAATCAGCAAACATGCATTCAGGAAATTCAGGAAAGAGCAACTCTTGAACACAGATCTTATATAGGTTGTATCGTGTTCTAACAATATACCTTACCATACATAGTAACTCCTGACTACTGTAAATCAGTATCTTCTTGCATATCTGCCAGACTCCCTGGTGCCATGTAAGAAAGCAAACATCATCACATTATCGAGTGCCAGTTATATAAGTACTGTACAGGTTAGACATCGGCCCAAAATGAAATTCCACTATTACTGTCTCTGTTCATCTTTTCTCTCCGTGCCCTGACCAGTGCATCATCTGACTTGCTTTTGAAAGTTAAATGCTATTAAATAGGATAGGCTATGTCTCATTGATTTTTATGACCCTGTGTGTCAAAATGATGGACAGCGAGAAAGTTTCACTCAACCTCTGATGTTGTGACACTTTTTACCTTCATTGAAAAAAAAAAATGGATATTGCACTTGGTTGTATTGTGATTTGACTTTTAGACAAGGACAAAAGAAATCTCACCAGACGGGCTGCACGAGCACAGGTGGACATCACATCCTGGTGGCAAACCTGCACTGCAGTATTTTTATCAGATATACTGATGTGATGTAATACAGCGTGTTGTGCTGTACCATCTCATCCGTCATATTCCACTGCAAACTGCTTATTCAGCAGAAATGTCAAAAACTTTTGAGAGAAAAAAAACAGATTTTTCTGTCGGCAGCAGAGTCAGAACACTTTAGTGTTTGTTTAGTGTTGGTTTTGTGCTGAGATTCCAGTTGTGAGGCAGCAAACTGATGAATATGAATCTAAACCTGACATCCTTCTCTTCCTTTTCTCTGTCTAACCTCCTCCTCTTAGTGGTAATGCCAAGGGACGCTGGTACAAGTTCAATGACAATGTGGTGGAAGAGTTTGATATGAATGATGAGACTCTGGAGTACGAGTGCTTTGGAGGAGAGTACCGGCCCAAAGTCTACGACCAGTGTGAGTAACGTGTAGAAATGTGTGTCACAGCATCCGCTCCATCTCTAAACTAAAGGATGTGTTAAACTGAACCACACACACACATACACACACACACACACACACTGCTTTGTTATGAGGCACAAACAGGTGAATCTTGATTTGTGTCTGTGTGTGTTTGCAGCCAACCCATACCCTGATGTGCGGAGGAGATACTGGAACGCCTACATGTTGTTCTATCAGAAGATCAGCGACCAGAACTCACCCGTCCTGCCCAAAAAGAGCCGCGTCAGCATCATGAGGCAGGAAGCTGAGGACCTTACACTGTGAGTCGCTTCTCCACCAAGAACAACGTTCACCTCGTAAACATTCTCAGATTCAGATTCAGACAACTTTATCAATCCCAGGAAGGGCAACTCCTTTGCAGCTCACTCAGGGGGTTCTGTCCGTTAAAAATCTAAAGGCAACAACAAAAGTTTGTCAGCTTTAAAATTAGAAGCCAGTTGTTCTTGAAACACGAGGCTGCATCTTATTAAAAGCTGAAGAAAAAATAAGCAAATCAAATTCTCTCATGAGATTTGGGATCCTCAAGATGCTTATACTGTCGAGGATGAACAGTTTGGTTGGCAAACTGTGAGGGATCTAATTTACTATCAGTGAAGGAGACAACCATATTTAATTTTTAATTTTTCCCAGTGAATCATTGATCATTTCTCAGTGTCCATGTCCGACACCAGTGTGCAGCCAGCAGAACAGTAGAGCTGTAGCCTGTGGGTGGTCTTTGTGCCATTGACAGCTCCTGTCTGATGTTGAATCTAGAGACTCTGCTCTCATCAGAGCCTCTCAGCTCTAATCGTTTATTTTTAAGCCTCCACACCCGAGACAGCCACAGCATATTGCTTTCAGGTTGTCTGTCCATCCCATTCTCGTGGACACAATATCTCAGTAACGCCTTGAAGAAAATACTTCAAACTTTGCACAAATCAGTGGAATCAAGGATGAACTGATTTAACTGACTGGCTTAAGTTTAAAAGTCAAAGGTCAGGGTCTTGGTGACCTCACAAAACATGATTTTAGCTTTGTGAACACAATATCTCGAGAACTCCTCAAGGGAATTTCTTCAATTTGGCACAAGTGTTCACTTGGATTCAAGGACAAACTGATTAAACTTTGGTGGTCAAACTTCAAAGGTCAAGCTCTGTGACCTCATAAAAACACTTTTTAGCCATTTCTCAAGACTTTGTACAGCAATTATGACAAAATACAACTGTGAGGTGTTAATTCTAGTCTACAAGTGAATAACACTGTTCTAGCTGTTATCACACAGCTGTGTTTTTTTTTCTGTTTCCCAGGTCTGCCCCGTCCTCTCCTGATGTTTCCCCACAGTCCTCTCCTCGCCCCCCGAGGGCCAACAACGACCGTCTCACCCTCCTCACCCGCCTGGTCCGCAAGGGAGAGAAGAAGGGTCTGTTTGTGGAGAAGATGCCCGCCAGCATCTATCAGGTAAAGTAGCATCAGAGACTGTCTGTCTGTCTGTCTCCACACAACCTCAGCATCTTCTTCCTTCATCAGTTGACCTCCTCTCCTCTTCCTCTGCAGATGGTGCGAGATGAGAATCTCAAGTTCATGAGGAACAGAGACGTCTACAACAGCGACTACTTCAACTTCACCCTCTCTCTGGCCTCCGTCAATGCAGTATGTGTCTGTGTTTGTTTGTCTGGTTGTGTAAAGCAGAGCTGCACAGTGATATGAAGCTTGATTTATAGACCACAGAGTCTAATAATCAGTCCTGAATGTTATCTCAAGGTTCAGGAAGTAAATATTTCCTTCTACATTTGCATCATAAAATGTTTTTACTTTTTATGTGTTTTGAAATAACTGAAACTAGAATCACCATTTTCACTTTTAACAACTTTAAGTGATAGTTCAGGTTATTGGACGTGGGGTTGTGTGAGGTACTTATCTACAGTCAGTGTGTTACCTGCAGTAGATTCAGATCAGTGTGCTCCCAATTTAGACAAGCAGCAGGAGCACCAACACAGAAGCTGAGTAATGTGCTGCTATGGATGGGGACATCTGCAGAAATATGTTTAAGCCACTTTTAAAAAAAACCCACAGAAAAAAAACTTTTAATGTTCAAGTCTACACTTTATTTTGAAGATTGTCATTGCTTTATCTCGCCATCAATCAGCCCTTTACGTTTTTGCGAAGCAGCAACCTCTAGGGCCGAAAAATGAACCCACCACTGATGTGACATAAACTGCAGTTCCTCTAATGACCACTAGAGTCTGGCTCCAACTGTGAGTCAGTCCCCATAGACTATCGTATCCAACTTTACAGCAGAAATAAACATGTTTACAGCCTGGAACAAAAACAGTTTTGGTCTCAATAACTGTACAGGTTGAATTTTATAGAACTCACCTGTTTACATTTTATTAAGGATTAAAGTTCTGCTTTGGGTGACAGATGTGTGAGCTTGTCACAAACCAACATCTCAGCTTCACACATGCCCCACTTCTTTGCTTATTTTTGAATAAGCTGGGAGTTAGTCAGAGTCAGCAGCTCACTCAGAGCTTCAAAACCACTCTTCAGAAACCTGTGGGTGACGTCACGGGGGCTGTGTCCATCTTTATTTACAGTCTATGGTTTTTGTGGACGGCCCCGTCCACAGCAGCACATCACTAAATTGGGAGCGCACTGATCTGAATCTACTGCAGGTAATACACTGACTGTAGATAAGTACCTCACACAACCCCACGTCCAATAACCTGAACTATTGCTTTAACGCTTTATGTTCTCTGTGCATCACCAAAAATATTGTACTATATAATAACAGCAGTTGTAAATCACACAGAGAGCACACACACTATGATTATCAACCATCAGTTTTGTGGGGGGGGTTTTAAACTGTGTGTTTGTGTGTCACAGACAAAACTGAAGCATCCAGACTACCAGCCTATGGCCAAAGAGAGTCTCCAGCTGGCTGTGCACTTTCTCTTCCACACCTACCTGCACACCAAAAAGAAACTCCGGTAAGTACCAACATGCATGTGAATAATAGTAAACACTCAGAGGCAGCAGTGTTTTATATCTGCACTGCATCTGTCCCTCCTGCAGGGTGGACACAGAGGAGTGGATGGCCACAGTGGAGGTGTTGCTGTCTAAGAGCAGTGAGGCGTGCCAGTGGATGGTGCAGTACCTGGTCGGACCAGAGGGACGAGAGATCACCAGGTCAGTACATATTGTTTTCTTACATGATGTGAGGTCTGATCATACAGGTGAGGAATACTGTATGGAACCTGTTTGCCAAGTTGACATTGAGTTTTAAAAGCATCAGTTTCTGGAGTTGAGCTTGAAAAAAGTTGAACTGTCAAATACAAAAGAGTTTTCTCCTCTGCTGCAGAGAAGGCTTCAATAAACTGTCAGTGTTTTAGTGAGGCTGCATTTTCTGAGCAGGAACGTCAGAGCTCAGTCACTTCAGCTTGATGCAGTTCCTGGAAAGTCAAGCAAAGACTAAACTGTGTGTTTGGGTGATTTTTTTTTTTGAAAGGGCCTTGGCCTGGGTGTAATCACTGCAGCATTTTTGTAGCTGTCTTTGTGATATGTGATACTTCAGACCTGGCAGCTCCCAGCATCGCTCCCTCACTCTAATCAATACACAGTGAACCCTGTGGCTGGGCTCAGACATTTCCTCACTGGTGATGCTGCTGCTGCTGCAGCTGGTAAAGCTTCACTCTCACTCAAGCACACATACTTACATATTTGACCTTTACCTCAGAGTATAACAGTTTCCTTCACTGTGTATTACATGATTTAATTACAAACACAAACTAGGGTTGTGCCGACAGACAATGATGATCAGTGATGGAGAGAGAGAGAGATGCTTATTGAGAGTGCTTATTGTAAATGTTGTGATTATTAAATGTAAATAATTCATACTTTATTTTTGACACAGCCACAAAGTGTATTTGTCATCACTCAAGAGTATCTGAGAAAAAGAGAGAGAGAGTGGCGAGCAAAACTGGACGTTCTCACTCACTCACTCACTCACTCACTCACTCACTCACTCACTCACTCACTCACTCACTCACTCACTCACTCACTCACTCACTCACTCACATACATATAAGCCCTTTTCAGACCTGGTATTGTAATATACTTGATCCAATCACAGGTGGTCAGCTCTAAGTTCAGGTGTGAGCACATCCAGGATGCATTGCGGACTCTGTTGAGACCCGATCACTCAGACCACATTCGGACGTGGTCTGGGCCTCATGTGGCCACATTATTTTTGCAGTGTGAAGGCAAATGCATCCTGGGCCACACTGAGGGACGACCTCCTCTACTGACGTCCTCTGACACAGTCTAATCAACAGTTGTTGTGAAGCTGTTGATTCACTCAACCCCTCTGTACTGCAACCACTCCACATACCTGTTTATTTGCATATGGAGCAGGGAAGTGAGATCTGACCACAAGTGGTCACTGGAGATGCATTTTAAACCAGGTGTGAACTGACAAACTTACAGCAGACCACTTGTGATCAGATCACTGAAGACACATGTTAATACCAGGTCTGAACAGGGCCTCAGTTACTTTGACTTAGCCTCACAGCATCCAGTCATGTTGTGTGTCAGTAAAGAGCAATAAACAGGCCGTAGATCAGACCTCGGGTCATTACATGTGGACCTGAAGCAGTGACGCCTGCTCAGCAGAAAATCATTCAGAAAAGCACTTTGTCTAAACATCTTTGGATAAGATGGCGCGACCCTAACACAGAGCATGTGAGTCTCTGGGATACTCTTTCCAACTGCGTCTGCACTGACAGCAGTGCTATTAAAAACACCTGTGTGCATGTTGCTCGTTCCCTGGAAGCTGATTGGCAGTCTATGGAATGTAAGCATGTAGAGTCAGAGGATCGAGCGTGTGTGTGTGTGTGTGTGTGTGTGTGTGTGTGTGTGTGTGTGTGTGTGTGTGTGTGTGTGTGTGTGTGTGTGTGTGTGTGTGTGTGTGTGTGTGTGTGTGTGTGTGTGTGTGTGTGTGTGTGTGTTTTGAGAAAGGTGCTCATACTGCTCTGTGTTCAGGCACGGCGTGATCATATGGTCCCAAGACATGATTGGTTGTCAAATGTCAGACGTTTGGGCAACAGCACATCCCGGCCCCCCTTTACATACCACACTGTCCTTCCCACAGGAAGGACATAGACAGTGTCACACTCAGTTGTGTGTCTCAAGGCCAAAGCCACAAGTGTTTTCTCCCACACATCATCATGCTGCTGTTTTTCTTCAGCCACATGATTCACGCTC
Source organism: Trachinotus anak (assembly GCF_046630095.1). Classification (NCBI taxonomy): domain Eukaryota; kingdom Metazoa; phylum Chordata; class Actinopteri; order Carangiformes; family Carangidae; genus Trachinotus; species Trachinotus anak. The sequence goes on along the minus strand of NW_027273861.1, from coordinate 3,704,328 downwards.
TCAGAAAACATTACTCAGGATTTTTACACATCACTGTCACATATGTTAAATCGAGACTTGCGTTTCATTCATCCTGCTCATCATTTACACAGCATGATGTCCTCTATCTACCACCCTCAGGGTCTGTCTGTTGGAGTGCAGCATGAGGGAGGTGAGGGTGGTGGTCGCGTCCATACTTGAAAGGACCCTGGAGAGTGCACTTCACTTTGGAGACCCGGGATTGGACAGTTTGACCGACGCCCTGCTCTCCTTATTGGACAAAGATGTTCCTGAGAATGTGAAAAATTGTGCGCAGTACTTCAGCCTCTTCAGTAACTTCACTCAGAGGGTAATAAATCACCAGCAAACCAGCAGATTCAGACATCTGTAAAGATGAAATCCCAGCTCGCTGACTGAGTGTTGTGTCTCTCTGCTCGCTCTCTCAGGGTTGTGGTCCTTGTCAGTTGTTGTTGAAACACTCAGCTTATCGCCGGATGCTCATCTTCCTGTTGGGACCCAACAGGCAGAATAACCAGGTAGAACTGCATAATATGAAAATGCGCAGAAGTACGCCTTCATTCATTGAAGCACAATGATAATTTCTCTTTGGTCACTGCACTCTTCCACTCAGGCCTCTCAACCATAAGACTGCTTTTATTTCTACTTATATATTGATTGTGTGTCACTTAAATAAACAACCAGAAAATGCTTAAAATGTAAATTTTTTTAACAATTTTTATTTATTTATTTATTTTTATATGTTCTGCATTTAAAAATAGAGAAATGTTGAATTAAGATGCAAGAATGACAGATTAACAGCTCTCATTACCTAAAACAGCACCAACTGTTGTCAAATTTTGTGTATGTGTTTTTACAGAACCGGCGGTGGAGTCCAGCTCAGGCCCGGGAGTTCCTTCACCTCCACAGCACTCTGGCCCTCATCACTCTGCACTCTGACCTCAGCCCTCAGCGGACGCAAGGTGAGACACTTTTTCTCTCAGTTGGATAAAGACACACACATTCTACATTCTGACTCTTTATTTGTGACCTGTTGACCTCTTGTAGCTCCAGGAGGGTTTAAACTGCGTGTGAGTAACGTCCCATCCTCCACCCCGCTGCTCCCCCTCCACACGGACATCCTGACCTCACTCTTCACTCCAGAGGGACAGCCTTACCTTCTAGAGGTAAACCCACAGCAAACAGGAGTTTGAACTTGTTTCAGATTTGATAAAGACAGACTTTTAAATTGTTTTCACTGAAAGGGTCACGGCCTGTTTATGTGGACAAACATCCAAAGGCTCATAGTCTGTTTCATTGATGTTCTGTGTTGTCTTCTTCCCACCAGGTGATGTTTGCCATGCGTGAGTTGTCAGGCCCGCTGTCTCTGCTGATAGAGATGGTGACCTACTGCTCGTACTGTAATGAGCCCTTCTCCCTGGGTTTGCTGCAGCTACTCAAGGTAAAAAAAAAAAAACTCACTTTGTGAACCAGCTACAAGAGCTGACAGACATTTAGTCTATGTCCACACTGATAGATTTTCATTTTAAAACAAAAACGATCTCCATCCAGACGCCTGCTTTAGCTCCACATCAGAAACAATGTGTCCATACAGTCACACCTGGAAACACATACATACATGACCATTCAGATAGATAGATAGATTTAAAAAATACATTATTAATCCCTTGGGGAAATTCAAATAAATGTACACTGGGCATGTGTGAGCCTGTGTAAACAGGAAGCAGTTTTACTACTCTGCAGTCGATTAGATTCAGAAAATACTACAAACGAGGAACAGCAAAGACAGGTGTAGCGTTAGAATGCAGAATTTCACTGAACAACAGTTGTAACTGTAACAGTTGTAATTCATTATCCATGTTGCGTTCACCACTGGTAGTCGAGACTGATAAGACCCAGTCAGGGAGCAACCATTGGTGTCGACATCATTGTTTCCAAAGGTCTCAGTTTCTGTCCGTCCAGACTACAACACAATCCTGGAGTTTTCAAACTAAAACGGGTGCAGCAGCGTTTCCAAAAGTCTCCATTTTAGGTGCTCAAAAACTCTGGAGTAATGTGGACAGTGGGATTAAATGTAGCAAAAGAGATGTGTCTTAAAACTAAACTGTAATAGTGTGGACGTAGCCTTAGTAAATGATGGGTTTTCTTGTATTAAAATCTTGTGTACTCTCACAGACCCAGCTGGAAACGGCTCCACCTCATGAACTGAAGAACATTTTTCAGATGCTGCAGGAGATACTAGTGAGTGACAGTCGTCAGTGACCCTTCACCTGTTGATCTTTGTGTGATCACTGTTATAATCGGTGTTGCTAACCACAGTGAAATCTTGTACCTCAGGTAGTGGAAGACCCTCTGCAATCCCAGAGACTCAAGTATGCTTTTGAGTCAGATAAAGGCCTGTTGGGTAAGTCCTGATCTGCTGTTGTTGTTGTTGTTTTAATCTAATGCCCACAGCTGGCACAACCGTGAACTAAAGCAGAAAGCAAATCCGTCTTGTGGCCCCTTTTACAGTCATCTACACTGTAACATTCCTCTAATTCACGTTGTTGGTCGACTGCCATGTCACTTGGCAACATCATCAGTTTTATATTAAAAGGATTCAATGAATATTATAACTGAGCCCTCTCTCTCTCTCTCTCTCTCTCTCTCTCTCTCTCTCTCTCTCTCTCTCTCTCAGCCTTGATGCACCAGAGCAACAACATGGACAGCAGACGCTGCTACCAGTGTGTGAAGTTCCTGGTAACATTAGCTCAGAAGTGAGTACATATGAGGGTCAGAGGTCAGGGGCTCTCTCCTCTTTGACAGATTAAGGGAGCAACATAATTCTGAGCCCCCATCATTTTCCCACCAGGTGTCCTCCAGCCAAGGATTACTTCAAGGACTTGTCTGGTCACTGGAGCTGGGCAGTGCAGTGGCTACAGAAAAAGGCAAGCTTGTAAAACACACATATATCAGAGGGTTACACTCCGAGGGGTCAGTTTGTGTATATCTGGGAGGGACGGTAGAGCGCTGACAGGAAGACAAGTCTGAAGACACCCGGCTGAAATCAAACCAGGGTGGTTGTGGGTTCATCATCAGCATCTTAAACCCTAAACCAGTGATTCCCAGTCTCAGCCTCAACAACCCATCACACGTCACTACACTTTCACTGACTCGACCCGTGGTGTTCCAAATTGTGTATATTTGAATAGACTTGAACTCTGTTCATTTTATGTATCTTGTTATTCTTACAATATTTTTTTCATACAATTAATTCAAGTTTGCATCATAGATGGTAAATAAAGTTGGACGTGGCCTCTATGACGTCACCCACAGGTTTCTGAAGAGCGGTTTTAAAGCTTAGAGTGAGCTGCTGCGCCATCGCCATCTTGGCACTGTCTGGCTCTGTCCCTAACTCCGGGCTAATCCAAAAATAAGCAAAGAGGTGGGGTGTGTGTTAGGTGCATGTGCTTTGTGGCAAACAAATGCTCATCCAGCCGTCACTTAAAGAGGCCATGCCCTCAATTATGGAGAACTTTAAGCTTTAATAAAATGTAAACAGGTGAGTTATATAAAAATTCACCCCTGTACAGTTGTCATGAAGGAGGAAATTAGCTCTAGAGACCAAAACAGTTTTTATTTATTTATTGTTTATTTGTGCTGTAAATTTTGACATTTTAACATGTGAGGACTGACTTACTGATGGAGCCAGACTCTAGTGGTCATTAGAGGAGCTGGAGTTTTTAGCTCTTCAGTGTCAGCTTCATTTTTCTGCCCTGGAGGTTGCTGCTTGGTTTGCCTCCATGCTACTACCTTTATCCATTACTTGTAGCGAGTTTCTTCAGCCATTGATCCAGCTGTTTACTTCTTTCTCACCAGTTTTAATGAGGATTGTTTTTTATTTTATTGTAGCTTCTATGTCCTCACCTGCAGACACACTGTGGTTGGAGTCACCAGGACTTCATGTCATACACTGTGATTGTTTACCTCTCATGCTCATTGTGTTTCTGATCATGTCCCTCTGCCCTCAGATGACTGAACACTACTGGACTCCACAGAGCAACGTCTCCAATGAGACATCTACCAACAAAACCTTCCAGCGCACTATCTCTGCACAGGTACACACACACACACACACACATACTTGTACTTCCATCTTTATGAGGACACTCATTGACATAATGCATTCCCTAGCCCCTTACCCTAACCTTAACCATCACAATTGAGTGCCTAATTCTAACCATAACTCTAAAACCAAGTCTTAACCCTCAAAATGTGATTTTAAGGTGTCTCAAAAAGTGAGCACCAGCCAAAATGTCCTCACTCTGTTAGTAAAATACTTTTTTTGGTCCTTACTATGTAGCAAGTACAAGTACACACACACACAAATACTGTCATAACACTGTATATCAGCATGATATGACCCCCTCCACTTCAAACAACACCAGTGGTCCAACACACTCCTCTGCTCTCAGTTTAACTTGCTTGTGTGTGTGTTTGTGTGAAACTCTGCAGGACACCCTGGCCTACGCCACAGCGCTGTTAAACGAGAAGGAGCAGTCTGGCAGCAGCAACGGCTCTGACGGCAGCCCAGCAAACGAGAACGCTGACCGCAGCCTCCGACAGGTAGCCCTCAGACATGGCCCCGCTCACGACTCAGCAGAGCTTTGCCTCCTCCTTCGTGACTCAGTGTGTTACAGCAGCACAGGCTCGGTCAATGCAGCCAGACAGAGAAGAATGGAGCAAAAATGGAACATTTGACTGTTTCTGTCAAGAGCTGTAAAGGCAGTTTGTTACCTCCCACGTTGCTCCATTCTTCTCTGACTCCTGCTGTGCCTGTCAGGAAGCCCACGCGACAGAAGATTGTCAGTCTTGTTCTGGCTCAGGCGTGAATGCTGCAGATAAAGAGTGTGTTGTATTGAAATTATAATCCCGCTGTTACCGCCTGTCACACAGATGTTTCACCTTTTTTCTTCCTTTTTCTCACAAAAAAGAAGGAGCAAACTTCTCCACCTTCATGTTAAGTGTGTACTTTTGTCTCTCTCCCAGGGGTCGGAGTCTCCCATGATGCTTGGTGATTCGAAGAGCGATCTGGAAGATGTTGACCCTTAGCTCCTCCAACCAGCAGGATTCCCTCCGAAGGAGAGGCGGCACAGCTCCAGGGCAGCCAGGCGAAAAGGGCTGCACTTTGCCTCTGATTGGCCAGGACATTTAGGACTCCACAACAAGCCAATCAGAACACTTATTCTCTTGGTTGCTACGGCAACAAAGGAGCTATGAATAAATCATAAATTACTTCCTTTCAGAGCAGCCAAGGCGATGATGGAGATGCATTATCATTAAGGGCAGCAGAGTTGATCACGGTGGGAAGTGCAACAACCTTCCTCAATCACGGATGACTTCAGTTTATCCTTTTATTCATTCATTCACTCAGAATGACAGCAGGGTGGAGGATGGTTCGGGTTGTGTTTTAACAATTTTCTGCTCATATTTGCCAATGTATCTACATATACATATTCATATTGTAAAGATTTGTTCCATAGATGTAATTTCCAGTGTAAGATAATATTTTAAAGTCTCCTGTGCTCTACTTCACAGCCATGCAAAGTGCGAGAGGTCACGTTAGCTGCTCTAGAGGAACTTAACAGACACACACGTGCGCTTGTACAGGAACACCTCCACACAGGAGCACTTAGGAGGGGGTGGAGCTCAGCATGCACTTTATAGTCCAGCCCAGGCTATTGTGATGTACAGCAGTGCTGGTCAGTTCCTCTAGAGTCTCCTCACGCTCATGTCCTCCTGTTCTTTTGCTTTTAACAACGTCTGTTTTCAGTGCCACTGAAAAAATGAAAAAAACAAAAAAGCCCTGATAGCAAGCCACTCTGCCTGTGACTTAACCTTTGACCCCTGGTGACCACAGTGTGGCCATGGGGACGCAGTACAGGTCCAGGCCTGTCCTAGAGACAGGACAGATCCGGGCCCTCAGCAAATCTGAAACAAGCAGTGCCATGCTTCCTCTCCCTCTGCTTCCTCTTCTCCTCGCTGACAGGCAGCCTCGTGCTGGATTTTATTCTTTTCGTTGCTGTGTTTTATTCTCTTTGCCACTTTTCTTTGACTCTGGATGGATTGAATATTGGAGAGGATGTTTAGGGACTCAAGCCTTATGCAAGAAGAGCTGACCTGGACGGGCGCAGATCAGCCATGGTGGGCCATCAGTGCCAACTGAGGGGGAGCTCAGGAGCGTGTTTTATTTTTAGGTGCCAAGGTTACACACACACACACACACACACACACACACAAAGAATAACACACTATGATACAACTTGTGTCACTCATTCACTTCACTCAGAAACACAAGGAACAGGTCCTCCTCGCCTCACTGTTACCTCTGCTTTATCAGGTTTCATTTTTGCTTTGCCTTTTTTGCTTTTGTCTACCTTTGGAAACGCACACAGAGGAGCTGAACCCAAATGTAGCTCTAGTTTCACTCGAGAACAACGCCTGCGTGTCCATCGTCCCCCACCACAGTCATCGGGAGACTTGAAGTGCCTTAACCTCCCGATATCTCTCTCTCTCTCTCTCTCTCTCTCTCTCTCTCTCTCTCTCTCTCTCTCTGTCCCACCCCACCTCTGACACTGTAACCATCACATCTCTGAGGGGGGTGTGTGTTAATGTCTGCTCCACCTGTCCTCACTGTGACACCAAATAGTCTCGATGTGGGAGTGCAACAGGGCTTCTTCATCCACATTAGACCCAAAATAATACAGGGAAAATTTCCTCTGTGTGTTGTGACAAAGGATCGTAGGAATGTAACTGTTGGTTGTTGATTCTGTGTGTGTATGGGTGGGGGTGGGGCTGTGAGTTTCGCCCTAATAAAACAGGGTTTGAGGTGACAGGACAGACAGTAAAATGCTGCTTCTTTTCACTCTGCGCTCAAGCGGAGACTCTTTGTAGATACTGATTGACGCTAGATAGTTTTGAGGGAGCCACACTTTGACTCAGACATGAGCCGACACTGTCTTAGCAGATTAGCTCTCAGCTTTAACAGGTCAATGTTTACAGTGTGAGGACCTAAAAAGTTTTGTTTTTCTGGATTTCCGTGGGGAGTCGTCATGCGATCGATTCACTGAGGCTCCTCTGCGTCCTCAGAGCCTGAGGTGAGGGAAGACGCTGTTTTAGCCCTTACACACACACACACACACACACACACACACACACACACACCATCACCACCCCCCTCTCCCATTTTCCCTCTATCTCACTCGATGTGAATGTCACGTCGTGCTCTCCGGCACGTTTGCATGTGTGGCAGTAAGTGGTGGTGAAGTCTGTCTTTTGTGTGTGACAGAGAAAGAAAAAAAAACAGCCCCCCCCCCTCCACCTCTCTTCTGTGTTGTTTGCTGTGTAATTTGGTCATGAGCACTTCCTGTCACAAACACACTCGTGCTTTGTGGCTGGTTACGTGCTGTCTGGAGGAGCTGCATGCAGTCTGTGCCAAGTGATACATGGCCAACATGAGTCGCATTCAGCCGAATCTCTCCTAGGTTTGCCCCTCCCCCTCCACCTGCTCCATCACCACAACAACTTAGAAAAAGAGAAAAAAAAAACTTAAACAACTTTTTGTTTTAATCCTGGGGTACAGGGAGGGATGGGTAGGAGCGTGGGTAGGGATTGGCATCTATACGGGTTTTTACTGTCATTCAACTTTGAAAATTCACTTCTGCCATCGCAGGATTCTGTAATGCATGTTAAAACTCAGTTTTAATTTGTACATCAGAGTTTGATTAAGGGGAAATTTGATATAAAATAAACTGGAATGCACAACCTTTTGTAAACATTGTTTTAATGTATGTTTACAGACTGTCACATTATTCACTGCTTTTTCTTCATACTGCCTTAAATATAAACGGTGCACGTTCATCTTCATTTGTACCTTTTATATGTTGACTGCCCCAAGATTTCCCCTCAGTACCTTACCACATATCATCCTGCAGACAAGGAAGTGAACTGAGAGGAGACACAGCGAGCTCCACCTGATGTAATGAGCCTGTTATATCAATGGAGCCTCAATGATATCAGGTTTCCTGTTGCAATCAAACTTGATTCCACTCATCAGGGACCCACAGCTGGCAGTGTCAGATGGATATCTACACAATGTAGTCATCCATCTGCGTGAATCAGTAACAGCCAGAATTGAAGCCAGGCGGGTTTTATTTTATTTTAGTCCATTTGTTCTGCTTAGATTGGTTGACTTCTAAAAGTCATTGTCACATTAATGCAGTTCAGTTCTCAGGACAGATAAATGTGCTTTGATGAAGCAGGAAGTGGAAGTTTCATTGTTAAGTCAGCCACTTAACTTCAAAGGTCTCATACAGTCTAAAGGTAGGCGTCCATGTGTTTTGATTATAAATCGGGTATAGGTTCTATATTAATACTGTGAAAGTATCAGAGCCTCAGTCTACAGAGAAATGCACACAGCCTGTATTCAGAAACTGAGCCTTAAAACCAGCCGTCAGGACTTCTGGAACTTTGTGATGTCACAACAAAGCAGTCACTGCTCTCAGCCCCACCCACTTGGACCCACCATTCAACCTTGGAGGATTTGGTTTCTCTGAGTGTTTACCTGAAATCTGCTATATTTTTATTGGACCACTCAGAAAACAGTTAGCCAATCAGAAGAGAGGCTCAGATCCTCTCTTCTGATTGGCTGACTGACCTGTCCAGAGAGAAGCCTGAGAGAGGAGATGTAAAACTACACTGAGATGGTTTTTGGTTCTTAAAACCACAAATATATCTTTTGATGGAGATCAACATTTCAGATAAAACACAGGAGAAGAGTAAAATATGGGACCTTTAACTATTAACTCATTAGGTCATATACACAATCTATAGAACTGTCCCATAATTTAAGATTTCATATATCAGTTAAAATTATCTACATAGCTTATTAGTGTGTATCAGATAAATACAACTGGCCCATTATTTTAAAAAAAAACATATGTTCATGAAAGCTCATTTTATTATATTTGGTCCCTATAAACATACAAAAATATTTGGTTACATTTAACAAACGGTGCATGGTTTTCAAATAGCTAACAAGTTGTACTAGATGAGGCAACATTTGTCAGTCTGAGACATTAACACAATTTGTGTCCTGGAGCTTCTTTTGACCTAATCCTACAACTGCATCACACCAGGAGCTTCACAGGGTTTTCAGTCACACATGAATATCAAGGTGCGTTCAGGTGTCTACAGGACGTCAAAGCTGATGACAAACAAAGACACCAACACTGTATTAGAGAGATATCAAAGCTGATCCCAAGGTGCAGGAGACCGGATCATTGAGGAGCTGTGGTGGCCTGCGCTGGTGGTCTGGCACGACAGCAGACAGCGATGCCTTCTGCCCCATTAGCTCCTGTGGCACTGTGGACATGGCAACTGTTGCCCTTAGCAACAGGCCCCAAGAGAGCAGAGCCCTGAGAAAGGGCACTACAGTCTGTGAGAGTCCAGCCAGTGGGACAGGACACCTCGACCTGTGAGAGAGCAGCAGCAATGAGGGAAAAAAGGCTGAGTCTGAGTCAGAATCATCAGAGTCATTTCTCTGGTGCTGAGAGACTCACCTGGTCTTTATCAGCTGATGTGTTCTCCAACAGGTGGCACTCCAGAGATGGAGCGTGGCAGCACACAGCATGTGACGTTACGCCGTCTTTAACCACACAGCGCTTCCTATCACCCAGATGTGGACGGGAGTTGGACGAGACATCAGCTTTGGACCAGGATGTACACCCTGGACAGGAAGCAGCTGAGTTTTTACATGAGTTTAAACAAGAAACAACTTCCTCCACACATGAGGTCACTAAATGATGAACATAATGTAACATCGTTTGAAAACCCTGCTCTTTAAACCACACACATACACGTAGCTGGTATTTATAATGGCAGGGAGTGCATTTTCCTCTAAGGGTAATTGCCATGGTAACTGGCATAATTGGCCATGATGTTCTAAATGCAGCCACATCAGGAGCTTGTACTTGGTTTAAAGAGCAGTTTATATACTCAACAGTACCTGAGTTACTTTACTTTTGGGAAATATCCTTGTTCGCTTTCTTGTCAGGACCTAGATGAGAAGGTGATATCACTCTCCTGCTAAATGTGAAACTGAAGGCAGGAGACAATTAGCTTAGCTTAGCATAAAGACTGGAAACAGCCAGCGGGGTCTTTTCAAAGGAAACTGAATTTGTATGCCAGCAGCTCTAATTCTCACTAATTAACATCTTATATCTGGTTTGTTTAATCTACACAAAAACAAAGTGTAACAACAGGTTGTGGTTTTATGGTGGGTTATGTAGCAGACTCCTTATATAAGTTTTAATTGAACAAATGTAATATAATGTTTTAATTAGTAAACTTTGAAGCTACTAGTAGGCAGATTTTTCTTCTCCTTTGGACAGAGGCAGGCTAGTTATTTCCCCCTGTTTACATTCTTTGTGCTAAGATAGGCTAAGCTAACAATGTTTTTGCTCTAGTTCCATATTTAGCATGGAGATATGAGAGTGGTATTGATCTTCTTTTCTAACTCTCAGCAAGAAAGTGAATAAGCATATTTCCTACTATGTTGCACTATTCCTTTAAACAGCAACAACACTCAAACAGATGTGCTTACATCACTCAGACTCCAGCAGATGTGACTTACCGGTCAGGTGGTGCTGTGGGCCGACACACTCAGCATCTTGCCCGGGCTCAGGACTTGCATGGGCCTGGCACTGCAGGCCACTGATGACACAACAACGGGCCACAGCGTACACACCTTTGCCCCCCGGACCGTTATAGGCAACGCACTCCATCTGCTCGTTGTTCATCTTAAACACAGAGACAGAGGTTCATCAATCTTTAGTGTTTTGAAGACTTTCAGTTCAGTTATTGTAGAGATCAAAACAGATCTACTTGAACTCACAGTGACTGTTTCTCCCACATGGACACCATCAGGGGCATAGCTGCTGCAGCCCGTCATCTCCTCCCCCTGACGACAGCGGCTGATGGCCCTGTCGGTGTGAGCAACCCCTGACCTCTCTGACCACACGGAGCGACACAGAAGTTCCCCATCTGGACACATTATGCTAAAATAAGTACACATCTGTGTATTTTTGTGTATTTTTGTGTGTCCTTTCGTGAGTCACTGACTTGTGCTGTTGGCAGGAGGCATGGCTGCTACCAGGTTTGGAGTGGTGAGACGATGTGTGTCAGGCAGAGAGAGGAAGTTGATTGTGTTGCTGACAGAGTAATGAAGCATCACCTGCAGGACGTGCACCGGTGTCATGTTCTGATTGGACGACAGGATCACTGCAGCTACGCCTGCACATGTACACGCCCAAATATAAAACACTCCAGCTACACACATGGATTGCTTTGTTCTTAGTTACCTGTGATTTGTCTGCACTTTAGGTGTGCGTGCGTGCGTGCGTGCGTGCGTGCGTGCGTGCGTACGTGCGTGCATACCTGCAGCATGGGCAGCAGCTTGGGAGGTCCCACTTCTGGTGGTAAAACAGGTGCTGCAGTCACTGCTGGCACTAACAATGTCGTCTCCAGGTGCAAACAAATCAACGCAGCGGCCGAAGTTAGTGCCACCTGCTCCCTGTGACATCAGCTGGTCCGCTGCATTAACTGCTCCTACTGTGATGACCTGCGCACACAAAGAGTTGAGGTAAAGGTTGTCGTGTGTAGGTTGGCGACTGTGTAAACGGCACCACTGGGGTCTTTAAAGTGTTATGTAACCTCAGGCTCTGAAGCAGGCGAGTAGAGGCAGGCATCGTCTCTGTAATTCCCCGCAGCAGCGATGACCACAGCTCCGTTGGCCACCATGTCCCGGCAGGCTGCGTTTAATGACCGACTGAAGCCACCGATGAAAGGCAGCAGAACGACCACTGCATCCACCGGACGGGCCAGTAACGTTGCTCGGATGTACTCCATCCCTGAGCGGGACAGGAGAGGGATGATCAGTGAAGACACTCCAGACAAACAGAAACCTTGTCTCTACAGAAGCATAATGACACATAATGATTGGATGCACCTGCAGCTCCACTTCCACACCTGTTTTCCATGTGAAGTGACTCCTGTGAATCGGTTTAAAGCATGAATGCAAAGAGCTGCAGGCCCTCTGCAGGCATGTATCTCAGACGTGCACAACCAACGAAGAGTGGCACTGATCATGACACATTATATCCTGTCCGTAGCACAGAGGGACTCCTACCTGCCAGAGCTCCTGATACCGTCCCCTTCCCCTGACAGTTGAGCACACGGACCAGGTTAAGACCAGCACCACAAGCAACACCAGAGTCCGACCCACTCACAACCCCAGCAATGTGTGTGCCGTGACTGTCACACTGACTGGCCTATAGAGGAGAGAGGGTTGAACACAACAGTGAAACACAAGTGCACGAAGTGCAAGTGTTTCCTTGATATATGTGTGTGTGTGTGTGTCTGTGTGTGTGGAACCTGTCTATGAACCCTGACTCCATCCTCCTCTGGGATGCTGTTGAAGTCTGTGATGAGCACTCGCCCTTCAACCTCTCTGTGAGAACTCTGAACGCTGCCATCCATCAGATACACCTCCGCCATCCCTCCATCATCTGCAGAGGACACACCATGTGTTTATTTGAGTTATAATTGCTTCAGGTGTGTGTAAGAGGCAAGACACGAAGACGCACTCACTGGGAGCTTGGTATGTTCCATTTTCAGAGGTTCCACCGTGAGGCTGCAGTAACCTCTGAAGGTTCCAGGGGGCGCTCTGAGCAAAGATGGACGAGTCCTCCTCGATGTAGTGGACATGAGGGAGCTTCACCGCCTGGCAGCAACACAATCAGATCTTATTGTAGGTCTGAAGCAAAGACAGAAAAGCCTGCACAGGAGGCTGATTGTGAAATGAAGAACCCCTTTGGCTTGCTCATGTTTGCTATTTTGGCTTTTTTACTTATTGTGGACCATTATTTCTTCTGGACCCTTTTTTGTGGGATTCCCCAGGGATCGATCCTGGGGACACATCTCTGGGGCGAATCATCCAAAGACATATCCCCAAATTTATGATGTTGGTCTGGGACCCATATAATATAGACTTTGGTTACTATGTGGATGATATGCAATTGTGTGTCTCTTTATAGCTGCTGATACATTATGTCTCTTAGGTGTTTTAACAACATTAAAATCTCTACAGTTCAGTAGGTACCCTATCCAAAATGTTAAATCACAAGGTCATTTTTTTCTTTTTGCTTTTGACGATGAGCTGTCATTTGATTCTCAGTAGTGCCGTTTTGTTCAATTCAAGTGAAGGATAAATCTTTGCTGATCTACAGAAGGTCATCCATGCTTTTATCTCCTCTAGACTTGATTATTGTAATGCACTTTTTTTTTCTTCTTTTGCCACAATCAGTGTCAAAGTCTCAGTACATCCACTGTGTGTCAAAAAATTCTAAACTTATACAGCCAGCCAGGGCACAACCAAATAGATCCATTTTTGCTCACGCTGCTATGGTTGGTTAAGATAAACCACTTTATTCTTTAAATTCGCCACCTCGTGTTTGCTTGTTACTGTGTAGGTGGAGCAGTTACCAGGTGAAGGATGTCACTGCTCATCTTGACCAGGAAGCCGTGCAGGGCTCCAGAGTAGGTCTGCAGGATCTCCAGCAGGTAGCCTCTCCTGGCCGCTCTGACCCTCAGCCTCCTGATGGTCCTCTGGACGTGAGACTGGTGCGTCCCCTGACGCAGTATGACCAGGTACTGCCCGGGCATGCGCCATGCTGCCTGTAGCACAGCAGAGAGAACAGAGTACAGCTGCTCTGTCCCTGCGCATGTACGGGAGAAATGAGGCTTTCAAAACATTAGAGACGTAAAACTATCATTTAATACTTTGTTATGTCAAGAATACATTATTTATTTTCTGCGCGTAATGGCTAGATCAGCATTGTCCTACTAATAAAGAATAAATCCATTTAAATTTGGACATATTTAAGTGGAGGTTAATGTGTTTCCTCTTCAATATCAGTTTCTTTTTCTGCGTCAACCAATCAGCAAAGATTATAACATGGATTATTCAACTCAACGTCTTCTCATATTCTCATATATTCATAGTGTCAGACTTAATTGATTATATAAGATAAAGATGTTTCATTAGTAAAGAGTGAAATCTGTAAAATAAAGAGATGAAGACTTCAAACTTATCTGCTGCTCAAACTCAGACGGGAGCAGGCGGTCACAGGCTGTGCGCGCTCCGGAGAAGATGCGCCTCAGCGCCTGCTCTTACCTTGTTGCACCTGAGGAGCTGAGCAGCGGGCTCGGCTCCGGATTCAGGCTGAGTCCCGTCCTCACGGATCAGACCCAGGGTCATCTCGTCGTCCTCGGGGTAGTCCTGCGCCCCCACGGACAAAGATGCGCACAAACACAGCGCCCAGCCAATCCAGGCTGAGGTGCGACGCATTCTTCACACCTCCGGGACCGTTTCCAGTGGAATTATCAGCACAACTAATAAGTGCCACTAATGAGAGTTTTAATTTCAGGCTGAGCTGTCCAGATGTGTTGGTGTGTCAGACCGCCGTGCGTCTGGCAGCCAGATGATCCTCAGACCATCTATTCTGATTTTGGGGGGAAAAAATCGAACAATTGATTCTTATAATTCGAGGCGGGGACTGGTGACGTCTCCGGGGCTCACGCCACCGCTTTTGTGTCGAATGATTGTCCTCCGTTAAAAACACCTCTCACTGTGGAGGAGTCATGTTTCATGCCCCCCCCCCCCCCCCAAACCACCCTGTAATTATTGCATGTGAGTGTCAGCTGAAGTGGATTTGCTGATGCCGTTTTAATGAGAGCGGTGAGAGTTACACATGCGTGTTCTTCCTGCGCCGTGTGCGGAGGCGGCCCGCGGGCTGCTCCCCCGCTTGGTTTGGTTTTATTAGCGCGCTTTCATTTTGAATTGAATCTCTTGATTTAAGGACTCTCGGCGCTGAGGCGCGCACAGGGGAACAGAGGAAAACCTGTTGGTGTTCCTCTTTCTGTCAGTTTAACTCACTAGTTGCGTGGATCATTCAGTTGGAGTTGGGATAAAACCTTTTTATACACAGTCTGTGGATAAAACACGGAGCTGTGGAGACACTTAAAGGGGCACTCGATCAGTTTACTCATCATGAGGAACCTGCTCAGCCTGAGACCACAGTTATATGGTTTCCCTCTGACTCTGGACCAGCTTTGACAAGTCTGAGAAAATAACCCTGATGACGTCATCAGGGTTATCTTGACTTGGGTTTGATGACACCATGTGTGCAACATTGGAGAGAGAGCAAGGACAGCACAGAGGGTGAGGCAGCAGCACCATTATAGACACACACACACACACACACACACACACTGCACTGGAGTTAGCAGATCATACATTTCACCAGTTCAACTAAATCAAACTTGATCCCAAATATCTGACCTCACACACCTGAAGGTGTTCAGGCTTTTTACTGCAGAGAGGGATGACGGACGTTTCCCTTTTCTGCATTTCTGAGCAGTTGAAGTCATATAACTGCTGTCTGATCTGACAGAGACCTGAGTAAAGCAATGTCAAGCACAGAAGAATATATAGAATATATTATAGAGGCGTATTATCAGGTTAGAGTGAATGAGCTGCCTGTGCACGTCTGTGCACCACCTCATGTTGCCTGTTTGCTCACGATGGATGTGAGACTCTAAATGTGTGACAGAAATCCTGAGTTACTGGAGGCATTCAGTTTGAAGGACATAGGTAGGGTGTGATGAAAGATGCTGCAGAGTTGCATTCTGGGAATTGTAGGAGCCTGGCCCATACCAGAGACTTAACGTCGGGATATTTCAGGAGATCTGATGCATGTGCAGCACTACTGACTCTTCTTTTCTTTTATAAGTCACCTGACTTGTGCTGGAGTCTCACTTTATTCACATTATGGCCACAAAAATACACGTGTCTTAATGTGAAGGTCAGACCAGGCTCCCCACAAGTAATAAATACATGTGAGTGTGTGTGTGTGTGTGTGTGTGTGTATGTGTGTGTGTGTGTGTGTGTGTGTGTGTGTGTGGTAAAAGAGATGGATGTGGTCACTCAATGCCCCCCCCCTTCTCTCTCTCTCTCTCTCTCTCTCTCTCTCTCTCTCTCTCTCTCTCTCTCTCTCTCATATATAATAAATAGTGCCATCTTCTGGAGATACCGTGCAACAATATGTAAGAGAAGAGTTGTTTTCACATTCACCTGCTGAAGAAGAAAAGTTTGTCTGAGTTCATCTTAAATCTGAGTTTAACACATTTACATACACTGATGCCCAGCCCAGGTTGGGAATGTGTGCCTTCTGAGGATGGGGGAAAAAAACAGTACAGAAAACCCCCCACAAAGGACTAGCTCCCTCCTTGAGGTTGTGGGAGTAATCCAGGTCAGGAGACAGGATCCTGTCACCTGGAGGTCAGCCTCCTCCCCAGGGTCTGGAGCATGACCACTGTAAGGAGCAGCCCTGTACCTCTGTACGATAACCCCTCCAGCACTGCGCGATTCTCCCACCAATGTATGGTCCCCACACCCCCACTCTCCCTACCCCGGGTACCTGTTGCTAAAATGCTAGAAAAATAATAATAATAAAAAATAAATAAAAACCTAACACCGATTATTTTTTCTTCTTTTCTCTCCCTCTTCCTCTCTCCCTTAATAAATCATATATATATATATATATATATATATAGTAGTGTATGCCCTCATGTTATGTTACGTGATGTGATGTTGGTTTTGTTGTTTTGTCACTTTCATTGTCTGCTTCACAAAAAAATGGAGCCAATCACGGTCCAGTATGCGGCAGTGTGACGTGGGAACCTGAAACCTCCACACACACTGAGAAGGAGGCATCTTGTGTCAAACTGTTAAACTTTTGAAATGAGACAAGACAAAGACCTTTGCAAAATTATAGATTCAGATTTTTTCATTGAGTGAAAACTGTACTTTTGTACTGAACTTTTAATGATTTAAGTAGTTCATTAAACCTTTTTGGCTGGAATGCCTTACAAGACAAGTTATTATTCACAGAGAAGTATTTTTAGGCTTTAAAAATTCCTCAGGGGAATCTTCACAGTGACACAAAACTGGTACAAAACTGTTGATTTAGACTCGGCCACTTTCATTATTTGTACAAACTCTAGCACAGCAGAAGTGTGAGTGATGTCATTCAGTAAGGGGTCATAAAAACGGATCAGTGAACCCCCATCGCTGTCCTGAGTGCAGCGTGGTGCCCTGGAGAGCCTCAGACCAGGTGCAGTGTGGGACAGCTGTGACACTGGCTCTTCAGGGCCACGGGGAGAAATCTGCTGCAGCTTCTCGACTTTTGGCCACAGAAACCTGGCAGAGCCTCAGGGTGCCTAAAATTAAATCAAAAGAATTGGAGCAAGGGGGGAGACAAATAGAAGTGTAGTTCCAGCATTTTGTCCTCATTTTCTTAATTTTTTTTTTTAAATCTGAGGCAGGGTTTTGCTGAGCATGCACATCCTTATCTGTCTGCTGAACATTCATGTAATTACTAACACTCACATGCACGAGCTGCTGCGTGGTCCAACTTCCTGTTTCAACCGCTGCCCACTAAACTAACTGAGGCTCAAGTGCTTTAATCAAAGGAACGTTAATGGCCCCTTATTAAGATGGGGGGGGTGGCAGCTTGCCCTTGCCCTTTTCAGCTACAACCTTCAGGCCACTATCCTTGTTGTTCTATTCTCCCTTTCCCTCCCTCCTCTGCTGCCATTACATCACCATTAATGTTCCTGTAAAGATAATAAAATTAGTATTTACAGTGTATTAGTACAGACCCCCCCTCCCCGCTGCTGAGATACACCACAGACAGACCACAAAGGAAAATTAAGGCCCTTACGAACTCCCATTTGTCTGTGGGCCATTAGGACAGCGTGTGGGTTTGTGAATGTGTGTGTCTGTGACAGTACCGTTGGTCTTTTGCATCAGCTGAAGTACACACTAGATCCTCTCGACTTCTCTCCGGAATCTGAGCAGCCAACGTGACCTAATCAAAAACACACTCTCCATTGACAAATACATTCTTCCATGACAGCAATTGTACTAATTACTTCCCGTCTTTCTCTCTAACGCACACACACACTGCATCTACCTTGGGGTAACACTGGCACAGGCTCCACACAGTCCCGACGCACACCATGCTGACACCCAGAACGCACATTGTGACGTAGATGTGCGGTCGCTCCTGAATCATGATGAAAAGGCCGACCGCTGCAACACACAGCCCCGCCACTATCAGCCCGTACCGATACGGTTTGCCCTCTACCATGGCTGCAGCCACTGCTGGTCTTATTTGTTTAAAACTTGAGACTGAGGCATCTGTTGTACAGCAAGGAAATATTTGGTGGTGTTGTGTCACTGGGCTTGAAGGTGAGGGTGGGGAAAATGCAGTCAGGGTTCCACTCTGCTGCTTATTACAGCCTGCAGACAGCCTGGTTAGGTCAGGTATAAAATTGCAGGTGTGTGTGTGTGTGTGTGTTCCTGATAGGTCACCTTGCCTCGAGCTGCGTGCAAAAAAGGAGACTCACAACTCAGCTTCTGAACAACACTGAGTTGAGTGAGTGTTTATGTTGGTTTGGACATGATTTTAAACTAGTAGGCATTTTCTTCCCCGCCTTTCTGTGCTTTCCCTCTCTTAAATGAACAATGTATTATTTCTGAGAGCAACTCCACACACTCAAGTGTTATTAACTCAAGTTTATAGGAACATCACAACACCGAACTAACATTCAGCAAACACTGGATACAAAGCTGGAAGATGAATAACACTCGGCTATCGACATTCTGCTGTCGCTGATTAAGGCACTTTCCAATGGAATAAGCTGTCAATGAATACTGTGCAAAGTTATGACAGGAAAGTGTGCAGATACAAAGAGGAGCCTAGAGTAAGTTCTCATCGTGCTGTGCAGCCACAGTAGTAGGTCACATAAATTCAAGCAGGCCAATAAAATATCCTAAGTGTCTTCAGGAGGCTCAGAGCCAATCTGATGACATGATTCTCCTAAGTTTGTTACATAATGCTGGTCTCAAGAAAGGCCATAAGTGTAGAGGGTGAAGCCGTTGCAGTGATCATTTCGATTCCTTTCAAAATCAGTCACAACACACACATGTAGCGGACAAGGAGGCCACACTGGGGCTCAGTCTGTAAGTCTTTAACCAGCTGCAGTCTCCTCCTGCTCCTTGTGGCTTGTGTTTGGGAACAGGGCGGCTGTCTTAAGGCACACAGGAGGTCCATTGCAGCAAGTTCACCAATAGCACCGACTATTCATTAAAGATTCTCGCTGAGAACCGAAGACAAAAGGCACTGACACAAACTAATGATGTCCGAGAGAGGTTAAAGCTGCTCGTTGTGCTCCTGGCTTTTCATCACTGTGTCATAGGATGGAGGCGGCTCCATAGTCCAGGGTGGTGGGGTGGATGGAAGAGAGGGTTCAGGCTCCGGTCTTCGGCTGACAGAGTCTTCTGACATCTCCCGACGAATTCGGTCCAACCTCCTGAAGAGAGAAAGCAAGAGAAGCAGTGAGAAGTTACTAAGAGTTTAGTGCAGTTCAGTGCACTTTGTGCTCACACTTCAACTGACAGTCAACACCTTTCAGCGATTACACTTATACTGCAACACCTTCCAGTGATTACACGTACACGTCCACTCCTTTCAGTGATTACACTTACACTTCAGCACCTTTCAGTGATTACACTTCAACAACTTTCATCTATTACACTTCAACACCTTTTAGTGATTACACTTACACTGCAACAACTTTTAGTGATTACACTTACACTTCAACACCTTTTAGTACTAGTTGGTATGAGAAGCCATGTGAGTGGATAATTGGACCCAAGGAGGTGGTGTATATAGCAAAGAGGAGGGGTCCCAGAACCAATCCAGTTGGGAGGGGACAGGCTAAGGACATTTTCCCTTGCCATGACACAGTGACGGAACACCCAGTAAGATAGGATTCAAACCAAGAAAGGGCTTTGCCCAAGATGCTCATGTTGGAGAGAACATTTCAACACCATTAGTTATTACACTTAAACTTCAACACCTTCAGTGATAACATTTACACTTCAAAACTTTTTAGTGATTACACTTTATCTTTACCTCAACTCCTTCCAGTGTATACACTTCAATATATAGTCACTTCCTCTCAGTGATTACACTTAAAGTTACACTTCAACTCCCTTCAGTACTTAGGTCTCAAGTAATAGGCAGCTCCTCTCAGTGATCGTACTGTATCTTACACCTGAACTGATTTCAGTAAATATGTCTCAACTCCTTTCAGCACTCACACTTCAGCTCACAGTTAACTTCTTTCAGTAAATACAGTTTATCTTACACCTCAGCTCCTTTCGGTGGTTACACAACTGAAAAATATGGGCTCATAGGCTGGTTCCAGACCTGTCTTTTGTTGTCTACATCTAAGATTTGTTCTAAGATTTTTTCAGAAGCGGACTGCTTCAGTCGGCTTGAGAAACACTAAGCAGTCAGGGTTAAGGATGGGAATGTCATCTTCATTCCCGGCTAACTACCTAGCTACATTTATGAAAAATAGCAGTAGCAAAATGGTGAAAAGTGTCTATGAAACATAGCTGTACAAGTTTTAAATCCACATACAGAAATACCAACATTTAAAGCAAAATGGAAATTAAGATTATCAGGCATCTCACTTTGGTGCTTTCTCATTTCTGCCATCCGTCCTTTATGTCAAAACCCCTACTCTTCCAAAAGTCCTCACTCCTTCAACTACTCCTTCACGCTCAACATTTCCCTCAGAAAATGCATTCTCTAGTTTGCAAACTTTACTCTCCTGTTGTTGATTTTATATCATCATTTTAATCAACAAAGTCCATTTAAACAAATCTTTCAACTGTTTGCAAACTGTCTGAGTCTCAGATTTAAAAGATTGAGTGTGGTTGCGAGGTCAGGTTTAGACATACTGATTGTTCTTCGTCAGTTCAGTGTGTGGAGGTAGAAAAATCCTTGATGATGGAAACAGTGCTCCTGGCTCCTCTCTACCACAGGGCTGGACAATGAGCAGAGCACGTCTTGTTTAAATTCACAGGCTATCACAGATTGCCTCAGACAATGCCAGGGGGAGTCTGTCAGCCACATGCATGTGTGTCTGCTGTTTTCTCCATGACCTACTTCTATAATCAGTCCATAATCAAAAAAAACTGTTGCTTTCTCATTCTTAGTGTCACAGTGTTTTCATCTTGCTTAACCACTTCATGCTCTTTGCCAAACTTTGCACTAGAACTAATAAATGACGATGTGTCCAGGAGATCTGTTCAACAAAAACAGCATTGGTCGGCTCATCTCCCTGGATGACGTGCTCTGGCATTTGTCCATATTCATGTTTATTTAACTTGAACAACACAAGGGAAGCCTTAAAGTTATTGGTTTTTAATGTTTAAAAGGAGGCAGGGTTGGTTTGTTAACAATAAAAAGGGGATTTTCTAAGTCTGTTGTCCTCTGTGCCAGAGGTTTCCAACCTTTTTCATGCCCCCCTCAGGATAAATTGCAATATCTTAAATTTATTTCTAGCTCTATCATCAGATCAAAATTTCAATTTTTACAACTTTGGTTTATCACCAAATACCTGTAAACCTTGTCAGATTCCCATTAACGTCAATTGCACTTTTTATTTAGTGCTAATTAGCAAATTTTAGCATGCTAACACACAAAACTTTTTTTGTTGCCTTTATTACATAGGACAGTAGAGAGCGACAGGAAAGGGGCAGAGAGAAGGGAATGACACGCGAGAAAGAGTCGGGCCGGTCAGGGTTAGTCACGCCGGTGCCTCGCCTGCTAAGAGCGTCTGGCTCATGAGGAACGCGCCCTAACCATTTGGTTGCCCCTCTGATACACTAAACTAAGTTGCTGAACTTGGTAAACACACCTGCTAACCATCAGTATTTTAGCATTATTACTGTTAGCACGTTCGAATGCTAACATTAGCATTTAGCTCAAAGCACCTCATTGTCTAAGTACAGCCTCACAGAGCGACTAGCATGACTGTAGTTGACTTGTAAGCCCTTGAAATGATGTTCTCACATGTTGCACATGTCTATCTGCAAACAGTTATCCAGTATTTCATAAGATTACACTAAAGTTAAAAAGTTAAGAAGAGTGTCTTTTATCCCATTCTTTCTTCCTCTGATTTATCCTGTGATGCCATTTAGGGGCCACGACCCTTGGTTGGGAACCACTGCTCCATGCTATCCCTCTTTTTGGTAAAAAAAAATTATAATAATAAAAGAATAAACTGCGGAAAGGTGTGTCTAAAGCACTGTCTTAGAACTTTTTTTATGTTATGCAGGTCACGTGTTTCTCTGTGCCTTAGTACCTTTGTATGGCCAGGGCCTGCTGTGGGCTGAAGCGTGTTCCTGTGCGGGGGTGCAGCAGGAAGTGTCCGGGCACTGCCACCTGGAGATTCTTCATGGCCATGCAGAGTCCAATGACCAGCAGTCCCATGCCCCCGAGGCCCAGGAACAGCCCGACTACAACCAGTGGGGCAGACTGATGGGGCACTCCCAGGCACAGGACAATAACCACCCCAGCAGTCACCAGCAGAAGGCCCAGCCAGAGCAGCATCCCCTTGGGGGGCGGCATCTCAGGAGCCTTGTAAGAATTCACCTCTTGGAGCTACAGCGGCACCTCCACCTCAGCAGCAGCCAGTCTGCAGAGATACACAGATACAGCATCCAAGACTTCCACTGGGAGCGGTGTGTGTGTGTGTGGAAGTGGGTGTGTGGAAGTGGGTGATAGGTGTAGAAAGAGGACAGAAGCAAAAGGAAAAGTGGCTTCAGGGGGAAAGAACACGCAAACATGCCATAAACATGGATCCTCTCTCTACCTGATAGGAAGGAGCTGAGGAGCTGCTACGTAGATGCGTGGGCTGAAAGCTTAACCATCTCTCTTCTCCTTTTCATCAACTTCAGCTCTCCTCATGATGCCCGTATGGTTTCCTCCCCCCCACCCCACCCCACCCCGCCCCCCCCGAGCCCTGAAAAACTCCGGGAAACACAGTCTCCGCTTCGGTCCGTGTACCCTGCGCCCCCGCCGCGCCTCTCATGATCTGCCGCGCCGCCGCTCTGCTCTCTCTCCCTGCGGGGGACGCATATCCGGTCTTTGGAGCGACAACGGCACCGAAAATCAGCAATAGAGGAACCGATGTCGGATGTGGGCCGGGCACTGTTTGGTTTTCATCTGGCCACAGCAGCAGGAGTAGCGGCGGCAGTGGATCTGTGCGGTGTGAGGAAGTGCTTTTTATGAGGAAGGCTTTTCAGTGACGAGGAATGGAGGGCAGGGCGGGCGCACGGCCTGGACACTGTCACTTTGCCTCTGTTTGGGCAAGAAGAGAATCATTGTCCCGCTTATCCATTAACCGATAAGCTCTGAAAAAAAGTACCGTTTGCCTAAGGAGGAGCTCTGGTGGGGGTGGAGCGGGGGTTCATCACTGGCCTGCATTTGGAGGGGGGGCTATAAGAGGAAATGACTTAGTATTACTTTATTGATTATGGAAAGCTGCTTCAGTAACTGCCGGTGGTCCTCATTAATCTGTTATCATGACCTTTCATTAGGCAGCTCATGATCTCTCGATTTCCGATGTGGATTTAATCTGATTTTAACTTGTTGCCCTCAGTTTTTCTTTACTTCTTAAATTAACCCCTTGTATGGCCCCTTAAATTTCTGCTACTAACCCCTCCCTTTTCTGATAAGCGATTAAACGTATCAATCAAGAATTGATCACCCCCACCACCGTCACCTGGATGATTTGGTTTGGTTGCCCCAGGGGAACAATGGGCATAAAAACATCAGGGAAAATCTGACGAAATCGTAGAGCAATCATAGCAGTTGCATTATCATATAGTAAATATGACCCTTTTTATGTAACTCTGTTTTTTTTTTTTTTTTAAAGAAAAATAATAATTTAAATTTTATAAGGCTCCATCTTCATGGTTTCTCATTCTCTGTGGAACTGCAGCCCATACAGAAATGTAATATAGGCCTATCACATGTATATGTTCCTATGTCAAGAGTGATGTTTATGTATGCATATGCCACCTATAAGGGGATATATTATTATCACAAATATACATCCTCTGGACATATGAAGATATAAGTTTACCCATAGTAAAATTTGTATATAAAAAATATCTATAAAATGAGTTTTTACAGTTTTACATGCTGCAACTTTATGTTAATGATATAACAATGTATGTTTTTCTCATTAATATTAAACATGTCTATCTTTCCATTCTGGGAATGTGGTTTCACATATGTCTATTATATGAGCAAATATACATATTTGTATGGGCTAGACATATGTGTCAATATATGTTCATATTTCTAATAGCTTCCATATATAATTTTTATTTATATTTTTTTTCTTTTATGTGTACATATATTTCATATATGGAAATTCAATATATGTACATATATAACATTTGCATATGGGAGGTGGTGGCTTGCACATTTTCTGTGTTCGCACCCCAAAGCACAGCAATATGCTCACTTCTGCTTTCATTTGATTAATCAGAAACATGTCATCAAACATTATAATGTGTGAAAATTAAAATATTTAGGCTATAAGTGGCAGAGTTTGAGTTAAGTAAATAAGAGGAGTATGATTGTTTGAATTTAGGGACAAAATCTTTCCACACTTTTTGATGATATATACTGTGAGGTTCAAAGTGTGGTCTCAAAGCTGGAAACAGAACGTTGAGAAAACAAGGTCCATTTTCCATCTGTTCTGGAGCTTTCAGTCATATCACATGATCTTCATCAGCAATGGAAAATAGAAAAAAGGGAAAACAGTTCCACATAACTAGGCAGATGTCATGCTTCATGCATGCTGTGATAACTGCTGCAGACTTCAGGTGCAAGCTACTAAACAGACCTCGTGGTGATCTCATGTTGAAACCCAAGACACGGTCTTTCAATGGCTGCACCATCTTCTCAGATGGAAACATTCACAATGATTTATGCATCATTTTATCTACATTTCCCAAAATTCAGCCCATTTTACTCTTAAAATTTTTGTTATTACTCTGTTGCACTGTAGTATTGGATTTAAGCCTCAAATCACATACCGGCAGATGTTTCATGATGAAAACTTACTAATCTTTTGCAACTTCCAACAATCCTTGCTGGTTAATGAGACAACAAAGTGTCTGATATTGTGTCCTTCATCACTGTTTTATTAAATAAAGTTCAACACACACACACACTCACAGGGATTGACAAGTAATTTGAACATGTCACAAGATTTTACCTTGAGTTTTCTTTGCCAATTCCGCCAAGAATAAAGCATATCAGTCATAGGAGCATGCATATTTAGATGTATATAAAAGGAACAGGGTGGATTGTTGGTGATCAAGGTTCCTATTAGCTCTTCTGTGTTTGTGCACACAGCTCCATCACAGCAGTGGAAGTCAGTGTCCTTGTGCTGTCAAAGATCACAACAGTGTATTTGTGGTTATCAGTTCAGTGTAGTGCAGCATCTTATTTTAGACGCCTTGAAGGCTAAATATGCAATATAGCAATTGTGTGGGGGCTCTGCAGGTTGATTTGCACATTGCATCAACATGTATGGATATTAACGGGCATATGGAAGGAAAGAAAACCATTAAAAATGTCGAAAAAAGGAAAAAATACTGATGTGATCCATTAAAACAGAGAGATTCTGTGGTTACAATAGGTCAAGTTGTAGTATTCAGTGGTCTAGTGAGCAGTGGAAACACATATGGTCAGATGAGTCATCGTTCCCCTGCTTTCAACGAGCTGATGAGTACATGTGTGCCACACAAACTAAAAGACCTCTACAGGTCTGGGTGCCAGTTTCCCAAAATGAATTATCACGTCCGTCCTGTGGTGGAGCATGTTAATCCTGATGGGGAAAACATTTTTTCAAAATGACGTTTTTGGTTTTCCTCTAGCATTTTCAGGAAAAAAAAAGAGAACTGTCCTCTGCCATAAACAGGGGAATCCTGGAGAGGAGGATTATCCAGTCACCCAAATCTGTTCTTCTGAAATTTAAGGAAATCCTGGAATTCCTGTGTGCTCTTGTTACCATGGCAACTCATGCCTTAAACTAACCTACATGTAGCAGGTTAACATGATTTTATCCCTACCTGTTTTTCAAGCTTCAGTTGAAACCACCAATTCAGTATAAAGCTCAGGTTTGTATCAGTACAGAGTAGAATCTTTGCAAAGCACTTAACTACACATTTATTAGCTTTTATATTTAGCGTTCAGACTATTCATCCAACATTATTTTTGTTCTTTTGTGTTTAATATCTAAATTGCTGTTTAGTTGAATCCTCTTTAGTGTCACTGGACGTGACCTGTGCTTGATATGGTTGCCGTGTTAGCTTAGCTTAGCATTAAGACTGGAAGTCTGCGACAGGCCAAAATAAATAGTCCAGCACGTAACCCTCCGTTAAAACATGACTTGTTGTTTTTATACTTTAAGTTTTGTACAGATTTAGATACGTCTTTTTTGTCACCTTCGGTAAGAGCCAGGCTACCAGTTTCCCCTTGTTTCCAGTCTTTATGCTAAGCTAGTCTAACTGTCTCCTGGCTGGAGCTTCATATTTGGTGCACAGATGCATCAATCTTTTCATCTAACTCTAAGCAAGAAAGAAACCAGATTAGGTCAAAAGCTAGTATAGTACTGCGTATGGTCAATGTAACTCAGGATGTGGTTGAATACCATTGTGGAACTGCTGTAAACATATGACATCATTGCATCCTATTTGCATTCAGCCTAGTGTCAGCTCTTACTCTGTTTCCTTCTCTCCTCTCTGTGCACACATATACAGTATTTTAATACAGCTGAATTCACAATAAAGCTGTTCTCATTTACATGTTTTTCTGTTTCTGTTGTCAGACAATGGAACAAGTTTGAAATAGTGACTGAAACATGGCCCATTAAGACTACATGTTAACTTCCAAGCCATTAACAAGCTGCTGCTAAAATCCTGATTTTATAACCACAATGTTTTCTGACAAAATCACCAAACACATGAATTAAAGACAAAGACTGAGCTGTGATTTCAGCTATAGCTACTGTAAAATTATCACTCAAAAATTTGCAGCGACAGAATATCTTTCTCTCTGCCACTCACAAAACAGAGTAGAGAGTCATATTACTGGTGACTCTCTTCTAGGTAGCCAGGGTTTGTCCAGAAAGTTTTCGAGACTTGTCACTTGGTGTTTTTTGTAAGTCTCTAAATTTAGTGACAAATACTCAAAGTCAGCAACACAGCAGGCTGTAAACATCCCCTAATAAAAACTGTTTTCTCATTTTGAAAGAGCAATGACCAATGAGGAAAGTCCAACTCAGTCATGTGGCATTCAACTGACCAATGGTGGAAATGTGATCAATCTATCACTCAGTCAGTCAGTCACAGACATTCACAATTATAAGGCTGGCCCTGCAATTTGCCAAAATGACAAACTATTTCTTAAACTTCCTTTCTGGAATACCAGCTTGATCTGAACTTAATATTTGTGCGTGACAGAATAATCATGTCCCTTCAAAACACTTGTACGGTGTTCATCAAGACACAGTGAAATTGTGGCTTGTAGTGACTGCACACCTCATGAAGAAAAAGTGTTTAGGTGCTTTATTTTGGTCTGATAAGGCTGCATTCGGTTTCACCATATATTTGAGTATGTGCTAACACCTGCATTATAATTACAGAATCATGCGAGGACCCAAGAAAGAGGCATGCTTCCAGTGCTCGATGAAATTTGTTGCTGTCAAAAGACTGAAGTCTGAGTGAGCCTCAGTCTCATGTCTATTTAGAGGCGGGAGAAGTGGGATGTCCAGATCGTCCATCGTCACACCTCAAAGCTAATCTCTCTTGACTGTCCAAACAGGGGCTCTGTCGCCAGGTGTGTGTCCGAGTAAGCACGCCGCAGGTGTGTAGAGCTGCACGTAGTCTTGATGGCAACCTCATAGGGAGGCGGGGGTCCCAGCCAAGGAGGAGGGTGAGGTGTTGGACTAAAACCACCAGAGTCCATGGGAGGATAGTCGAATTCCTCACCACGAGCACCGTGCCTGTGACGTTCCATTGTCCTGTATGCGGCAAAACCAGTGGCAGTAAAAAAAATCAGGTTGTAGAAATACAAATTAACATGTACAGTACAGTTCCGAGGTGTCAGCTGCTGTAGAGATCAGACACTTAACAGCATATTGAGTTGTGTTCTGTGGGTTGTCACGTGTAATTGGGTTTCACAAAAGTATAATGGACATCCTGGCTGTGTGGTATGATAACAGTTTTCAGATTATAGCTGTGGTCTGCAGGAGCCATGTGGTTTCTCTCTAAAGATTTTATTAGTTTATTTCACTAACTAGCACAAATATAACAGCTAATAAGCCGGTTTGGTTGAAATAAAAGCTGCTGTGTCTTTCAGCACTTGCTTCCAAATCCTAACTCTATGAAAGGAATAGTTGGGAAATACACTTTCTTCTTGAGAGTTAAATGCAAGGACTGATTACCATTTTCATGCCTGTGCAGTAAATATGAAGCTACAGCCAGTAGCCAGTTAGCTTAGCCTAGCATGCTAGCTTGGCTCTGTCCAACAGTAATGAAATGGGCCTACTTTACTCTTACTAAATGTTATATATTTCTATTCTTTTTTTTGTTCTTGTTTTTAGTCTTTGGCTTTCTTTACAAGTTAAAGGAAGGTACGGTGGCCCTGAGAGCTCACGCCCCAGAACTTAAGAAAATACATGCAAATATACAAAACACAAGCAAATTCAGAAAACATCTTCATCAATTTTACAACACAACCAAATACAGAAACATGCTGCAAACACACACAACACAAGCAAAAACAGAAACACGCTGCAAGTAGCACAGACAACAGCTAGCCAGGTTCATCACTTTTATGTGTCCCCTGTGAACCGTTGTCGTCTGTGCTACTTCTAAGTACTGTGGTCTACTGCTATGTGTTTGCTTATGTTATGAGTATTTGCAGCTTGTGGGTTGTCAAACTGATCACAGTTTGCTTGAGCGTTGTCTATTTTCATGTGTTATCTTTAGTTGCAGTGCAATGAGCTCTCAGGGCCACCGTAGGAATGACATATGCTAATTTGTATGCTTTAAGGTGACTTTTGTTAGCTGCAGACGGAGCCAGGCTAGCTGTGTTTCCAGTCTTTAAGCTAAGCTAAGCTAAGCGAAGCTAAACTAATCAACTCCTTGCTGTAGCCTCATATTTAGTACAGAGTGCTGTCAATGTTCTCATCTAATTTATGGAAAGAAAGCATATAAATGTATTTCCTATAATGCCCTAAAATATTGAACTACTCCTTTAATTTTCTATTATGTTGTGAATACATTTAGATAATAGTTCATCTCGCCTGTACAATGTCCAGGGCTTAAGTTTAAAGAATCATACATATGCTTATGTAAATGAATAAGAAGTAAAGTAAAATATTGATTAATAATATTAATATTGAAATATTATTCCCAGAAAATGTGTAGCTGCTGTGGTCTGTGTGCAACATCCTGGTGCAGTTATCTGTGTGCATGTACAGCTCTATCCCAGAAGGACCCGGAAAACTGATATATGAACCCTTGACGTGATCAAATATTGAGCAACAACAGGAAGAATGAATTGGATAACAAGGGAGAGCAGACAGCTGCAATGATTTAGACTGCTGTTTTAGAGTCTAAAATATATTCCTTGGATTAACAAATGTGTCTTTTTTATTATAAAAATATATGTAATTCAGTAACATCAATATTAGGAGTCTTATTTTATGACTTCAGGATAAAATTTCTCACAAATACAGCTGGAAATGTTCAAAGCAGTAATATGAATATCTTAAATGACTGGCATTTTTCCTTCACCCACCTGGGCAGGAACACTGACTGGGACTCTGGGAAGCGGCTCCCCGGGGGTGTGAAGAGCGCATGGCTGCCGAAGTTGGGGTAGTCATATGGATAATGTGGGCACTCTGGGTCGAACTCCCGGTGGTTGTAGTTTGCGGCACTTTTGCTGTTTATTGCCCAGAAGAGCCCCAGGATGAGCATGACCACCCCCAGCACCACACAGCAGAGGGAGAAAGCCTGCAGGCGGCTCTGGTACGAGGCCAGGAAGGCTGTGGACCCCCCAGTCACTATGAGGAAGGCTCCGATGAAGATAGCTCCGTGGTGCAGGGAAGGCATCCTCCTCCAGGACTGTAACTGTTTTTGAGGTTACTGTACAGGCTGTGACCAGCTGGATAGTGTCACTCACACACCAATAGTCCAACAGAGTGTGCTCCCCATGCACCCTGACACTCACCAGGCATCTAAATGATTTTTTCCACAGTTACAGAAATCCTCTTATGACAAGGAAAAGCTCACTTACTTATTTGTTCCCATCAGCTCCATATCCCATACTGATAAAAACTGATGATCATATGGTCCATGTGTTAGTCCTTACTCTGTAGATCTCCAGCTCCTCTGGAAAAGTGTTAAAATTGATGGCTTGTTGGAAAATGATGAAAAACAAAACAGTGAAGGCTTTGATGCGCATCAGGCTAATGTGGAGTAGCTGTGTGTTTATCATCAGGGCAGATGGACGAGAGGACGGCAGAGCCCATTAAGAAATCTTTACTGGTGCCCCACCCTCCCACTGTCTAATGTGTCTGAAGGGTACCACTTTAGCCCTGTGCCTGTGTGTGCCTGTGTGTGCTTGTGTGTGCTTGTGTGTGTGTGTGTGTGTGCGTGTGTGTGTGTGTGCGTGTGTGCATGTGCGCGTGTGTGTGTGTGTGTGTGTCAGAGAGAGGGAGAGAGAAAGAGAGAGAGAGACAGATCAGGACATTGCAATTTTTTTTAAACAGAAATTCTTATATTGGACATGAAGGGGAGCAAAATTGAGCTGCATGTTTGGCAGTTTTGTTTTAAAAGGCCATTTTAGGAAACAACCCTCACCACAAAATCCATGATACGTTTAAGTGACTTGTAAGAGGCTCAGTTGTCAATTGTCACTTGAAACAGCATCCTTACAATGTTATTTAATGGAATTTGTTCCTTTAATGTTGATGTAATGGGCTGCTCAATGACCTATAGACCTTATTAAAGAGTTAATTAATGTTGTACTAACATTTAACGATATTTAGAATTGAAAGTCTGACACTGCAGGGGCTTTTGACATGACATGAAGTCTATAAATCAGGGTCCACTGAAAACACTGAGGTAATGTCCTTTGTAATTTTTTTTAAATCAATTTGATCTGGTATGTGTGGAGATGTTTTAGATTTTCTTTTTTCAGATTTACATTTTTTTTCAATTGTGTGCTTTTTTAGACCCAAAAACACAATATTAATACAGTTAATTCAAATTATGTAATTAATAATATATAAATAAATACAACAAAAACATAAACAAATAAATAAAAACTTGGTGTAAAAAAAAACACGGGAGAGTCCACAGTTAGTGGCTCTGTGAGGTTGTATTTATACACAGTGTGCTTTGAGCTAAATGCTAACATCAGCACCCTACCCTGTTCACAAAAACCATTGTTTTTATATACAGTCTATTTTGTATGTTTTGTATGTTACCATGCTAACACCTGAGGCTGATGGGAATTCTTTTTGCAGGTACTGAGTCACAAACCGAAGTACTGGACCGACAATAAATGAAAAGTCCGGTGATCTCCAAAGTCAGTAGGATTCATCCTCTGGGAACCATGAATGTCTGTATCAGATATCAAGGTGGTCCATCCAGCAGTTGGACCACAGTGATGGACAGACAGACTGTCCTCCACAGAGCCAGGCTGCTATTATGTGTAATGCATGATGCTCAGTAGCGTGGATTCATGTGCTGAGTGGGACTGAGTTTCACTTCGTATGACACCTCTTGTCTTCAAGAAAAGTGAGAGCCGAAGTTTAGAGTTAGACTTCTTTTCTACTCTGCTCTCCTCTTTCTCAGTGGCTGACAGGGATGGTGTTGTAACAGAACCATGAGCACAGGGCACATGGTGTGACAGCCTCTCTTCTTTTTCATTGGTTAAACATCGGAAAGGCTACTGCTCTGGGATTCCCTACAGTTACACGCTTACCCAATCAGCGTGAAGCTTCGGCGCCTCAACCCGCCTCCTTAGTTATTCTGACCAATCAGCGTAGAGCAGGGGAGTGGCCGACAGACCACCTAGCGCCGCTCACCTATCACAGTGAAGGGGTGATCAGAAGTTGGGATAATCAATGCGAGGTCAACCCACGGGAATGCACCAGCTGTCAGTGGAACCTTAACCAAAAACACTATTAGTCAGTTCAACTTTGAATCTGATCTGTCCAGACACGATGGGTCCGCTGCTGTATTTAGGAGGCTTGGTCGTTATGTTCCTGCTGTGGATCAAAGTCAAAGGTCTAGATTACGTGATCGTTCACCAGAGGTGGATATTTGTCTGTTTGTTCCTGCTGCCGCTGTCCGTCATATTTGACGTGTATTACTATGTGAGAGCTTGGCTCATATTCAAGATGTGCTCTGCGCCCAAACTGCACGACCAGCGCGTCCGAGACATCCAGAGACAGGTGAGCAGACCGCCATCCTCTGACAGTGTCGGTGTGCACAGGTGTGTGTGTGTGTGTGTGTGTGTGTGCGTGCGTGTATGTGCGTGCGTGCGTGCATATGCAGTGTGATCTGCGTTCTCACGCTGTAAAAGTGGGGTATGCGAAATAGTGACTTTCAAAAAGTAAACAAACAACATGCAAAAGTTATGATGAGAATGGCAGTCAGTATTTCAGTCAGCTGCACAGTATCATTTCTTTACATCCTAAAGGAATAATGATTTTCATTGCAATGGTACAACAAAAACACATCATTTGATCACAATATGTGTATTTTTTTAATGGGATATTGTGTATAACTTATATTGTTACAGCTCTTGTCGTTTTCGCCTTTAACTGTTCTTCCCAGGTCATACCAATTGGGGTGAGCCAGTTCACTTAAAACACAATAACTGTCTCTTTTATCCTATCTCTGGCCACGCAAATAGTTTAAGTTCCATTTAAATTCTCAACGCAAATTTGTCTTTCTAGAAAAATATCCAGGTAACTCATGATAATTCACTGAGTTTTGTCAGTGGCACAGCTCCCTCTGTAGAAAGTTGTTTCAATTAAAACTATTAATATTCATCCCAGAAAAGTGCTGTATGTCTCAAGTCCTCTGAGCTTCCAGCCTGACTGCCTGATTGAAATTCCTCTGACCATTTAGTTTGCTGACATTCTGGCTGTAGCTCTACTTGGTGAACAGCTAATTCTCTTTGCAGCATGATATGAGAGGTAAATAAATCTAGCCACAGTCCTGAGAGAGCTTCAGCCCATAATAAATCATGAAGAAAAGACACAGACTCTCCACAGTGGGATGAAGGATTTGTCAGGTTTATTAGCATTCACTCAACATACTTTGAACAGTTCGAAAGAGTTGTTGAGACCTTTGACCTCCTTCTTTTACACCAGGAGGGTCTTGTCAGCTTTGATAATGGCTGAAAGGAACAGATGAAGAGTCAGGCATGCTGTATACCCTCTGTGCTCTAACAGATAATAATTCTGTTCTTCCTTGTATTATGTATTCTGACACATTTCAGGTGCGTGAGTGGAGGAAGGAGGGGGGTAAGACCTACATGTGTACGGGTCGACCTGGCTGGCTCACTGTGTCTCTCAGAGTGGGCAAATACAAGAAAACCCACAAAAACATCATGATCAATATGATGGACATTCTGGAGGTGGACACAAAGAGGCAGGTAGGAGAAAGGCACACAAGTTGTGTGATTTGTTGATGTTTTGCATATTTGTGCAATGTTTTGAAAAAACTTGAATATGAATAAGGCCTACTTCTATCTGCTTATCCATGCAACCATTTCTGATCAGCTTCGCTCATGGACCTTTTTCCTGACTTCAACTCGTCATTGTAGGAAAAGCTCAGGTGTAACTAATAACATAAACTGTACCCAGTAAGTCATTAAAGTGAGCCAGCATTTCCTGTTACGACATGTCAAAATGTTTATCATTAGAAAACTCTACTCCAACAACATGATTCTGCTTTAATACAGAATGGCAGCATTGGTTTGCAGGTCCATCAATTTGGTTAAGAATAAAATGTCTTAACAACTATTGGCTGGATTGACATAAAATGTTGCGCAGACATTCATGGTCCCCAGAGGAGAAACCCACTGTTTTCGGTGATCCCTTGACTTTACATCTAGCACCACCAGCAGGTCAAAGTTTACACTTATCTTTTTAAATTTCTCAACATCCACAAGATGGATTGGCACAAGATTTGGTGCAGATATTTATGGTTAGCAGAGGATGAATAATAACTTAATAACTTAAGTGATGCTTTGACTTTTAATTTTTTTCCTCCTCAGTTCATCCAATACTTTGATTTATTAATATAAGTGTGAATGGTTGTTTCTGGCTACCTGTCCGGGTTGTACCCTGACTTTGCCCAATGTCAGCTGGGATTGGCTCCACCCTCCCTGTGAACCTAAAAAGATTAGCGGTATAAGCTAATGAATGGATGAAAAGTGCTAATGACATTGTTGTCAGCCTCAGCTGTGCTTTGTGTTAAGTGCTAACAAGCATATGTTAGCGTGCTAATTTGCTAAAATAAGATAGTGAACATGGTAAACATTTACCTTCTAAACATCAGCAATGTTACTGTGAGCTAATTATGACGCTTATGATAGCATTTAGCTCAAAGAACTGCTGTGTCTTTCGCCTCACAGAGGTGCTAGCATGGCTAGAGACTATTAGTCTGTTGTGAACAGGCGCTATACAAATAAAATCAGCTTGACTTGGTCTTGATGTGGTTTAGTCAACATGTAATCATTTTGTTGATGTAAGATAACGTCATACTCACCAACGTATCTGCTGACAACACAGGGACATTGCTTCAACGTGGCAATAGAGACAGAGGATCAGATAGGATGTAAACAAGCTAATAGCCTAAACCACATTATTTGAAGGGACTGATGATAATTCTACCATCACTTACTGTTCATGGATAACCTGGGGATTTGAATGCCTGAGTTTCTGGCTCCATCAAACTATGTTTTAGCAAAGTTGCCATGTTCCGAGATCTCAGTATTTAACCTTTGTTTTTTAGGTGGTGAGAGTTGAGCCGCTGGCCAACATGGGTCAGGTGACAGCTCTCCTCAATTCTATTGGCTGGACACTGCCAGTGCTGCCCGAACTGGATGATCTCACTGTGGGTACGTTGTCCATATCACAATCAATGAGGATTATTTCCTTGGGAATCATCCTAGAGTGGCATCGTCTGGTTTCTACAAATAGAGAGATGCACTGATGATTTCCACAGCTCATTGTTTAGTGATGTAGATCCTACATCTGCTTCATCAGTCACTGTATCCTGTTTAGAGCCTCAGCGACTTCTCTAATTGTGTTAGAGGATTGATGTTGTAGCTCAAAAGATGAAACTGGGAGGAAATGGCTGCAGTGTTGGAAGCACCCCTGGATTGGGTTTCATAATGGATTTCCTGATGCCATAAACTGCGCATCAACAATCTAATGTTTTCCCAGCAGCCCGCGGTACATTCATTTATCCTGATGTCCACACAGGCACACACACATACTCCCAGCAGGCAAACGCTGCTTTCTGCTCACGTGTTTGCCCTCTGTTGGTCTCACCTGGAGAGAAATCAAATTACTAAGAACAGATCTTTTATTCCCTCTCCTCTCTCAGGTGGTTTGGTGATGGGCACAGGCATTGAGTCATCCTCCCACATTTACGGGCTGTTTCAGCACATCTGTGTCGCATATGAACTGGTCCTAGCTGATGGCAGTTTAGTACGCTGCACTGAGGTAAGTATAGAGTGTGTACAATGTCATGTGGGCCTGTATCATGAAGAGAGACCAGTGGGTTACCAGCTGTCTCAATGTCTCAATGATAATGTCACGACCACCATCACCATGGCTGCAGAAACTCTTAAGAGTTGGTTCATTGTCGAGAGTACTGAAAAAGTGCCAATCTCATTTAAAGCCTTAGCATCAATATGTGCAGATTATTCCTACTCTCTCCACCTTCCCTCTTTCGGTTCTAGTGAAGTGATGACACTGTGTTGTATTTATTTCACCTCTCAGCATCACTTCTTTCTGCTGCAGTAACCTAATGTCCCTGCTGGTATCACCCGTTCATCTCATCTCATTTTAAGCACTCCACTCATGGTTCTGATGCTTAAAGAGCTGAATGAGAAAACCAGCTTTATAATCAGCCTTATTATACTGATTGTCCAGCATCTCCAGTGTTAGGCTCAGTTTAAGACAGGAGAGGGACTATATGAAACTTAATGGGGTTGGGAAGGGGCCCCAGGATTACTGATATTTGCTTTGGACCCTCCCCTCCACCCTAACTTCTCAACTCAAACCTGGTTTTTAGCTGAAAATATTAAAATGTTAATGGAACATTTTTTTTACAAAGTCCAAATCACACTTTAGATGTGGAATAAGCAAATGCCAAAATGAACGTAACCATAACAAAGGGGGGATCCTGTTTACAGAGGGTCCCAGCTGCTTTCTATGTTTTAGAGCTACTGAATGAACAGATTTCACCGCTGGAAAAGCAAACAGGGCTCAGGCAGCAGCATCGTCATATTTTAGCTTCACCCATTAGTAGCACAGGTTGTGTTGTGCTATGAATGCATCACATTATAATTTAATTCTATATGATGCGATTAACTTGCAAGCAAATAGAAAACTTGGTCACAGAGACATGATTGTTGTCCTCTGCATGTGGCAGAACTCATTTTTACAATCCATGGTGCCCACAAAAAAAATATGTTGATATATGTTTGATGTAACTATTCTGATGTTTGTTTGTTTGTTTTTACTGGGGTAAGACAAATTACCACAAAAAAAAAAATCTGACTACAATCCCTTCGCTGTCCCCACTAGTAATTTTCATACAGTCCCTAATCCAAACAGAGCCAAACTAAATGAACCTGATACAGAAGATAAACTATGAGCATGAAAGACAGATAGCCTACCATTAGACGTCCCCAAAGACCAAGACCACATTCATCACCACAAGTGTTCTGTGTATGTTTACTCTTGTTTAAACATGAAATACATGTTTTCTGTCACATAGGAGGAAAACTCAGACCTGTTCCATGCTGTCCCGTGGTCCTGTGGTACTCTGGGATTCCTGGTTGCAGCTGAGATTAAAATAGTCCCTGCTAAGCCGTGGGTGAAGCTGCGCTATGAGCCGGTCAGAGGACTGGAGAACATCTGTAAACGCTTCACTGAAGCATCAGAGAACAAACAGAACACATTTGTTGAGGGCATCCAGTACACTCTCGACACCGCTGTCATCATGACGGGAACCATGACAGACCACGCAGAGCCTGATAAGGTAAAGTGTGTGCATTAGTCAGTGTGTATGCAGATTTGCTTTTACCTGTTTTGAATGTTTTAAATTTCAAATTTAACTTCACTTTTTCCTCTTGGACGTCAGATTAACAGAATCGGTCTACACTTTAAACCCTGGTTCTTTAAACATGTGGAGGGCTACCTGAAAGGAGACCACACAGGAGAGGAGTACATTCCTCTGAGGCAGTACTACCACAGACACACACGCAGCATCTTCTGGGAGCTTCAGGTACTTACAAAACACAGACACACACACTTACAGAGCCTGTGAGCTTTAGGATTACATTAACGGAGTGCATATGTCTGCCAGGCTTTAGCTCATCATCATCTTACCAACTGCTTGCTCACTTCTCTTTAGTACACTCTAGAGCTCTTTCTCTCTCACACACACATACACACAGTTTGTGCTCACACATACACCATTAGCCATTAGGAAGAAGGGCTTGGCATCCTTTATTTTCTGTAACAGCAAGTGATGTAATGAATTATGCATAGTATTGGTTTGACAGATACCTAAAGGAGTGAGCGCTAAGCTCTTGGGTGCTCTCTGTTTTTGGAGGGATTTTTGTTTTTGTGGACAGTGCAGAGGGACATCAGACGGAAGTAGGGCTGACTGATGCTTTGATTTAATTGTTAATCGACAGTTTGTCACCGACATCGTGATGTGATGTGAGGAAGTGTTTGCACTGGTTGATGAGTTGTGGCTGCCCTCTGGTGGAATTTAACAGGGTGAGAGTGGATCAGTGTCCCCCTAACATGAAGCTGGAACATAATACAAAAAAATTCTATTTTCAAAATGCAGCTCAAATGCAACCTCATCCCTAAATGAAAAAGCAGGAAAAAGTACTGAGTGGGGCTGACAAAAGAGAGATTAAAAAAGTTTGTTACATGTATGAAAGCAAAGAAAAAACATCTTTTTTTTCATCCACAACTGAACTAAGTGTTAAATTTAATCACAATTAAATATTTAACTTTTAATACCCCTAAACTAATAGCATTGTTTATTTTTACTTTGAAAACTGTCTCTAGATGCATGATATTTAAATGACCCTATTTTGAGTTTTCAGGAGGTTGTCAAAGGTGGTGCACTTTAAAAACCTTTTTTTCCACATGAAAGTGCTTTTCAAGTTCATGAAATTCATTTAGCTAAATTGTTATTTAAAAATCCAAGTCAAGTCAAAAAATCATGTTTCTCAAATTGGAAAAGTGAAATTGAGACACCTGAATTCAATATGACAATTTTAAATTTAAACATCTGGACTACTTAAAATAATCAATGAGTCAGAATTGAATCGATCAGGTCTGTCAGCCACATGAGTCAAGGAGATCCAAGATCGGATCTGCAACTTGAAACCCCGCCCACTTAAATTTGTATTTTAATTTGTGTACATAGTTTTTGAGATTACGCTGTTCTAAATTATCTTCTAGAAATTCTACAGAGGGGAATTCAAGACACATTAAATCTAATGGATGATCTGCAAAGTAAAACATTTAATTGCTATAAATAAATTTGATTGCTATAAATTGGAATTTAGTAGTAATTAATTTTATCAGTTACATATTTAATAACTATTATGGCTGCATATTCTTACGTACACTCATTTTCATCTGTTTCAGCTAATAGGTTTGGAACTAACTTCTGTCATTATTGTTTAATCTAGAAAACCTAAGGAAAACTGGGGAAAAAAAGTCCGTCACAACTTCTCAGAGACCAGTTTTACAACTTGGAATGACCCTGTTGTCTAAGCAACAATTTTCAGTTATATAAAACAGAGAAAAGCAGAAAATTCACTCATTTGAGATGCTGAAAACATACCCTTATCATGCTTGATTAATAACTTAAATGGTTAATTATTATAATTGTTCCACTAACTGAACAGTTTCAGGACTAGTCATAACACACTGCATCACAGAAAGCCATTTTGGCATTGTCTTTTAACCTATTTGTGCAACCTTGTGTGTATATTTGTGTCTTCTCTCCAGGACATCATCCCGTTCGGCAACAACCCAGTGTTCCGCTGGCTTTTTGGATGGATGGTTCCTCCTAAGATCTCCCTGTTGAAGCTCACACAGGGAGAAACCATCAGACGGCTGTATGAACAGCACCACGTGGTCCAGGACATGCTGGTACCCATGAAGCATCTGCAGGCTGCAATAACGCGCTTCCACCAGGACATTGATGTAAGACTGGATAAAGCCACTAAATGCTCAATGTTTCCAGCAGAAACTGATTGAACCCTTCACATATAATTTATTATTTCAGGTTTACCCTCTGTGGCTGTGTCCGTTCCTGCTGCCACCTGGCAGAGGGATGGTTCACCCCAAAGGTCAAGAGGAGGAGCTGTATGTGGATATCGGGGCTTATGGAGAGCCCAAAGTCAAACACTTTGAAGCTAAAGCATCAACACGTCAGCTGGAGAAGTTTGTCAGAGATGTGCACGGGTATGTTTCATTCATGTCAATTCAGCACCTGTAACTAAGCTCACAATCACAATGCATCCCCTCTTTTTGTATTTACATGCTGCGTTGCGTTGACTTCCTTCCACAGCTTCCAGATGCTGTATGCAGATGTGTACATGGACCGAGAGGAGTTTTGGGAGATGTTTGATGGACAGCTGTATCACAGACTTAGAGAGGAACTAGGCTGTAAGGAGGCCTTCCCCGAGGTTTATGACAAAATCTGTAAATCTGCTCGACACTGACCCGAATCACTGATACCTGACCTCAGCCCTGTGTCACAGATACACCGAGGCACTGTCTGCAACTCAGGCCTGGTGACAGACACTAGTTTTGGGACCTTTAAAACAAAAAACTGTTTTCCACAAAGCTACATCTCTGTATTATCTATGGAGGAATTAATCTCAGCACACACTAAAATAAGCTAAAAAAACAAGTATCATAATGCTTTTCTCTTTTTCCTTTTTCTGTACACAATTATTTTAACAGTCCTGTTTGGATTTCATGTACAGTTTGACTCAAACCCTTATGTGTAATGAGTGCTTGTTGAGAGCCTATTGGGCCAAATGTCCTTTTTTTTAATACATTAGGCAACTTTTCTCTGTTAAACTACAGGTGCCATACACTTTGAAAATATGACCTCCACATTAGAAAAACATGCCTATTTTGATAAATCTCTGTAAATTTGAAGTCTGAAAAAAACAAACAAAAAAAATTGCAACTATTTTGATACTCAGATGAGAAAATATTGCCTGGATTGTTGAATGGCTTAATTAAAAACTCTGTTCTGCAATAAATTTAAGTCTCTTGCTTTTTAAAATATACATTATATAGATGGAAAAAAAAGTCTTCAGGCTGTGCTGTAGTAACTAGGGTCAGCCATCACACACACACACACACATAGACAAAGCTGTTTTATTTGCTCTCCACAGATTTATTTGGCTTTGAATGAATAACAGCACAATGCAAACCTAATATTGTTTCTTGTATTGTTTGGTCTTTTGTATACCTCTCTTTCTTTTTCAAATGTGTTGACATACAGTCAAAGCAAACTGGTTCGCTCTTAACTATTATGTCACTTTATTTGAATGACTCTCCTGTGTATGCCTGTCTCTTGTTTGTCTGCCTGATTAAGAATGAGATGATCTGAATGTTATATAGAACCAGTCAATGAATGTACATTTCCTTAAGTGCTGTACTTAAGTACAATTTTGAGGTACTCATATTTAACTTCAGTCTGTCCATTTTATGTTATTTTATACTTCTACTGAACTACATTTTGGAGGAAAGCAATGAACTGTTCCCTCCACTACATTTATTTGATAGCTTTAGTTATTAATTACTTTTCAGATTCAGGTTAATACAAATGTTTAAATAACCTTATTGATTTTGATTATTATGGATTAAGTGCAGTACATTAGTTAAAGGGCCCATATTTTACAGTTCTCCAGTGTTTTATTTCAAGTGTTGATCTCCATCAGAAGATATATTTGTGGTTTTAAGAATCAAAAACCATCTCAGTGTAGTTTTACATCTCTCTCAGGCTTCTCTCTGGAGCTCCAGTGACAACAGGTCAGTGAACCAATCAGAAGAGAGGATCTGAGCCTCTCTTCTGATTGGCTGACTGTTTTCTGAGTGATCAAATGAAAATATAGCAGATTCAAGTAAACACTCAGAAAAACCAAATCCTCCAAGGTTGGATGTTGGGTCCAGGTGGGCGGGGCTTGGGGCATGGCTAAGGGTGGTGACTGCTTTGTTGTGACATCACAAAGTTCCAGTGGTCCTGACAGCTGGTTTTAAGGCTCAGTTTTTGAATACAGGCTGTGTGCATTTCTCTGTGGACTGAGGCTTTGATACTTTCACAGTATTTATATAGAACCTAGACCTGCTTTCTAATCAAAAAACACACGGACATCTCACTTTTTAGAAAATGAGACCTTTAAAACCATTCCACCTTTACCGGCTGCAACATCAGTCATTATAATTCAATGATATAATGTATCGTATATAATTCTGAATTGGGTCTTTCTGCAGAGTTAGTGCTTTTACATTGGTACTTTAGGTATATTTTGATGAAAATACTTTTATACTTTTGAATGCAGCACTTTTACTTGTAACAGAATATTTCTACACTGGGGTATTGTTGCTTTGCCTACAGAGTGAAAGTATACCTTGCCTGCATGTTGACCTCTCAGCCTGCACACCTCCCCCTCCTACTCTCCCTGAGCTTCCAGTCTCCTTACTCACACAGTTACATACAAGCGCCATGTGTTTTACTACAAGCTGGAGGGGGAGGCTTCTCCTGAAAGTTGCTGGCGGGGGAACCAGTGGTGCCCGCCGCTAAAAGCAGCAGGGGAAAATTTTTCTAGAGCACATACTGACACTTGCTGTTCCGCCCTCCTCTCCTGCCTGGCTTGCAAACTGAGCTAACAGCGAAGCTACTGTCCGCAGGTGAGGAAGCTTCTCAGTCAGACATCAGCAGCAACCTGCCCGGGGTGTTTGGCAACACAGGTAGGCTGTGCTCGCAGCGCTCACAGGTAAAGTTATAGTAGTAGCTCTGTGTTATCGGTTGAGATTATAAGTAAAACGGCAAAAGGACAGTGAAGTGTAAACTCAGGAATTCTTTTTTTTATGTGAAGCTAACTTTTCGCGATGTTAACTTTAGCTAGCTGTGTCTACACGGTGACACCTTACAACGAGCTAACAGCCGAAGTTAGTTCACAAAAGGTGACTTTGAAGATTTGCTGACGCCCCGTCGGTAGATTGTTAGCTGCTGTCGGTGTTTGTTGGGAGTGAAATCATTCAGCACTTCTGTCTGTTTTTAGCCTGTACACTCTGAGTTTTAGCTAGTTTGGTTAGCTGAAATCAGCCGGATGAGTGGGGTCGGGTCTACTCACCGGGATAAGGTCAAGACAGCCGCCCAGTTTCCTTGACAACAGTGCGGAAGTTTCTGGTAAATTGTGTTTACACTGTGTCCTGCACTGATTACAGCACTGACAGGATTCAAGTCCAGCTGTTTAGGTGTTTTATTAATGTTGCAGGCTGATTTGACGAGCTTTTTCTGTCCCGGGAACAACAGGTGTATTGGTGTTATTAAAAGGTGTGGATGAGCTTCAGTTTACTCATCAG
This sequence comes from Trachinotus anak, assembly GCF_046630095.1. NCBI lineage: Eukaryota > Metazoa > Chordata > Actinopteri > Carangiformes > Carangidae > Trachinotus > Trachinotus anak. The sequence continues at coordinate 3,661,314 of NW_027273861.1, read as the reverse complement.
AAACCCGCACCTGCAGTGACAGGAGCTAACAGATCTAGCACACTTTCACATTTTCCAAGTTTGCTTACAATATGTTGCATAGGGTCACATTCTTATTGTGGCACATTGATTCTGTTTACAGAGGCTCTAAAGTGAAGAAGTTTCAGGTGCCCTCTGGATAAAAAGGCAAGCCCCAGGGGTGCAAGGCAAAAAGCATTACTGGCCCTTCCAGACGGTGCTGTTGCTCCAGACTGCTGTGGAGTCCTGACTGGAGAAGAGAGGCTCAAGAGAAAATATGTCCACCGACGAGGAGCCCACGTTCACAGTGAAGCTGCTGCAGCTGCTGCTGCTCTCCACCTACTGGGGAATGCAAATTTGGGTTACCTTTATTTCAAGTTGGTACCACACACACACTGGATACACCTACACCCAGACCTTGATTTGCTTCTGTTCTAGCCCAGTCACTACACTCATGCAGAAACCAAGGTGTGTCTGTAGGTTGCTTATAGAGCCAGGCCATTCACATTCTTGTTTACACACTTTGCAGCAGTTATAGAAATGACCCCTTAACCTCCAGAACATTGCAACATCTCAGCTTCCTGCCAGTATTCAACCACAAACCTTGTATTTTTGTCATGCTGGTACAGTGGTATACCATTGTGGCTGCATTTATGCAAAGACCTTTATGTAAAACTGTCTTCTTGCAACCGTAGAGGGGAGAAGCAAGGTATGGCATGCACCAAGCAGTTTTATTGTTGTGTGTTACTAAGTGGAATATTTTAATTTGAGTATACTTTTGCAGGTATAACTTAATTTAGAAAACAGCTACTTATCCTTGTTATTTTCAGTTTTTTTTAAATATTGTAGTCCATGTATATGTAGTAACTCTTAGACCTTGAAGTGTTAAGGTTCCCTGCAGTGCTAATGGGTTGTTCTGATTTCTGCACAGGCTTTGTGATGGACAACCACCTGAACAGACACACATATGGGTTTATTCAGAGTCGTCTTGTCCCGTTCTACCTCCACCTTGGTTCAGCTTGTGCCTTCTTTAACCTCACTATCTACGCCGTGTACCATCCCAGCGACATGCTGAATGATCGGGAAGCCTTTCAGGTGTGTCGATTGTTCCACATCGTCACTTTGCATAAAACCTGTTAATGGAGTATTACCTCAACCTCGGCCTCTGCTTCCCCCGCCAGATTTTCATCTTCTTTGTGTCGGTGACTGTTGCGGCTGTCAACGCGCAATGGTTTGGCCAAATGACATCAGAGATCATGGCAGACATGCACCTCATTGAGCAGGCGTGCGGATTGGGTCAGGATATCGGCCTGTCATCTAACCGTGAGGCTTACGCCAAGCTGTGTGAGACGGATGTCAAATACAGACACCTCAGCAGTCGCCTGTGGCTGTACAGACTGCTGTCCTCTCTCTGTAATCTCTGCTGCATAGGCTGCAATTTCTACAGTCTCTGTTACATGGCTGAGAACCTTGTCACGCTGTAAAACTGACACACAGCAGCTGGACTGTAAAATTGTTGAAACAGTCTGTCCCTTACAAATCAAGAAGATTTTTGTATCAAAGCAGTAAGTTATATATTTAATACAACATGTCTTTCTTTCCGTCTCTGCCTTAATTAGACATTAGATTGGCCCTGATGTTCTTTTGTCTTGGGGAATAATGAAAGGACATAGTCCCATGCAATTATTACAGCTCCTGGTTTTGCCAGTTTTCAGACAGTCATGGTCAGTGAAGCTGAATTACTCTCTTAAACGCTGTAGGGAGACAAATCAGTTCCTGCAACATGAGTAATGCCTCACCTTTCACCCAGTGTGGCTGAGGCTAGTGGCTGCCTTGTGCTGATGCCTTTAGATTTCCCTTCACTGTAACCATAAGGTACTTTACAGGAATCTAAAACACAAGGAACACTTTTTACATCTTAGTACTTAATATCAGAGGCACCACAGGCAGAAAGTGGTTCAAAGCACTGCACAGTTTTTATTTATAACCTGTGGTAAGGGAAGTGTTTCCTTGTTCCACAGTCCTGCTCTTTCTGTTTGGGCGGAGTTTTAATACCTCGTTGACAGCGTGGTGTCACAGGTTTGTCTGGCTTAACTTATGTTCTTCCTCAGAGACCTGTGGGGCTGTGCTCCCCTTCCCCTCAGAGTGAAAGGTTGTGCTTTCTTTGTCCCTGCTGGCTGCTGCTGGTATGAAAAAGAAGTCTTTTACATATGATGTACAATCAGTTCTGCTTTTAGTCCAACCCAAACACTCCTGCACCACTGATTTTATTTCTCTATTGGGAGCAGAAGTTAAAACCAACAAACAAAAAACAGTTCCGTGTACTGAAAAGTAAAAGAGCAGATATTATAAGATGTGTTGTTGCGCAGCAGGTTGGGGTAGTTGTGAGAATCTTCCAACTGGTAGATCTTTGTTTTAGTCCCACTATTATCACTATGTCCTTGATGAGGACACAGTGACACACACAACTGGAAATACTAGTTTTGCTGAGCAGGTTGTAGTAGTGTAGTGTAGTGTGAATTAATCCAGACAGTAGTACAGGTTTTTTGGGGGGATGATAGTGTTGTTTAGATTTGCTGAGATGATGTGGGTCTATTTTGATGAGATGTCTGTAATAATAAGAATAATATTAGTACAGAGCCTCCAGAAAATCATTGGGTTTTTTCCGAATTACTTTTGTGTTAGCTCACAGTGACCTTTACATTATGATGTGACACTTTATTGTATATCTTTATTGTGAAAGGCTGAGCTCTAACAGTACATTGACAGCAGCTGGGGTTGGAGCTGTGACTGTGTGAATGGTAAATGCTGTGGACATAGCTATGGCTGCATCTGCACTTTGACTTCTCTTTAAACATATTAACGTTAGCCAGGAAGGCATCATGAAGCCAGACACTTGTTTAGTCCCTGTGCTTCTGTATGACATGAGATGCCAATTCAAACACACAGGAGTTCATGCATGGCTCTATAGTAACCATAACAACCAACGCTACAGTGACTGCCAAAGCTGTAACCATCCCATGCAGTCACAAACAAAGCTACAGCAGCAGGTACAGAGAGATCAAAGTAACTCGTTAACTATCTCAATATTAGCTGCAGTGAAACAGACTTGCAGCAGAACCAGGTCTGTGTTGGCTGAGCCAACAGCTGTGGTCTCAAGCAACAGCTGTAACATACATAAATAAAGATCATTACACATCAATGCTGTATACTACTGTCAGAGCTCAGCCTTCCTCTGTGGGTAAGAGGAAATGCATCACAAAAGTAGAGGGGAAAAAACCACTGTGACCTTTCTATCTGAGGACGTGAATGACATCTTTGCACGCATCTTTTCACGCATCCCAGGATGAGCTCCGTGTATGTTGCAATGTTTCATTGTGCTGCACAGGAAAATCGCATCAGATCTTTTTATATATTGGTGAAGGATTTCAAAAAGCTATCAGGTCTGTAGCTTGAGTTCCTCAAGTGTTTTGTGCTTTATTTCACAAAATCACCTTTTGCTGTACATCAGTCTGAATGTGTCTGAACATTATGATCTGGTTGTACAGAAAAACTAAATTATGCAGCCCTGATTAGAATTGAAGCAAATTTATTTTTGAGTTTTGAGCTTTTTCTGGTCCTAGTTACGTTGTTGTTGAATCTGTGGTCTGGTATGTATTGTTGTCTTTTTGCACATTTAAATCATGTCAATTAATTAGTGCCTCCTCTGTTTGTTTGTCTTGGTCTCTAATACATGTCCATTACACCAAAGAGAAAATACCAACCGAACTTTAGTAATCAGTGGCAGCAGAGTACAGATCCTGAAACTCCTCTTTCCTCTTCTTTTTAATTGTTTGTTCTAACTGGACTGATGAAGGTGCTTATTATGAGCCCGTTACTGGCAAAAACAATGCAAAATTATTTGGTGGTTGTTTTGAATTCTATAGTTTTTATATGATGGTGCCTCTTAGCTCGGCCAGTTCAAAGTTATGTAAAATTTGACAGTTTTGTGTATCAACATAAAAGCTGTGTTTGGATTGGATGAAATTTTAGCAGATCTTTTAACATGAATTTGTTTCAATGAACAATGAGGTCAAAGGTCATGAGCTGTTTATGGTAGTGGGTTTGTATCAAAGATGTTTTGACATGTATGGTCTATTTTTTTGTATAAAGACACGTCTCTTCATTCTCTGTCATCTTCAGCCTGTTTCATTAAAGTTTGACCACTATGGAGTCGCTCAGGAAATGCAGGTATTGCTTCATTAACTCAGATTCTATCTTTACAGTGCAGCCTGTTTTCTGTTGTTCTGGCTCTGTACTTCATACACTGGATTTAAATAGAAACAGCCGAGACTGACTGACTTTTAGCTTTAAATCTTTTTGAGGATGCTTACATATTTTGTATGAACAGTGTAGGTTTGGGGGCCTTTGTAGCCCTCAGTGTAGTTCTGCTTGTATAGAGTGAATCACAAATATAAATAAGAAGACATCCTCATCACATATGGTGTGGTTTGTAAGCTGGTTGTACAGAAAGTGGACAGAAAAAAATCACTTGTGCAAGACTTGAATGTTTGATTTCGGTGACACCTAGTGGTGGAAATAGGAAAAGATGAATGAAATGAAAAGCAAAGATGTTAAATCATGTCTTGTTTTAAAACAAATCTGGCAGATATAAGAAAAGGGAAGCATTGATCTACTGTAGTTTATGATCAAATGCAAACACAGTTGATTGTAGAACTAGGATGTCTATAAATAACTGAACAATTACAAAATATTCATGGTATCACTAATGCAAATGGGACTAAATTTTGATATTATGGGGAATCAGAAAGTGGATAAACATAATGAAACGACACAATCCTAAGACCTGACCAACAAATCCGAAGGAATCCATCATGTCAACAGAAATGTTTTAATGTAAAAATACATCAGTGTTTCAGCTACAAAACCATGGTCCATCAACCGTGGAGATCAGCATCAACAATTACAGCCCACTCCATCTACAAAATGAATATTAGTCTAAAAAAGTAATAAATATAAAATGACGTAGATAAAAACTTAGAAAAAAAAGCCAACACATGTACCTGACTATTAAAGATTTAGATAACCAGATTTTGCTTGTAATACTTAAAAAACCCCCTGAAATGTACGTTTCATGAAGGTACAATAATCTCATTCAACACATGAATGTAACAGGAGGTGAGGCAATTCAGTTTCACCCTTTTTCAGGACTGACCTCAGTTAAAAGTGCGACAACACTGAAAAAAAGAAATGGGTCCCCTTGTTTGTTAATTCTGCATAGAGAGAACCAGCTACAACAGACAGTCTGTAATACTGAGGGAGCAAAATGTAAACGGTTCACTTTAAATTGTCTCCCAAAAGGAGACAGAAACATTATTTAAAGCCACAATCCTTGATGGGAATCGACAGCCCACTGCCCATCCACTTTGGTTGTTTCAAGGATGAGATTAGATCACTGTCACTGCCGTCCATCTCTAACAAGCTTCCAACAGTGTATGCGCAATAATCAACAGAAATGTGAGTGAATCAGATAATGACAGTGTCAGTGCATCTCACTGTGCTTAGAAGGCATCTAAAGTTACATTCCTTGTAAACAGCAAAACAGACAAGGCAATAAAAAATAAGGATTGTGCCTTTAAAATCACCATGACGTAGTATTCCCATGATTCGTCAGTACACACTCGTGCTTAAAACACTTGATCATCCCAGCCTTTCAATACTGTGTTCAGGAAACATGATGTCATCTCAACATTTAACACTCAGTTTGTCTAAATGTCAGGAAATGTTGTAATATAAATAACACGGCTTCCCTTCTTCTCAATACTCAGAAGTACAGTATCAAAATACAAATGTTTAAAAAGAAAACACCATCTAAAAGTCGACCAACAATCCCTCTGGAGGGTTTCGTAACCATGGCAGCAACAGGAGAGTCAGGGAAGAAGGCATGGCTTTCACCATGATGCCATTCCCATCAATTCCTCGCCTTTGCTAATAAAATACTCCATAAATAAAAGTTGTAATAAAAATAGAGCTTCCTGTAGATCAGCATAAAAATTATTAAATCCAGTGTCTCTGTCATACAACCACCTTGCCCTTGATGTCCAGCTTGTTGTTTTCACTTGTTTTGCTGGACTGCTCCTCTGTGAATGTGATGTAGGAATACACCAGGCTGCCGGCAATGCTGCAACAACACAGAGAGCAACTGTGTCACAGTAAACAAACATGAAGACAAAATGTGAATGATCAACAGTACTTAATCTAACCATCAGATAAGATGGCAGGATAACAAAGCTTTTTTTGTTTGTTAAATACACAACAATGTGAGACAAGAGGTTTTCAAACTGAGGTCTTTGGATTAATGTTAGGATGACGATTAAAAACTTTCACAACTGCTGAAGGCAAAATGAGAATTGAAAATCATGGTGTTATTTGTCACATCAGTGTTGAGATAGACATGTTGCAGCACATCACCAATCATGAAACTGGCCATATTTCCTAACAAGTTTCAGCAAGCACATACGAATTCCTGCAGCTGTGTGACACATTGACATCAGATCTACAGCATCTGTATTAACATTGACCTTTTCCTTTTCTCACCAGGAACAAATCAGGTAGGAGAGCAGCTGAAGATGATTCAAATGTTTCTCAGGATCATAAACCAAAGTAATGGTCAAATTAAAAATGTGCAAAAGCTGTTGTTGAGGAGCAAAAGTCAGGGGATCAACAGTACACCCTCTGGGGACTATGAATATCTGTACAAATGTAAAATCCATCCAATTGTTGAGCTAACCTAACACAACTGAGTGACACTGCCATTCATTAAACAACACTGTATGATAATATAATGCAACATGGTGAAAAGCCTGATGAATGAGTTGTGTTGGGGAACATTTCTGCTTAAGGCCTATTTGAAAAAAAAAAATTGATTGATTGATTGAATCTATGAAGACAAGTAGACAAAATTGTAGAAAACAGACCCTATTATTTCCTACCTGATATTCAAACCGATGAAGTTAGTCCAAGAGAAAATGTAGTCTCCACTGAACACCATCCCAATGTATGTGACCAGGACATTCTGCAAAACAGAGAAAATATTAGGGGTAGGGGAAAAAAATCGATTCACATAAGAATTCTAATCATCCACAATTCTGAATCGATTCATAAACTTCAAAAATCGATTTTTTATTAACGTTCCCCCGTCTCTCTGCGCGTCCCCAGGGGCTTCCGTACACAGAGTTGAAGCAACTTGGAAAAAAAAAAAAAAGACGCGGCACAACTCTACTGTGAAGGGGCAGGAGCCATGGAGGAGCAACAAATTCAGCCAGTCCCATCTTCAATGAAGGCAGGAGTTTGGACTCATTTTGGGTTTTATTATCTCCCTGGGACACAGCAGCTTGACATGAATCATTCAGTATGCAAGGTTTGCAAAATGAAGGTGAAGTACTTTGGAAACACTACAAATGCCCGTGCACACATCGCACGTCACCACCCAGAGTTAAAAGGAGTGACGGCGGAACAACAGCCACCTCCAGCAGCCAGCCAATGTACACTACACCAATTTGTCAACAAACTCCCAGCCAACTCTGAACGGGCCAAAAAAATAACTAAATCCATCGCCTGTTTTATCTCAAAGGACCTGTGTCCCTACAGCATAAATGTTGCCTTTTGTCTTAAGTTTGCCTTTGTGTGATTACATCATTGGAATCAGTTTATTTAAAAATCACATTATCTTATACAAACTGTATTGTTTTGATGCCATAATTTGCCTTAACAGACTATGCATTGTATCAATTTTTGAATCGAGAATTGTTTGAATCGAATCGTGACCCTAAGAATTGGAATCAAATCGAATCGTGAGACACCCAAAGATTCACATCCCTAGAAAATATGAATAAAGTTTGTGTGTTTCAGTGGGTTTGACTGTTGCTTCACACAAACATGCAGCTCACCTTGATGCAGCCCACGATGGTAGTTGTTAAAGCAGAGTTATACTGTGTACAGAGCACAGTGGAATACATCAGGACAAACCTGCAAAACAAAAATGTCATCATATTACCCAAAGCTCAACACTTGTTCCAGCATGAAATCAGATTTCACAATAGTAATGCAACATAACAGACACATTCAGTCAACTGTTGGCCTGGAGTCTAGAGCTCAGCCACTGACGTAACAGCAATGCCACAGAAATGGTATAATCCAGATGTTCAATTCTGGCACAAAACACAATCCTGCTTACTTGTACAGAAACATAGATTTCACACACAAACTTTGGTCTCTGTCTTACCCCATGATGCATGAGAGGATGAACTGGCTGAGGAAAATCATATCAGACCAACCATCATATTCCACTGCCTGACAAGAGAGGAGCATCATGAGAAACAGCAAAGACTACTGGTGAAAACAGATGCATACAAAGCATAGAAAAAAAGAAGATTAAAAGTAGATAGATTATAAATTTAAGTCAGTGCTCCTGGACGTGTCTGTCCTAACATTTAGTGGAGAGAAGAAAATTAGGAGGAGTTGTTAATCACATTTTAGGCGAGGTCATTGTTGCACTCACAAACCATGAATGGTAAACTAGTCGCAGACTTTTGTACCTCATGTACATACTTAAAAACTCAACACTGAGTTTCTAATAGCTTTAAAAGGTAGTAGTCTGCATCTCCACTGTGGTTACTCAGTGGAGGGGAGTTGTAGGCGCTGCTGTAATAACTCCACTAGGTGCATAATAGCAGCTTTGTGCCTTTCTGGCTGCTGGGCCCCAGCTGGGCAAACCAGAAGGTCTCTGCCAACACTGACCAACAAACAGACAGCTCATATTTACAGCATACGCCCATGCTTTCACATATGTTCACTTGCAATAACTGATCAGTAAAAGGCAAGGAACTCACAAGAATGACTAAATTTGACATATTAGCCACCGTTCAAACAAGCTAAATTCACATATGGAACCTATAAAATCTCCCACAGGAAAAGATTTTGGATGTTTTAATGAAGTTCACTGGAAATAGAACTTAGAGAAGGGACAGACGAAACAACAGAAGAGTCAAACTGCTTACCTTCTGCACATCTCCAGTCACATGAGCCAGCAGTAGTGTTGGAATTATCATAAATAATGCATTATAATACAATAATCCATATTTCCCCAACTCCTGTGAGAAAGAGCATAGACACAAATGGGCAAGGAGCAACAGGAACATGAAAAATAAGCAGAGCCAGAACAGAGAGGGTTATTCACAAGTCCTTCAGTGCATTCCTCACTAACTAGCATACAGATGTCATGCATGGCCAGCCCACTGCACAACCTAGAACCTCTTGTTAGCATCCATCTGATTCTGTTTCACGTGTCTCCATCTTTCACTCCCTCCCAATATCAGTCACACACCTCTCTGTTTAGCTCAGTCCTAGCAGATGGTGCTCTGTAGACATCACAGACTAAATCTGGACCTAGTTCTGCCTCAGCTGTAACGTGAGAGCTGAGCAGTCTGCTCATGTGACATTAAAAAAAAAACTGACTACAACAATTTCTGACTAGGCAGTCAAACAGTTATTAACCAGACTGGTAAAAAACAAGGCAAGAAAATGTTTAAAAATAAGATAACACAGCAGCACAACTGCAGAGCAGGTTTAAACAGGGATAATTAAATCCATTTAGTGTGGAGTGAAAAGAACCAACTTAACACGTGTTCCTTTGAGCCAGACACTGAAGGACAGTTTGGGTTCTCTAAATTCACCAACATGAGCTCAAGGCCAAAAACAGCTCCTACCCTACAATGGCAACTATTCATCAGGTGGTGCAGCCTCATACCTTTGCGTCTAATTTTTGTTTCACATAGGCTCCGTTGGCTGCAGTCAGCACATCGTTCAGGAGAATGAACACGTAGCCTTGTAGGTCAAAGGACAAGTCAGCACTACGAACAGAGACAAGAGAAAGCGATAGAAAGTGTTTTGTCACTAACAGTTTAGCTGCGGGCATGCTCTGTTTCAGCAGAGCTCCTTTAACTACAGATGTGCAACATGTGTCTAATGACCCTGAAGATGATATCACTTAAGTGGGCACATATATCAGGACCAGACCACCCTTTGTAGTGAAGGTAATTCTGCTTCAGTTAACAGCCGGACACCTGGATGTAGCAGAACTTACCTTGCAGCTATGAACGCCCCAAGGATCATTGTAAATACTGTCAGTTGGACTGGCCTGGAGAACTTCCTCCTGCCAAAGGTCAAAGAATAGCAGAGCAATGAAATTCAATCGGAGTGCTTTGAGCTGCAAATAAAAGCCAGTGATACAGTACAAAGAGACAGGCTTGGTTTTTTTCTACTAAAGCCATTCCTCACTAAGTTTAAGGACCAGTAAATCACCAAGAAAAGTGGGTTATCTGTTATGTGCAATCTTACTTGAGCAGAAAGCCCTCAGCCAGCATTGTGAATAAAATGGAGAACCTCCTGAGGACAGTGAACATCGGCAGACTAGAGGAAGAGGACATAAAATGCAATGATAAATACTAAAGGATTAAACTTTAACTTGGCAAAAACATCAACAGCCATGCCCAATGAGCTCATGACATTGAATGAACCTCCCTTCAACCATCTTTCGGCCTGGACGGCTTGGCAGTGGGGACTTACTTAAGCCTTTTGGTTCCAAACAGACCAGTGATTTGATTTCCCACATAAAGAAGAGGTAGTGGAAACGTCTAGAAAACAAGGTTAACATATTTTAGGCATTGTAATCAGAAGGGACCGCACTGCAAATCAATTCAGTCCTGAGTCAGTAGATTAAACCATGGAGAGAAAACTGATCCCTGAAATCACATTAAAATCTGTTTTCAGGAAAAAATGTTAACAACAGTTCAAATGTCCCAAATGATAACATTTTCTGCTTTTTTTTTGTTTTAAATGACAATAAACTGAACATAGTTAAGCTTTGGACTATTTTTCCAGCAAAACAAGACAGGGACTCTGGAAGCCGGCGATTGCCACTTTTCATTCAAAAACAGGGGGTAGATAGTCTCACCTTGCGAGGTATGGTCTCATCAAAGTCCGGGAAGCTGATCACCCTCGCAGCCTTGCCCACCCACAGCACAAGCACAGTGGCCAACATCTGCACACACGCATCCAATTGAAAATCACTTTTAGCTCTGCCAGCTCTAAGAGTCGTGTTTGGTAACGTTAAAAAAGGTAAAAAAACCATTCAACTTACTTGTCCAATTCCCACACATATTGAGGAAGGGAACCTGAAACAGCAGAGTTGAGCCACCGTTAGTCCCAGTGAACGTCACAGGCTGAGCTCAGTCACCTCCTAGTTAACCCTGGCAGGCTAAAATCTATCAGTCTTGCTAAAATGCTGATGTTAAGTGAAGCTCTTCTGTCTCGATTCACCAGCCGCCCTCGCTAGCCAAAAGTTGCCGTGAGCTAATGAGCTGCTCCGCTCTCCGGCCAACACAACTTCCAGTAGCTAGGCTAGCTAACACGGTAGCTTTTCTATCACAACCGGCAGAGCCGTTATCGAAAACCGTTACCTGTAGTTGGTGAGGACGCTTTTATTCACCACGACGATGAAAAACGAGCTGAGACCGTAAAACCCCGCGGCGAACAGCTTCACAAACACTGTGAGAGGTTTGTCCGCCATCCCCGACAAGTTCTCATTCCTCTCTGACTGACGGTGTCGGCTCTACCCCTGCCATCGCCGCACCGCTTCTCTCTCTCCCTCTCTCTCTCTCTCACTCACTCACTCACACACACACACTCTCTCTCTCGCTCTCTCTCTCTCTCTCTTGCGCGTTCACGACACAGCTTCCGCCGCCTGAAGTCTGGAGCTCCCAGAGCATGAAACATTTTTCTGGTGCATGTCTGCTCTCTGTGATTAACACCAGCGGACTGCGGTCTATCGGATTTCACGGGGCTGGAAATATGAACCACACACTGATAATTATTCACATTCTGGAAAGCAGGAGCTGGATGGAGATGTTTATCTTTTCTGCAGCTGTAGTTTAGCCCACACTTCCATCCATGTTGGATTGACAACTCCAGAGCACTTCCTGGAGTTTAACCTTACATGTGATCAATATAGTCCAATCACTAGTTAGGAGATATATTGCTTATTGGCTATTGTAGACTGTTAATTCTATATTTTAGGTTTCAAATTGCTTATAAACTGTATTGAGATTTTTTTAACTACTATTATTAATGTTACTTTGTGTGCATTATTTTTCATTTTAATAAATATGGTTGGCGCTGCAACAGACTGTGCCTTGAAACTGCTTGGCTTTAGAAGCTTCTGGCTAATTGACATAATCTGAGTTCAGTGGAGGTGTACCTGTGGAAGTATTGTAAGGGCTACCTTCAAACTCAGTGCTTCCTTGATTGACATCATGGAATTGAATTGGAAAAAAATCAGCCAAGATGTCAGAAGGAAAATTGTGGACCTCTGCAAATCTGGTTCATCCTCAGGAGCAATTTCCAAACACTTGAAAGTTCCTCGTTCATCTGCACAAACTAGATTAGCAAGTATAAACATCATGGAACGATGCAGGTGTCATACCACGCAGTAAGGAAACATGTTCTGTCTCTTATAGATGAACTTACTTTGTTTCAAAAAGTGCAAATGAATCCCAGAACAACAGCTAAGGACCTCGTAAAGATGCTGGAGGAATCAGGCACAAAAGTATCTACATCCACAGTAAAGTTAAAGGCTGCTCAGCAAAGAAGAAGTCACTTCCCCAAAACCAACATAAAAAAGGCTACAGTTTTTTCAACTGCACATGTGGACAAAATTTTACTTTGTGGAGAAATGTTCTGTAGTCCGATGAAACAATAATTGAAGTGTTTGGCCACAATGACAGTCATATGTTTGGAGAAAAAGGGTGAGGCTTGCAAGCTGAAGAACACCATCCCAACCATGAAGCACGGGGCAGGCGGCATCATGTTGTGGGGGGGGCTTTGCTGCAGGAGGGACTGGTGCTCTTCAAAAATTATGTGGATATATTGAAGCAACATCTTCCAAAAGGACAATGAACCTAAGCATACTTTCAAAGTTGTGGCAAAAACAACAAAGTCAAGCTGACTCAGTTCCAGCAGCTCTGTAAGGAGGGATGGACCAACTTCAGCAACTCACTGTGAGAAGCTTGTGGAGGGCGACCTGAGACATCTGACCCAAGCTTAACAATTTAAAGACAATGCTTCCAAATAGTAACAAAGTGTGTGTAAACTTATGACACACTGGGAATGTGATGGACGTAGTAAAAGCTTAAATAAATCATTCTCTCTACTATTATTCATTTCATGTCTTAAAATGAAGCAGAGATCCTAACTTATCTAAGACAGGTGATGTTTATTGGGAGTAAATGTCAGGAATTGTGCAAAACTGAGTTTAAATGTATTTGGCTGAGGTGTATGTTAACTTCAGCTCTATCATAGTGTTAGATTTACTGTTCAACCACAAGATGGTGGCAAAACACTTGCTTAATGACGGCAACGGCACCATGACCAGTTAAGTTTAGTGTTCACTGTATGTTTTGATGCAGAGTATTATCAGGTCTGTGTTTGGAGATGACTTTTAATTTGCCTTCAGTGTTGGAAACAAGTTGCACAAATCAGGCCTTTGTGACTGTTTTTATCATTGTCATCAGTCTTTAGGCCAATTCATGACATATTTTCAAGTTTTGTTTAAACCTTATTCTAAGTGTATTTGCATGCAAACGGCAACTGCACAACAACTGTGTCCTGTACATTTTATTTCAAATGGATTTTAAATTGATATTTTTGATATTTTGTCCAATCTACACTTAATAATCAATAATGAGAGTGAAAATGTTTTTAGATTTTTTTTTTTGCAAATCTATTAAAAATCAAAAACTGAAATCTGTCATTCAGAACCTTAATTCAGGGTTTTGTAGAAGCTGCTTTGGCAGCAGTTACAGCTCTAAGTCTTCTTCTAGTTTTAGTTTAGTTTATCTCAGTCTTCTTGTCAAATCCTCTCAAGCTGTCGGTTACTACTGTAAAGAATTTGTGATTTTAATTAACCATTGCTACATGCTACTTGTCATCCTATAACAGATTTCATCTGGGATATACAATAGTCATAATACCAGACTATGCTATTTCAGGAAGAACCCACATGCTCACTGCTGCTGGTTGGTGCAATCTGCAGCAAATTTTTATCATTAACGGGAAACCACCCCCCACCTTTATGAATCCAGTGGGGGTATATGGTCTTAGGCATTGGTATTGTTCCATGTAGTCCTAGGGGAAAAATAAAAACATTTGCAGATGTTATTCTCTTGAGATGAGGAGGAAGCATTTTAGCAAAGCTTTGATCTAATGATACATGACCACTGACTGAGAGCCAGCTTCCTGACCTGACCTTGCAAAGATCCATGTGTATTTTGGCAGGTGGTAGTGGGATAACAACCTGACGTGTCTCTGATAAGAAATGTGTCCCTGCATGCGCCACGTTGTCAAACACAAAGTTGTTGAATCAAACCCACATTTGTTTCCTTTTTGAAAAGCAGCAGCAGCAGGGGACATCTGATCTGAGCCATGTCCGGACTGAACGCATCGCTCGGATACTTCGTGGCTGTCGTGATTTTTGCAGCCTTAATTCGAGCACTTCTTAGAAAATGGCCACGTTTTAGCTTCATTTTGGAGTTTGCCTCCTCTTTCATGCTGGTGGCGTGTTGGCTGGAGGTGCAGACCATTGTAGAGGTGGGTGAGTGGGCTGGGGGCTTGGGTCCTGATGTGACTGTGACCATGCTGTTTGTGGTGCTGCTGACCCAAGGTGTGATCTGTGGGAGCGCGTCAGGGAATCCCACCCTGGTTGTGCAGAAGTTCCTGCAGCTGGAGGCCACCACCCTGCCCACTCTGCTTGCTGTTGTAGCCCAGTTCCTCGGGGCCCACCTGGCCCTCCTTGTTGCTGTATTCTACTGGGGCCTGGAGCTGACAGACATGCACATGATCAAAAATCTGATGGCTAGGGAATGCAGCACATCTCTGCTGGTCTCTTTGCTTCAGGGGTTTTTCACAGAGTGTGTTTGTGCACTCATCTTTCACCTGATCCATCTAAACCTGCGACGCAGATCTGCTCTGATCCGGGTTCCTCTGATCGCGGTCCTCCTCACATTCCTGTCCTACACAGGTGAGTCTGAGCTGAACCTGGACCCCCCACTCTCATCTATGCATTAAAAAAAGCTTCAAATATCCCTCTTCCAAGAAAGCTTCATATTTGTAAATATGAGAAATGAGAGAGGGAGACTAGTTTTTTGAAAATAAAATATCATGGAAATATGGGAACCAACTGGGAAATGAGTGTAACAGACACACTCTTCTCTCTGGTATGCTTCAGTGCATCTGAGATCAGTCTGTGCATCCACAATACTAAAACACATTATTTGTACTGAAGGAAGAGAATAGATTGAGGCACAACCCTGATCAGGCATAACATCAATAAACTCATAAATTATCACACAAAACGTTTCAAACACTTCTGTTTGTGTCATGATCTGCTTCCTCCCAAGATCCCATGTTAACAAGAATGCATTCAATGTGGCCATTTTCTTCCCATGCACAGATTTTCTCTCAGATCATTCAAAGTTTTTTTGTGGATGTTCCATAGGACAACACATCGTCATTTTAGAGGCTTTTGTGTCTGCTTCCCTTTTTCATTAAAATGTTTCTTTAACCACGGAAACAGACTGTAGAGCAACTAACATAAAATTTATTGTCCCGTTCCATTTTCCAGCCAGAGGCTACACCTCAGCTTACATGAATCCGTCTCTGGCCTACGGCCTCACCTTCCACTGCCCTGGATTCACCTTCACAGAGTATGCGGTGGTCTACTGGCTGGGCCCTCTCACAGGTAAATCATTAAATAAATGAAATATACATGCATCAGCTGTCAGCTCTTTGAAAGTGAACACACTGCTCACAGTGACTGTCTTTTTCTAGGCATGACTCTGGCTCTTCTCCTGTACATGGGTCATATTCCCAGGATCTTTGCCAGGAACCTATTGTATTTCCAGAAGACCCGATTCAGAGTGCCAAAAGGAGACAAAGGAGAAAAGAAGAAACAGTGAAACTAAGTGTTGTTATCTTCCCTTTAGCAAAGTGCTCGACAACATTGCCTGTGTTGACAATCTGAAATATTTGGGACAAATAATAGTAACTAAATTTAATGTCCTTTTTTCCACTTTTGTCTGATGTTTTCAATGAAATCCAGACTGAGTATCAATAAAGTTTTTCCTTTGTAACAAACCCATTTTCACCAGCACAACTTCTTTGAAATCCATCATGTGCAGACTGCTACATGATGATCATCGGGTGAAATCGTTAACCTGCCACTGTTATGGACAGCAGGACACAAGCTACAGATGATGATGATTGAAAATGATCTCAGAGGCCAAAAATTTACTAGATAAACAAAATGTAATTAATGAAATACAGAGGCGACGAGTTGGCATCTAGCTAATATCCTACTATTTCCACTGATCATGCATCTAGGTAATGCAATACAATGGCACATATTTTATATTTAAAAAACAAAAAAAACATCAGTCATCATATTTCACAGTCGAACTAGAATTACTGTCTTGTGGTTGTATGCCTCCACAACTCCAACTGGACATTTGTGCCAAATTTGAAGGAATTCCCTTGAGGATTTCTCAAGATATTGTGTTCACAAGGTCAAAACCGTGTTTTGTGAGGTCACCATTACCTTTGACCACCAAAATCTAATCAGTTCTTCCTTGAGTCCAAGTGGACATTTGTGCCAAGTCTGAAGAAGTTCCTTTCAGGCGTTACTGAGATATTGAACAGGAAGCGCTGCTACGTGCTGGCACTACTCTGGGCAGCTCTGGATTTAGTTGATTGTGACCCATCAGGTTCTGGGTGTTTTTTCTGCGTCTCTTTTGGCTGGTTTTTAGTAGAACGGCCTGGATCTGTGGACAAGAAGGAAGAGATGATAATGTTCAGCACTGGGTGTTGGCACTTTTCAAGTATGTATTGCCTCAGCGGGAGTTGAAAAATATTAATTTACTGCTTGTTTCTAATTCCAAACTATGCAGTGGCCAATTTACACGGTCTTATCTTCTAGTACATTTAAGCATTAGAAAGGCTTCAAAGGCTTCACACCATATGCTTGATGCTTTTACACAGCAGCTTCTGAAAAGGTGGTGTGAGTTTTGTCACCTGGTTGCTTTTGTTGCTCCAGCTGCGCCTCGGGGCGATCTACCCATAAACAATAATCTGGATTATTCAGCAGCGTCTTGCTCTGCCCACAGCTGAGACACCTCACCACAGTGAAGCGAGTCTTGCTGTTTTTTCCTTAGAAGGCAAAACCAACAAAAAGTTTAGTGATTCAAAATGAGATAATATTTATGTATAAAACAAACTAGCTAAATAATCCTCTCAAATATCTAATGACGCTCAGTATATGATGTAAGGTAACATGGGAAATGTAAAAATCAATCACTATGCTGTGCTCTAAATAGCAAACTTACTTCGTTGTCTTGTTGTAGCAGTCACACCAGGGATGAGCAGTGAGCAGCACTTCTTGCATAATGTTCTCTTCACTGATGGGTCTCTGCAATAAAATTAACCATTTACTGAAAATCCTTTTTATTCTTAGAGAGATGTGATTTAAAACAACAATAAGGCTGGCAGTCTTTTAAGTTTTTCTTTCTCTCAACCACTAAAAGACCAAACCCAACAATGTGTTAATCCATCTCTCAGGACTTGCTGACTTACATATCCTGCCTGAGACTCTCATCCCCAAACCCATTGGTTCCTACTAAAGATGGTAACATTTTTAAATGGGTCAAAATATATAGTTTCAGTTTAATAAAATGTGCAGTAATTCCCAATAAAATTCTGACATTGTAGTATTAAGTAAACATTACAAAAAAAGAAGTACATTTTTGTTGGGGACTATTTAACTGTGCATTAATACATATTTGCTGCTCCAAGGAGGAATTAACAGCAGCAGAATGGTGTATGTGGAATTGACACAAAATAAACTACGGTGCCAATGTTCATTGTAATTAAATAACACATCCCCCAGTGCAATAATGTGGCCGTTTAATACTTTTTTGACGCACTATGGCACAGTGGAATACGCTATGGTATACCAGACTTTTGAGTACAAGTACAACACTCAGTTCATTATTGATTTTGGTCTTTTCATGGGACTTGTTAACACAAAAAAAAGGAATATTAGAATATCACCTGCCATATCAATCAAAACCAGAGTGTCAAATTACCAAAGTTACCTAAAAAAAATCTGTGGATGTAAAAAAATAAATAAATGAATACACAAATAAAATAATATAATAAAATAAAATAACAAATCAACTGTGATTCCTGAAAATAAATAAAATAATGAGAGTGCCCAAAAATATAAAAAAGAAAAATAACAAAAAAAAAAGCATCTTAATTTAACTGCAACGTCGCGGAAGTGACGTAACATCGCTCACAGTCCTCCTTTCAAAATAAAACTAACAACAGACAAACACGACCTAACTAACAGATTAAACTTACTGTCTAAGGACTAAACGTCTCGCAATCGTCTTCTCCGTGAAGCAGTAGAAACGAGCCAGCTCCACATTTTCGGGATTTTGAGCCAAAACACAATGTGCAGCCTGTAGAGGAATAAAATCGAGGAAGCAAAATCATCAATGTAGCATTGTTGCTAACGTGATAATGTTAGCATGTTAGCCACGTGATGAGCGATTAGCTTTGAACTTACTGTTCATTCCCTACCTGGTACAGATAGTTCATTCGTTGATAAGCTTCTTTGTCTTTCAGGTGTAGCGCCATTATAAACAAATGTCACAAAGAAACACACTCTCAGTTCTGTCCTCTTGTTATAGCGAGTTCACTTTGAGCTTCAGCGGTCTGAGCTCCGCTAGTATCGACAAGTTACATTTCCGGGCCACTCCTCCACAATAAAAGCCCTCAACAAACTCATGGCCTGAAAAAAATCAAAATGATTGTCGTTATACCATTTCAAAATAAAGACACGTACGAGATCTGCATTCATACTACATTTGTATCCGCTGTACCTGTAGAGAATTCAGTTATCCTTACATAAAATAAAAAACACTTATATAAAAAAACACTGATAATTAAAGTCACCATTAGTTCCACTTGAAACATACAGTATATATGGAGCAACTTGTTAATGCTCTATTGCACATCTTAAACTAGTCTTGTCTAGTCATATTGGTTTCCCTTTATGTGACCTGAGAAAAAAAAAGGTGATATGACTGCACACCAATCACTTTCACACCCAAATCACAAAAGCAAGAACAGTTGCATTTATTTCGAGTGCGCAGACAAGGTTGTTAGTCGACCAGAAAAAAAAAGAAACAGTCAACAAATTGTCTTTACCAGCCTTCGACAGCTAACCAGTATGATATGGCCACTTTTTTTTTTGTCAAACTAATTATGAAGTACATAATATACACATGGGAAAAGCGCATTTGTTTAGTTCAGAAGAACACAAAGGACAGATTTCAACATACAATACTCATTTTTAATAACAACAATAGAGAATAAAGTATAAACCCTGTCAATCTAACATTTTAATTTGCCTGTAAGGTGCACCTCTGGTATCCGGAGTCTAATGATACAGGGGAAGAACTGGTACAGTAGGTCTGTCAGGTGTGGCAATTGAAGAACTACACAATCACAGCACATGTTCATGATGACAAATGTACTGAAATGTTTCCTATAAAAATCGGTGAGAGAAAATGTCCATAAAACACGAGTCGACGTGGAAATAGCAAGAGTGTTCATTGAATGAGACCCATTACACAACAAGAAGGGGGACAAATATGAAATTCAAGTATCAAAATAACTAAGACACTGACAAGCTGAAAAGGTAAATTACAAAGGTAGTAAAAATCATGGGAAAAGAGTCATTGACACAATCAACAATACATTAGGCAACATTTTGCATTTGTTTAAGGCAGTTGATTAAAAAAACTAAACAGAACTAGGCATCTTCTTCATTCCAAGTTAAATACAAGCCTAGCCCTAACTTGTCTTGTTGTACAAAACAACTACGACTGACTCTGAAACTAAGCACTTTAGTTTGACTTGTCTTCTGACATCTGAGTGAGAATAGAGTTCATATGGACAGCGGTGGGGTTGTGCTCTATATTTTTGGTCTTCTTCACAGTGAGGTTTGTCAGGGCTTATAAGGCTGGTGCATCAAGAGTGGCAAGTCACTCTCAGCCTATTGTCTGGCACGAAATCAAAATGGTTGGCACATATCTGTGCACAGCATGGGAAGGCAGGGTAGCGAGTTTCATCGGCTAACGATTGCCCTTCATGGCCTCCTTGGCTGCCAGGATGAGAGGTGTGAGGCTGGAGAGCGGCTTCGCCATCTTCAGGAACGGATGCTGCACAGCAGGATTAAAATCAACAAAGAAGAGGAGGAGTGGGAAAAGATGGAATCGTTGAATGAGTTAAAGTGTTTATTTAATTAAGTTTAATGAAACAGAAATCCGGGAAAAGTAATTCACCTGCAGCAGCTCCTTGCCTCCGAATCTTTTCTCTACATCCATTTCCAGACAATGGTTGAGGAAATCTCTGAAAACTGGAGACAGCTTCTCAGGATTCTGAAGCTCGGGTGTGCCGTTCGTGGCAATCAGGTATAATGCCTGCCACAGGGGAGAGATGAGAGAAAGGAGAACGCAAAGAACGGTGAAATCGAGCACAAGGTAACAACTCACTTTGCAAAAGCATCAATTTAATCTAGTAAAACAGACAAATGTAACAAGTCTGATCTGTTTTTAATTCATGTCATGTAAGTGGTGCACAAAAATGTTACAAGGAAAATCTTTATCATTTTCTAACCCATGATTCACACAGCTAGCTGAAGGCTAGGCTTGAGGCGTGTTGCCATTGCAGAGGCAAGGTCTGTGAAATGCACCATAAACAGATCGAGAGCAGGTAATTCAATACTCAGTGTCTGCAGGGTTCACCACTTTAAATTACCACCTGTCCAGTATGAGACCACAAGCTTCCTAGTTACTGTAGCAGCAGTAGTGACAGTTTGCTGATGTTTGCTGACACAAAAAAAGGATTTGACAGGCTCCTGGACACTCAAATCACTGTTGCACCACTGTCTTTTTTTTTAGTTTACAGTTGTGTAATGTCTTTTAACAGCTTGGGATCACACATATGTAAATAACCAGCCAAGTTGCAGAAAGTCACAATCCCCTTCCTGAGTTGCAGCATTGATAATAGCCAGAGGTGTTTTTGCAGAACTTTACGAGGGCACAGTGAAGATGACCTTTGACCATTTGGATATAAAGTGTCATCACTACATTTTATCTTTACAGACCAAAAATGTGTTTTGTGAGGTCACAGTCACCACTAAAATCTTATACATTTTATGCAGATGTGATTAAATTCCTGATATATTGCATTCACATGAACATGAGGTCACCGTGATCTTGACCTTTGACCACCAAAATCAGATCATCCTTGAGTCCAACATTTGTGTCAAATTTGTAGAAATTCCCTCAAGGCGTTACTGAGATATCGCGTTCACAAGAATGGGACATACAGACATATGGACATCCCAAAGACATAATGGCTCCAGCTATGTCTGTCACCGGTGCAGAGGTAACAAAAACATTTAAGACCCCTCATTTAAGCTTTTAAGACTTGATTTGTTTTCCATGAGGATGTGTACATTTCATCAACGCAGTACATAGACGCACAAATAGAATATTAAACAGCAAAAGAAGGAGCCAATAGTAAAACTAGAAATGAAACTGGACAGATTTTTTTGTGTCTTGGCAACTTCAGATAACAACAACCAGTTAACTCTTCAGCGTGCGGCTCATTCCTTGAATCCTGTTACTGTGTGAAGAGAGCGGGAACAACGTTATGAGTGTTAGTCCCACTTTTGCATCGACT
Source organism: Trachinotus anak (assembly GCF_046630095.1). NCBI lineage: Eukaryota > Metazoa > Chordata > Actinopteri > Carangiformes > Carangidae > Trachinotus > Trachinotus anak. The sequence continues at coordinate 3,639,393 of NW_027273861.1, read as the reverse complement.
CATGACAGTGTAAGGAATGCAGTTGTTCAGCAAGTATGCTGAAGTCTGACACAAACAAATCATGAGCCCAATTGTCACTGATCATCATCTAGCAATTACATACATTAACTGAGCTTAACCAAACTTTCAGATGATTTAATTAGGAGAGTTTCAGTCAATTGAAGTGTTGGAAACAAGCAACATGTCCTGTAACTGAGACTAAAATAAATAACACATCCTGGCTGCCACATCTTGCTACACAGAGAGGATTGAAAGTGCTCTCTACTCACTCGTAGTGGGTTCTCGTTCAGGTAGGGAGGCTCTCCTTCAACCATCTCAATGGCCATAATACCAAGTGACCAAATGTCTACTTTCGGCCCGTAAGCCTTCCTGGTCACCACCTCAGGAGCCATCCAGTAAGGCGTGCCTACCATGGTGCTACGTTTGCTCTGCTCTGGAGTGATCTGAGCACAGAAGCCAAAATCGGCTGTCGGGGAGATGGAGAAGAGTTAATACACAGTAACTGTAACAGACCACAGAAATATCAGGCTGCTGATAACAGCCGTGCAAGAACTTACTCAGCTTGACGGAGCCATCCATCCCGAGTAACACGTTGTCACTCTTGATGTCTCTGTGGATGACTTGGTTTGCGTGTAGGAAATCCAAGGCTTGTAAACACTGCAGATGTAGAGATAAAAGGGAGGAGACGGGGAAAAGTTGTTGAGCATAAAGTTTTTGATGGGTTAAAGGTATCATTTCTGTCACATGACCACGGCTGTAAAGAGTTTACCTCTCGGCAGACAGCAGCTATCTGGGCCTCATCCATACAAGTCTCTGTAACCACATCTGTCAGCGAGCCTCCAGCCAGATACTCCATCACCACAAACAGCTCCTCCCCCATCAGGAAACTGACACACACACAGACACACAATGTTAGACATTCAAGAAGGCAACAGTGATTTTGTAATTGAATGTTTAGTATGCATCATTAGCTGTTTTGATAGCTGTCATTCACTCCTACCTGTCTAAAAAGTTGACAATGTTGGGGTTCTTCAACTCCTTCATCACTAGAATCTCATTGATGATCAACTCCTTCTTTGGCTGCTTTTGTAGGTTGATCTGTTTAATGGCGACCTGTAGAAAGGCAGTATGTGAGACCACATATTCAGAATTACCAACATTTCCTAGATATTACTGCTACTCTAGGGACCACATATTAGCAAATACACACACAGACGCAGGGGAGAAAGACTGAGATGTCAGCTGCCATGCAAACTGCTAAAATGGATCCGTAGCGTCTCCTCCCCGGGTGGTTGCTCCTGTTAGTGTCGGGACCTCCCCATTAGATGCTTTAATCAGTGATCAGTGTGTTTTTAAAACTTATTTTAGGGCTGCAGCCCACTCTTTAATCCCTGAGCACACTGTAGCCACTGTGTTTCTGGTTTAACACCACCAGGCTGGACAGGTGAAAGGTCTATTTAGTGTTTGTGTGCTCTGGGAGATGTTAGGCTTGAAGAAGTGGTAAAAATTTGCATGTTCACCCAGGTGCTGTGCTTACACAATGCCGATCAGAGCCGATAAATACCTGCATCTATTGCAGAGTCATTTGACCTGGGTGTGAATGCTGATTGCATTTCCATTGCCGACAAAAGCCAGATGTTAGTGTGGCCTAACAGGTTTTTTGACCAGTGGAAAAGGGGCTATAGTCTGCACATCTCCTCAACCAATACTCACCTCCTGTCCTGTGGCAACATCAATGGCTGTGAATACTGTTCCTGACGCCCTGTCAGAATAATGACATGACCAGTTTACTTCCATGCACATTTAAACAAACAGACCAATCAAAGTAGAGACCTTCTAGTGATGGGTCCCTTCATTTTGATCAGAGCTACACATCTATAAAGTTTTGTGACTGTATCTTGCAGGTTGTGATGCTATCATGTTTCCACACACACACACAGACACATTAACACCTGCCAAAGTCAGCAAAACCACCTCTGTGTTAGTTCCTGCAACAGCAGGCGTCTCCAGGACCACATTTTGCAATTATGACAAACACACAGTCACAAGGTGACAACAATACCAGCCCTGCTGGTAACTAGTGTGCAAATCTGTTATAAACAGATGTATATGGTGTCAGGTTTGCACTCAAAACACTTGTGTTAACAGATGGCCCACTTACATGATTCACCCAGTGGAGACATGACACTTTGTTTCTGTGCAGTAGACAATGCAAAACTGAACGCACCCCTGGACAATATTACTAAAATGTCAATCCTGTCAATTTAATAAAATTTTGTTTGTTTTTAGCCAAAGCCGTAGAAGAATGAAAAAAACAGCAATGTTTCACTGAATAGACTACATATAACAACTAATTCTAATGAGGTCAGTATACCCTTCGGTGAGACGCCCCTACTTGGGGACATACTTGGTCAGGTCATAGTTTTCTCTTTTTTCTTCTTTACAAACTCTTGTGTGATTTTTGCCGTGTGTTTGGGGTCATGATCATGTTGGAAAGTTCCTCTCCTGCTGAGTTTCCTCAGACCAGGATTCATCCTTTCATTCAGTTTTTTGGGTAAACAAACATTCACAGTGCCATCTATAGAAGTCATCTGCCCTGCAGCCCCACATCAGTTTCACCGTCGACACCAAACATGTTGGACCCCATCTGATCCAAACACACTTTCAACTGACCAAAGACCCTGCAGTCAACATACATCAGGCCTCTTGTCATGTTCTTTGGTAAAGTTCAATCCTTCGGTTTTTCATCTAGGAGGCCGTCTGGACAGTGACTTCATGTCTTCACTGTCCTTGTGTCAAGTCAGAAGCTCTTCCTCACATGTTTTCCAATGAGAGGTTGCATAAACAGTGAATTACGTGCAGCTCTTCCTATACCTCTCAACCACTGCAGCAGCTGTGTTTCAGTTTATGTTCAGTAGCCCACTGCAGCTCTTCTCATCGTTATTAAGTCTCTCAATCTGGTTTCTTCATTGTTCAGGCAGTTCCTCAATGCGTGGAGCCATGTCGCATTAGACACAACTCAGGCCAAAATTGAGGAAACTGTGGTGTTCACAGGTTATTTTATAACCTTGTTCATGCAATTAGCCTTACTTAGAAATCATAGGTGTGATCATTCTTGTTGCAGTGGTCACACGTCAACTTTTGCTGCATTGAGGTTGTACTTTGGGCCTGTATTTCTTAATGTCTATTCAACCTGATTATTGTTAATTACACCTGAATTCAAATAGCCTGTAGTTCAACTTAAAAATAATACAATCATTGTAAGACAATACAGTTTTGAATCATGTAACATTTTAGTGATATTGGACAGGTGTACTCAGTTTTGCTGTGTAACGGGCTGAGAAACACTAAAACCACAGTATCACCGGAGAGATTTAGGATACGGCTCATGAAGTAAGACCCTCACATTCAGGGGGTGAAGCATCTGTATGTTTAAACAGATACTGACGATTCTGGAAAAGTCATTCTCACAAAGCTGGTTTTCATATGGCTCTTGTAAATCCAACTATTAGGATTTTTCAAAATAAGCTTTATCACAAAACAATGGCAAGAAAAAGTAAGTGAAGGCTTTGGAATGATCTGTATTTATGTTTAAATTTGGTTTCAAATATGGTCAGATCATCACCTAAGTTACAATAATGAGCAAACAATCTATTTTAATTAAAGACACATAGATGATTGTGTTGTTTTTGTCCATATAGAAAACATTCACAGTGTAGGTTGGAAAAAGTTGTGAACCCCCAACATCATCAATAAAAGCTAACTGGACTGAGAAGTTATCAAACCTGAAGTCCATGAAAGTTAACATAACCTCTAACTTATAAAGAAACACTTACAGAAGCACATTTTGAGTTTGCTGTTCATAAGAAACATCTGCTGATGTGAACCAGGCCTCACAAAAAAAAGACCGCAGAGGAATTACGATTTAGAATTGTTGATTTGCATAAAGCTAAAAGGGTCACACAGTCATCTCAAAGAGTTTAGATCTTGATCAGTCCACAGTCAGACAAACTGTCTATGAATAGAGATGACTCAGTTCTTTGGCTTCTCATCCAGCTAAGATCCAGCAAAGACACAATGATCAGTGAGGTAAAAAAGAAGCTCGGAGTAACAGCTAAGGCTTAGAGGAATCAATGGAGCTGGTTTACATCTATGTTTGAGACTCGAGCACACTCAGGTTGTTCTGCACGGAGGAAGCTGCTGTTCCCCAAAAATAAAAAAAAACATCATTGTGCCTGAAGTTTGACAAAAAGCACATTAAAACTCCAAAACACTACTAGGAAAATGTTTTGTGGACTGATGAAACTAAGGTCGAATTGTTTGGGAAGAACATGCAGCTCTATGTGTGGTGTCAAAAGGCTGCTGCATACCAACATGAAAACACTGCGAGGTTGTGTCGTGAAGTAGGGTGGAGGAAGCACCATGATTTGAAGCTGTGAGGGGAAAATGAATTACCAAGTTTATCAAGGTCTCTTCCAGGATAATGTCAGGGTGGCTGTCCACCTGCTGAAGGTGATGCAGCAGGACAATGACCTAAACATCAAAGTAAATCTACCACAGAGTGACCTCAGACAAAGGGACTCCACCTCTTGGAGAAAACTGTGAGAGATGCTGTAGAATGACCTCTGTGAGTCGCTCACAACAGACATCCTGAGCTGAAGCAGCTCCATGAGGAAGATTGGCCCAAACTTCCTCCTGAACATTGTGCAGATCTGATCAGCAGCTACTGGAAGAAATGGTTTGATCTTATTGCTGCTAAAGGAGGTCCAGCCAGTTATCAAATCCACGGCTTCACTTTTTCCAACAGCGCAGTGAATGTTTACTGGGTGTGTTCAATAAAGACTCAAAGATTATAACAGTTGTGTTTGCCTGTAGTTGTGACTAAGATGGAGATCAAATCACATCTCATCAGATAATGCTGAAGGAGTCACATATTTTTTCTTGCCACTGTAATTAACGTCCAGTACAGGCACTGACTTGCATCCACTTGCTCAATTTCAGTCAAATATACACCTAATAACCAAAAACTCTGTGGGCATTGGGAAATTTAAGATAAACCTTGGTGGGGTCAAACAACAGTCAATACAAAGTCAGTGAATACACTGTTGTTGGACTTGAGGAGCAGCTAGGTTTAGTTGAGAAAATAAAGGGTTTAACATCATCATGAAGGCAATATTAGATTGTACGCATATAAACCATAATCCCATCACATGTTCTATGGACAACTAGTGGATCTTCACTCACCCCTGACCAATCTTTTCATATCTGGTGTACTTCTTCTTGGGATCTCCAATGCTGACTATGGTTCCTGCAAGCCACAAACAATCACATAGGGAATATGAGGAAATGGCAAAAGAATGAGACAGAAGGTATTTAAACTACTGTGTTTTTCTGTCAATAGATTTATAAGATTATGAGTTTTACTCAGTTTGTCCATGATCTCCTCGTCAGACATCTTGCCCTTCTTTTTCTGTCTGTCTGCAGCCTTGGAGGCAACATCTCCGTCTGGACACGTGCTTGGAGCAGGGATGGGGTCAATGACAGAGCGAGTATACACCTGAGCAGCACACCAGCACAATAACCACAGACAAATTTAAACATGAGTAAATATGAAACAAACAAAGAATGCCTCAGACCATTTCACAATGAATCTCAAACATCGTTATTATGATGTCAACTTGTGGCAGGTCACTTACACTCTTTGTGTGTTCTGGTCGTGGTGCCACAACGGGAGGGGGAGTTCCATCATCGTCATCATCATCAATGTCTTTGATATTTGGAGATGAGGGTTCGGTGCCTTTTTTGACAGGCTGATTCAGAATGAAAGAAGAAGTTAGCACGCTTTGTGAGAGAAAATATAGAACAAATAATGTTTTAAAAGTCTTGAAATACTTACAGACTGAGGCCCTGGAGTGAATGTGTCTTTTTCTGTGAATGGAAAAAAAGAGGAAGAGTTATAATGTTTTATAACTGCTTGTGTTGATTAAACTCTGTGTTCTCAAAGGGTTTTATTTCAGGGCCAGCACATGCCTGTATTAACAACTCTACTGCCTGTTCAGTCACTGCATTACATAACATAATATCGATCAAATTCCTCTCCACAAAAGGGACAATTTGAATTTTAAACAATAATTAACTTATATCTACAAAAATGATGGAGTCTTACTAATAGTTTTCAGTGGCACAATATAGCAACTTTGCAAGACCAATTCCCTCCACTGAAGAAAAAGATGAATTTAACAACCTAACATCAATTCATAGTACAATCTAGGTAACCAAACACAACTTAAATCCACTATCTAACTTAGTGGCTCACCAGAAGATGAGAAGCTGAGGTACTTCTGACGACCATTGCCCGTAGAGTCATAGAACTTAAGAACGTCAAGCACAGCCTGTGGGTTTTTCTTCTGCTCTGACTTGGTGATGTTTGAGGTCTGGAGTAGTCGAGCCCATTGCTCTGGCATACCCTGTGTATGGCAGATATATCTGTCACTATAACTGTATGTCAATAGTTCAGAGTCAAAAAGCAGGAGTTAGTGGAAGATAAACTACACATGTGAGAACGACCAAGCTGTGAGAACTCACAGTGAACTCCCCTGTGACAGCATCGAACCCAACGTGAATGGTGTGTTCAAAATCTGAAGGTGGTGAGATCTCTGGTCGCTCTTTGTCTTTGTCTTTCTTTCTGCCTCCTGAAAGTAAACAAGTCCTTATTGAAATTACACATGACAACACTTAGACCGATAACATCTTTAAAGTTAAATAATTATCCTCTTTGTGGTTCAAAACTCTTCATCTCACCTTTTTCAGCCCCAGAGAAGATTGAGATGATCTTGTTGCGAGGTTTCCTCTCCTCAGGCACAGAAGGCAGCGGTTTTGAGCTGTGATTGGCTGAAAGTGAGTCTTTGCCAGAGCTGGTGCTGAAGATGGTACTGCTCATTCTGACAGGAGGGGCAGGGGGTTTATCCTCAGGGTCTCCGTTATCACACATTGCCTATAAGGATTTTGTGAGACTAACAGGGCAGGGGAACACAACGGGCGAGGATGGAGAGGGTGGAAAACTGAGAGGGAGCGAGGCAGCGCTCACATCAGCATGAGGCACAGGTGCGCTCATGCACTACAGGAGGATGTGCCGAAGATGACAGCAAAAGAGTCAGGAAGCACCAGGTCGTACCTGGAAGAAAACCAGACATTCATTAGTCCATCAACATTAGATCAATAGGTCACAAACACAGCAGGGTGATAAATAATTAGGAACTACTTCCTATTTAAAGACAATATGCTGACGAGCTAAACTCTGCACACAACCTGAAATGCTTCCATCAATCACAGGCAGAAATTAATATTGAGACGTGTAGAAGAGAGTGACTGTACTAAAGCACAGTGGAAATGACTCTCCCAACAGTGAGGGCGAGGGCAGAGAATACAACGATTAAAGTCAAAGGAGGAAACAACTTTGTCCCCTCTGAGACTCTAGTGTTAGTCTGAGAAGTGCTGACAGCATTTTTTAGCTTTAGATTCTTTTGTGTCGTGTATGAAGAAGACTACATGGGGAGCCCAGATGAGATAAAAGAATAATACAAGCTGCTTTTCTCCCGGTGCACTTGATAGAGAAATGAAAAGCAGACACTTCATTGCGTCTTACTAAGATAAAATATGTCCACATATCGACTTTTAGCCCGTTATTTTCCCCACATAACGGTATTTCTACCCTAATGCCTGTTCAAATGTGCCCTTCAAATGGGTAACAACAGGGGCGGCTAGCAAGCTAACGTTAGCACCGACTACTTGGCCAACAAGTGTGCTAGCTATACGCTACCGTTAGCATGATAAGCTATACTTAGCGTCTGCAATCCTAACAGATGAGCGTTAAGCGTTCAGCTAACGCTAACTAGCCTGACGACTAAAAGTTATGGGTCAAGAAATGAACATCGCCAAGATGTGGCTTCGACAACACTAGAGAGGTCGTTAAGTAGCAAACCAGCCAGTACAGATGTGCTTTATTTGCAGGCTAACGAAGGCGACGCAGGAGCAGCGGAGCTCACCGGAGATTCCACACCAGTTAAACTTGAATAGAACTTGACTCCCGGACGATCCTCGACGGTCTGAAAAACGCCTGTTAATCCCGTTAAAAGTACTTCCTCTGTAACATCGGGCCTTGATGGTACACACCCCGTACAAATAACTTAGTAAAAATGTGACTACAACTATTTACAATTCAACTTTTCTTCTATCTTTTCAGCCCTTGGATAATTCCGCTATGGCGAAGGGGAAGCGGAACTACCGACCCAGCCCTTGCCTATTCAGTAAATGTTTCAAATGAATGGTGTGTGAAGTTTGTCTGGTATCTGAATCCAAAACTTACAGCCCGTGTGTTCAACTGATCTGTTAATACTCTGAGCTCCTACAACATAATTGTAGACACTACAGAGGATAAACATACTGAAACTTAAAAAAAAACTGCAACTTAGAAGTCGAAAAGCATTTTAGGTAATGTAGTTCAACATTTACAGTCTGAGGAAGAGGCTGATTAAAATACACTTAAAGCTGAAGGATAGAAGGCCCTGTTGAAGGCCCTTCGATAAATTACTGCAAACTGGACTGAGAAATATTCTAATGAAACCATGGTCCATCAACAGTGTGGTATTTTTATGTTGAATTACAACACACACTCTTATTGCATAAATAATAACAGTACTGTGGTAGATCGCTCACAATGTGATCTCTGAAATAGACTGCCAGCTCAGAGACTTTGATGTCTTATCATAAGATAAGATAGTCCTTTATTCGTCCCGCAGTGGGGAAATTCTCAATGCCTATCACCCAAATCAACGTGATAACAAGTTAACATGTAGACTGATATGCCCATATATGGTATGGATACTTGAGTGGGTCTGAATATACGGGTATATATTTAATTATGATCTAAAAAATGTTCAAGGCTCAAATTAAAGGATTTTATAAGAGAAATATGTATAACCAGTCTGAATATACACTACAGTTTAATAACACTGCAATTATTACTTACAATCTTTTATGACAAAACAAAGGTAGAACACATTAGAATAAAACTTTATTGTCAATTTACAGTAAGATTGGTCTTTAGTTCGCTGAGACAAAAATCACCACAGAGCACATAAAATAGTGACAGTTAAGACAAAAGATCTTTGTTTTTTATCATTTGGAATTTAAAATATTGTTTGTTATTGAGATTAAGAGCTTTGTACAAACCTGATTGGTTGCCACACCTCATTCTTGAGTTAAGTGTTTCAAAGAGTAAATAAACAAATGCCATCTTCCAGTATGCCCTGGGCTATGTTCCTCTTTCTGAGCTAAGATTACCATAGGAGGAAATGTCACACAAAAAGTAAAGGACGGACCACAACAAACATGTTTACTTACAGTAACTGAGGCCTGCGTCAAAATGCAGGTTAATTAGGTTACCTGGTTTACTTTACAGAGTTAAACCTAGAACCTCTCCAGTTACAAAACCTGTTTGTGTCACCTCAGAACGTAAGATGTTTAGTGCATTTCTCATTTTAAATTATTATACACACAATCTTTCCTATCCATGTCTATTAATGTCTGTGTGGTGTTTTTTTTATGGAGTTTGGATACTGTATGTCAAAATACTTGGATCATCATGATACCAGATCAATCCTGGTATCAGACAAAACTGGAGATCATGAATTGTTTAGCTCAAGTCATTACTCATTAATTTGATGTTTCCACATGTGTCTGGACAGTGCCACACAGCAGATCATTGTGACGAGAAGAGTTCCACCGCATACAGGTATCACCAAAGACCCATCACCGACTGGTAACTGTAAACTCACGGGGCCATGCTCCTAAAGGATACAAATATTTTTGATTGGAAAAGAAGGAATAGGAACAACAGATAATTAGTATGAGTAAAGTAGTATCTTTTTTTCAGTCAAGATTTTGAGAAGATTTCCTGAGAACCACCTGCTGATGCTGGATTTTAACCCACGGACACAGGCTTGAATTGTGGACAGTGCAGGGGGCATCCACGACAGTGTGAGGCTCTAAATTGTTGAGCTGTATACCTAGAAAGAAGAAAGACTTTCAGATTAAAAGCATACAGGTCATAATTTTCTGTCTCCAACAACTACATTTTTCTTTGCTGTGTTCAGAAGTTTGCTGGAAGGATGAACCCTTTGAGATGAACCATCTCGTTTTCAAGGGTGTCCTCAACACAAAACAGGAAACACAGAACACAACAGGAACCAATACAAACAGCCTTTAATAGTCAAGTTATGGATATATTCACATATTATCATAGTTTCATGCTTTGTTTTGAAACTACGTTAAATTGCATTGTCCTGATTAAATAAATAAATATATCAAAAAACAACTCAAAACAATTCGCTCAACTAATAATAGAAATATATGTAAAAAGCTGCATTTAATTCATTTATCTGTTAAAGTAAATGTTGATCATCAGGTATTCTATCTTCGCTGTCATGTTGCCAGAATCTGACACCATAGTTCTGCATGAAGCATTGCTGACACAAACATCACAGCATGTTGTGAAGGACCCAAAATACTGGTTTTCCAGTTGGACACTGAGGAGTTACAGGATAAACACTTTGGATACTTGTTTCTGAGAAGAGGGACATACATGACCACAATATAAAGATGACCCACTCACATTTTTCAGTCCGCAGCAGCAGCTCCGGTGGTTGTATGTCAACAGATGTGAATGTTTTCCCAACAGACAAGGGCTCGTGGTAACGGCCATGTATTGGAATTATTACTTTTAGCTGTCTGGGAGTCGGATCACCATGGCTGGGATACACATAAGTAACAAATCCCGAGGTCTTGTGAGCAGGCACCTCTAGGTCAATAGAGGAGTCCAGTAATATCTTACAAAGGTAGATAAAAAAAAAAAATCAATTACATACATATATAGTGAATGTCATATTTATTTTTATAATAAGTCATATTTGCCTAAACAAATACACTTTATGTTTCTGTTAAGTTGTGTAAAATGAATAAAAGGTAATGAGTTGTTGTACACGTCAGTGTCACCTGCCAATCACTTTGATCTCTCAGGGATGCAAGTTGGTATGGATCGATGTAGACGCCTCTGGGCCATCGATAAACCAACAAAACTCTGACACCACTGAGCACCTCAGGGTTGAGCTCAATGTTGGTTATCAGCTCCCTAAAACATGACAAAAATTACTTATTCATTTCACTATCAACATGCCTTGAAGATTGTTCTATCAGTAGTAAAACAGCCAATACCTGTGGAAACCCTTTTTACCAATCTCCACTGACACTGATGTGGATTCAAGCCACTGCTCCAAAAGACCACAATGGTTCTCATTCTTCTCATCTGTAAAAATCAAATGTGCAGGTTGCATTGATCAAGACCACAAAACTAGACAGAACCGGCTGTTTATTAAAACTGTAACAATGCATTTACCACTGACTTAGTAAGCTTTACATTTTTGTTAGATGTGGAAAAAAAGGCATCAAATAAGACGAGGCTGCAGGAAAAGTAGGTTCATGGGGAGTGGCCAGATACAAAAATTAAAATGAAAAATAAAATACAAAGATGTTAAGTTTTTGAACAGGGAAATTAATGTTGAATATCTAACTAGTCATTACTAGAAGGCCAAAGAAGGAACAATTGAGGTTTGGTTGAACAGCAAAGCCATTATTAATTTTTCATCCAAGAGACTGTTATAAACTTAGTCCTTTATGTCATTTGGTACTTCTTTTTTTATGCACAATGAAAAAAGACTGACTTCCCCTCATCACTGTGTATACTCTAACCTCTAAAACAAGAACTTATCAGTGACTGTGATCAGTTTCAGCTAGAAAGTGTAACAGTATACTTTACCCTTTTCGATCAAACAGTGACATGTTGCTAAACAGGTCAACACAGAGATTAATATAAAATACATCAAAATAATTTGGCGAACCCTTACAGTCTCTTTACAGCCTATTTATAGTGTTTATCTAGCTACAACTACATTAGCAAGTACGATACACTCTTTTGAACTGTTTACGGAAAAGGATCATGAAGGACCCTTATTCTAGGGGAGCTGCATCTGTGCCTGACTAGAAATAGAAAAAAAACCATCATCGTGGGAATTATCTGAGGCAATCGCTAATCACAAAACGTGCTTTCAGACAATTATTAATTAATAATAATGTACACTTTAAGTTAAACAATAATTAATAAAAATATTTACATCTACATGTAGACAGGCTTCGGCGAAGACTGAAGGGTTTCACATCGGCCAACGTTAGACACCAAGGCAACGTTTAATTATCTCTGTAGCCGTTAATTTTAGATTTTTTTCTCACTTCAGATTTACCTGTCAAATGTTCATAGTAACTGTTCATTATTATGATAAAAATGATTTAATCTTTCACCCTAAGAAGATACCAGTTGAAACTAGGTTTGCTGGAGACTTGGAGAGAAGATGCGTTTCGAGGCGAAGCGATGTGGGGTACAGTTCTCCCCTCCGTCCATAGTTTTAATTTACCAACACACGGAAACCAAAAAGGTGCGAAAAAGAATAATACCTGTGCGGAACTTCTCAAAGTATTCTGGTAAGGAAAGATAATTATTTTGCACATACCACAACCTAAGCCAGGGCGATCTCACAGCCCCCTGCAATATGTCAGAATAGAGGTAGACATGGACGTGGGTGCAAATTCAGTGAGGAGTCGGCACAGTGGGCGAACACTACTGGGCTCAAGACCCCCAGCGGCCCTCAAAGCTGCATGTTTACTATTTGCCAGTTACTCTGTGGTAATTTGATTGACTGCAGTTCAGTGAACCAATAAGGACACGTGAATAGCGAGAATAACAGCTTTAAAGTGGCCTTAAATCACAATTGTTATTACTAGAGATGATATTATGATACATGTTGCATATTCCTGGAAAAAAGTCATGCTTGATCCAGTAATAACAAACTAACTGGGCAGGTAGACTTCCAGCATAAAAGTACTCGTTTTCTGGCAACTTGGAGAAAATACAATGAACTTATAGGAAATAGGAAAATGTGTGGCAACAGTCAATAGAGCTGGGTTACATGTACATAATGCTTGCAAGGTGAGAGGGACAGGGGGCCAGTAGGGGCCCCCTAACAAGTTTATCCAGTCCTGTAATCTTTTTCTTTCTTTTCTCCTTAACCTCCAGACTATAGCATGGCAGCTGAAAGGCTGAAGAACCACCCTCGACACAGGGACTACCTGGAGGGTGTGTCTCAGAGCCAGCTAGAGAAGCTTCACATCATCCTGCGAGATCACTTGCAGGGCTTCAGCCTGGAGCACAGCCTGGCCTCATTCCACCTGGACCCTGATGAAGACCTGAACAAACTGGACGATGAGGAGCTGGCTCGCAAGAAGGGCCAAATGGACGAATTGTTTGAGAAGAACCGCAAACACAAAGACGATCCTGACTTCGTTTATGACCTGGAAGTGGACTTCAGCAAGCCCATCCAAGAAAAGTGCAGCTGGGATGATGAGTCTGATGATGAATTTTAAAAATGTTCTTCATTCCTTTTCCTAAAATAGCTTCTTCTTACAGTGTCAGTTCACCAAAATCACAGAGGACACATCTGTGTATATCTTGCTAATTTTGATCTGTTTTGTTCAACTCCAAAACAATGGCATTAAACAGAGTCAATGTGTCGGTTATTCTAATTAGTTTTGGTAAAAAATGCTAGTGTTTAAATTCTTCATGTGTCATTTGTTATTGCTTTGAGTGCCACAAATCAAATACACTTGTTTTCATTGTAATGGGGAGACGACAGTAGTCTCATCATTATATAAAACCAATGATCTTAATGTGTAGATATCACTACAGGTACACGATTTGTAAATCAGGTGAAATAACCCGACCAGTGTTTGTGAATGCCCTGTGGTCAGTTTACACATGTATCATGTTCCATTTCAAACAGCAAAAGAAATAATGCAGTAATAATAGTGAATATTTATTTCGTATAAAATACTGAATTTTACAAAATACAAAGACTTTGGCTCTTTTATTTGTGGCTTACATCTGAATGAGTGATATTCACAGTTGAATATGAAAGAAGACACTAAAATCCTATTAAATAAAATTTGAGTGTTCACCAATAAGCAAGCATTACAACAAATATATCTTTGGAGAAAAAAAAACTGTGTCCACAAAATATTATTTAATATCATACCAAAAAAAAATAAAAATAAAAATAATATATATATACACACACACACACATATATACATATACATATATATATATATATATATATGTATATATATATATATATATATATATATATATATATATATATATATATATATATATATATATATATATGTATATATGTATATTTCTATATATGGTTTGAAGCGATGTACTATGGCCAAGTTTTAGATGAGACAAACTATATTAAAAAACCAAGCCTGCAGTATCAAACCTCTTCAGGGGAAAATTTCATTCAAAGTGCTTAAATACCTCATTCAGTTGACAAGAGACACTGACTGACTGACCATTAGTACCACAATACATTCAAAGATGTCGCAGTTTTTTTTTGAAAATCAGTAAAGAATTAATTTACATTGCTTTGCTTGTTTGGTTTCAGCTAATCAAAACACAATTTTTAACATAGGTATCAATTGCAGTCATTTATGCAGTGCTGATGTATTAAGGAGGTAGTAACTGAAAATCTGACACATAATTCCTTTTACCACCGTTATTTGGGTGGATTTAGGTGATTAAAACGGTTCTCAGCAGGCTGTTAATTTGTTTAAAAAATAGTTCTTTATAAAATTGATATTTCAAGTATACTAAAGCCACAATCCAGGATTTCTGAGTATGTTAGTAATAACAATATTCACAAATATATGACTTCAGGAGAAGGACTTTCTGATTGGCAATCATTTGTGCAATTTTAACTACACTACACCCAGGTCAATTTACCCAGAGTACACAAATAATATATAGGTGAATTAATTACTTGAAAGCTAATGGAAAAAGAGTGATCTTAAAATCCAATAGCACAAACAAAGTAAAGGCAGTAGAGGGGCTGGGGGGTACCACACAGCTGTAGCTATACTTAAATCTGGATTAGGCCTTTGAAGAAAGAAAAAAAAAAAAAGCTGTTTGACCCACCCTTTCTATGGAGAGTGATAGGAACTGAAATACACATATATTACACCATTAACCATTAACTACACCAAAAATACATATATCATTAGTTGAGTATTTCTGAAAATAAGAAATCTCATTTTTTCTTCCTGTCTTGGGTGCATCTCGGACAAAACCTAGGAGATTTCAGAGAGAGAGGAGGGAAAGAGATGTTAAGACACAGAGGACAATCAGAGTTAACTGTATTAAGATGACAAGCATATCTTTGAATGAACACCTCTTGGTTAAAGTGTTAGTTCAGGTTATATGAAGTGGGGTTGTGTGAGCTACTTATCTACAGTCAGTGTTACCTGCAGTATATTCAGATCAGCAATCTCCCAGAAAACAGCTGTATGACAGCAAGATAGAGTAGTGAAAATATTCAAAATAAAGTGCACACTTAAACTCATATTCGTTCCTTGCTATGGGCATTTTTTTCAAAAATGGCTAATACACGTTGTTTTTACTGTCCCCCTCCACAGCAGCTCATCACTCACCGTCTGTGTTGTTGCTCCTGCTGCTTCTCCAACCTGAGAGCGCCTTGACACCAAGCTACTGCAGGTGATACACTGACTGTAGATAACTACCTCACACAACCCCACGTAAAATAACCCGAACTATCGCTTTAATGTCCTTTGAATTACTTAAAAGGGTTCCTACCATTTTCCTTTGGGTTTTGTGGCGAGATCAACGCAAGCAAAGTGAAACCACTCGATCGGACACTGAAAACCAAGATAAAAAAAACGATGTCAGGAAAAATAGGTGATCAAACAGCTATTCGTAAAGAAACCTGTCAAAACAGAGTAACCATGAAAACCTACATCTGGGTTATCACATCCAATCATCTCCCCATATGACACCTGATGGCAAAGACAGTACGTAGGCTCATTGGGATCGACTGGCATGTCCAAAACGTCTGATGGCTGCATGGGCAGGAGAGCGTCACTCAAGTCTGGGCTGGAAGATCAACATAATACACAGAGAATTAAACATGACTAAACTGAGGTTGAAATTAGTGACTCATTTGCAGCCTGAATAAACACTGGGTATGGGAGAATACTTGGTTTTCAGGTCTGATAAAAATGTGTGGTGCAGACTCTGGGAGCTGACATCTAGTAAACCCTTGGCCTGACTGAGCCACCAGCACCATGTTACCTGTTTTTCATCTTTTTCTTTCTGGGAGAATCTTCATCAGAACCTTTCCTTCCTCTTCCCCTGGATCCACGTTTCTCTCTCAGCCCCCGGGACTCACCTTCTATGAAAGATATTTACATGTACAGATGTGCATGCATCAATTTTGCAATGCCTTATGATGAAAGCCTTGCAGTTACCGCACTTACTTTTCAGTCCTCTTCCGTCTGTACTTTCGTAGCCACTCACTTCCAGTTTCTCCTTCAGCTCATTCTCGAACCGAGCCAGATCTGCATCCAGTCTGCGGATGTGTTTGTCCACCTACAGTAAGAGGATTTCAAGTAGATTAGAACCTGACTGTGAGTATAGTTTCATATGTAAATTGGCAAAATACTTTAACAGTTCATTACAGTGGGCGTGACTTTAAAGATTTATATTGAACATATTGACTATATAAAACCTTTTGACCAAATAACAGTATGTCTGTTTCAGACTGACCATTTCATATGTCTGCATTGCAAGCTGGACTTTGTCATCGCTGAACTCTTTGCACTTGCTGTAGGCGTTTTGGATCTTCTGCAGATGTTCCACTCTCTGTTCTGATGCCAAGTTCTTCACATTTGCTATGTACTCCTCAGCCAGTTTGTCAATCTCTCCTTTCTTTTCTGCACAACAACATGGTTATTAAAGTGTTGGAAAAACAGTATTGATGGAAAAATATTAAGTGATATAGTAATAGTAAGTGTGGTTGTTTACACAAAGGTACAACACAAGAATACTGTTTTTGAAAAATCCTGCACAACCAACATTTGCAAAGATGTTTTCAATTACTGTAGCAAATAGACTGTATTCTTCCCCAGCAGACAGTTTGACATGTCAAAACAGGAAATACACAGGTGTCATTAATAACAATTTAGGTGTGCCAGTTCCAGGGTCCTCATCGTGTACATTCTGACTAACTGGTCTGCTTTATTAAAGGAACTGACCCATTGTTAGATTTTCTTTTTTCAATGACAAATCACAACATCTGCCATGAGGTCACCAAACTTCATAAACTAGTAAAAAGTCCTAAACGTGCTGGTCAAGATGCATTCACTGAGGAGTAGTGCGGAGTCTGTGCACGTCCACACTGCCCTGAGGTAAAAATGGCATTTGAGTGTTAATAACTTATGAGATCAAATTATCACCTTCAGTCCTATTGTCCAGGTCCCGCATTAAAGTAAAATTTCTCTGTAGCTCACATGGTAGGTTTTCAATACCTAGGGAAGAGACAGACATTAGGATGAAAGCAATGGAGATGTCCACTCCACTTATATTTTCAATAAAGTGATGTGGTGTCACTTAACATACTTACTCACCCTTAACTGGATTTTTACATCATACATCTGCAATAATTAATTACTTGATAATAACATTGAATAAAATGACCAAGACCACCCAATGCTACTGTACTTCTTTGTATTTATTGTGTGGTTATGTGCAAAACTCAATACATCTATTAATGCAGTTTTAAGGAGGGAGAATATAATAAGAATAACAGCAAATTATAAGCCATCAATTACATAATAAAATTAAACTACATTGTGGTACATAAATTGAATACACTAAAACTTAAAATACAATATATATATTCTATGCCACTTGTAAAAATGATAAAAGAAACAGCGAGTAAAGATTTTCTTTTAGTGGCTTGCAATGCATTCACCATCGTAAACATGTAACATGCATTTGAATTTTTTTTTTTCCTGTGCCGCCAGTGAGCTCAAGGATACACTGGCTGATTTGGGATGGCTATGCAAAGTAACTCAGAATCTTTCGTTAGGTAAATACACGATGTATTACATTTATATTTAGCACAAAAAGAGACATGGATGAGCTGAATCCGACCACAGTAAGAATAAGACAGTCCCGTCCCTCACTGTCACAGTTTGTGAGCTTTCATTATGTGACGCACTTCACACACCCCGCCCCGGCGCGTAAATGGTTATGGGAACCGCGGTTACCAACCAACAGGTTGCAATGGCATGATGTCTGCTAACCTAAGGCAAGCACAAATATTGACTAGAACGAACGCAGTTTTGGACAGTGGAGCATGACATTAACATGTTAAACAACCTTATATAACCTCTGCTAGTTACCTAGCCACTAGCCATATTGATGTGACAATATGAAACGGATGCCGACCATTAGCGAACTACAAACGGCTAATGTGTGACACTAGTCCAGTAAATTGTTATATTGACATTTGATTGGGTTTTACACCATACATGAAGAGTTTGCCTAACTTTTCAACACCGAAATCTATATCGCGATGCTAATAAGTTAGCTAGCGAGCTAACGTTGATGACCTAACAGCTACTTGCTAACGCACTGTACCGCTGTCAGTCATCCGCCCAGGGAATAAGTCTTCGATAGTCAAACTAAGCAAACCTCGAACAGAGAAAAAACATGTCGAAAAACACTGATACTGGTACACTATATCCCCATATACTCACTGTCAAGATAATGTTCCAAGTATATTGCCGTCGCCATTTCAGGTTAGCTATTTAGCTTCTGCGTTATTCTGGTTAGCTCTCAAACTGTTGGCCGGAGAGCTGTTGAATTTGTTTTGTAACCCGGGGTCGCCCGTCGGTCAGTGGTTTGGAGATGCTTGATCCTGTCTGCACTGGTAGGCTTCTCCGGGCGGGATTAAAACGACGGTCACTACTGCAGAATCTACACTACAGAATCAGCCTCCCTCCTGCACACATGCACTCTCAACCCGTACAGGATACAAGTTCTGTGCTTGTGTGAGCTTGTGACTCGCATGCGCAGCGGACAGCGGTTTCTCCAGCTGTTCAGTGCGAGTCTCATCCTGCACATGAAAAACAAACTTTTCTCAGATGCTTTTCTCTCCTTATCTCCACTGCAACAGTGCACACTACAGCGTGTATAGCCAATTCACTTAATTTACCCAAGAAAACAACTATTTAACCCAGGCAAAGATTCGCAATAGCAAAATAACTATATGCTAATCATTTGGTGGCTGAAGGCTCTCATTAGGCCAAACAGCCCCCTTCACTGTCGGTCTCAACCCCGTTGAACAGCTATTTACACACGACTCGTTCATCATGTGAGAGTACAGGTTAGAAAGTAACTTTAACGAGCGCGCCCACGCTGCGTTTGCTAGCACTTTCTAACGCCGTCAGCTGATGGGTCACGTCATTCAAAACAAACGCCCCCTTCTCCACAGAGACTGAACATTCGTGAAGATGTTCCGGGGGCGGGGCTAACGGCAACTTTCGACGGGAAAATAACGGCATCGTTCAGACTGTGTCCTCCTGGTTTATCGGCCAAGCTTTTTCGCTCCAAGGAGAGCATCGTCTTTTGTTTACATCTCACTTCCGTGTCTACTGTAGCCTCACGAAAGATTTCATCTTTTCTTCAGACCTACAAATAATCAAGTAAGTAACTAAAGGACAAACTGCTTTACACATTAACGAACTGCTTCAGTGGTTTAGCTAACTATGGACACTGAACTCAGCGCGCTACTGACATGTTTATTTAAAAACCGTTAGCTAACTTCGACTAATGCTACGTTTTGTAGGCTACCAGAGAAGAAACACAAGCTAAACTTAGCAATTGCTTCAGGTTATTACGGGGTAATGTGCTTATATGATCAGGTATTCAACATTTTTACCATTTCATATTTTATTAATAATAAACGGCCAATCGTTACTTGAAGCTAATATTAATTACCGTCAGGTGAGCTAGCTACCGAGACCCAAAATAACTGACCGACTCAATGACTATCGTCACAAAATGTGGAAAGTCCTACCACCTCCTATTACCTACGTTAGCTTCGACTAATGCTGTAATGGATAACCATATGGTGTCAACGTCAACATATTAACTTACAAAACAAACCTTGTGATAAGCTATTGTAGTAGCTTGAAAACAAGATTCATATATATATATATATATATATATATATATATATATATATGAAGAGGTACATATATATTTATATTATAAAAATATCTTTGTGGATGTATACTGATAGTGCTAACAGTCACGAGGTTGGGGCTAAACCACGCCCAGTCACCAGCCCCCAGTTGTATCATTATCAAACAAACACTGTCTACATATTTTATTGTTCTAGGTGTTCCTCCTAAGATGGCTATGGTGAAGAGTGGTTGGCTCCATCGACAAAGTAAGTAGTCATGTGTACATAGCCTGAGCAGTTCTAACAGCATATAATGAGTATTGTTTAACCCAGATGGCAAATATGCATTGACATTTGGTTTGAAATCTTGTGTGTAAACAAAATCAGTTTGGACTGAACTTGATTGTAACATTTTCACATTAAAGGTACCATACTGCGTCGGTGGAAAAGAAACTGGTTTGACTTGTGGGCTGACGGACGACTTGTTTTCTACAATGATCAACAACGCCGTGACATGGAGGATGATATTCACATGAGGGTTGACTGCATTAACATCCGCAACTCTGCTGCATGTCAAGGTAATTATCATCTGTTGCATGATGATGTTATTGGTTCACACTTAGAGTATAAACCAACTTTTGTTCATATTTTCAACCCTGCACTCTTTCTGTTTGTCCTTCTGTATTGCTTCTCAGAGCTGAACCCACCAGAGGGGAAAATGCGTGATGCCTTGCTCCAGATAGTGTGCAGAGATGGACGGGTCATCAGCCTGTGTGCAGACAGTGCAGATGATGCTCTGTAAGATAGCACATACAGTACATGCTGAGCCATTGTATCAGTTTGATGAATTATTTTGATCTCTCTCTTCTCTCTCTTTTTGTTTGACCACAGACATGAATTTAATTCCAAGATGACATGATTTCCACTTTTTGTTACAGGGCATGGACCATGGCACTTCAGGATGCCAGAATTAATGCGGTGAGTTTCTGCTACATCTTAAATTACTTGGGTTTTGGTTTTGCTTTCTTTACCAAAATAAGAGTAGGAATTTATCTATCCTTATCTGTCTTATTAAATAAATAAGCTCTGACTTAAATGTTATCTCTGTGATCTAAGACAAAAAACATAAGACTGGAGTTCAGAGATATTTTTCTTACTTGTTTCTGGCTGTGTGAGGCAACTCTCATATTCTCTTTTGCATTATATCTCTATGATGGTAACATCAATACAACAGATGGAGCTGTCTTTACATAAGCGACATTCAGGGGAGGTGGCCTTATTTGTGTTGTTTTATATTTTTAGGTGGTTGCTGCTCCTCAGATTGGCTTTGCACAGGAAGTAATGGCATCTGCTCCACCACCCTACACAGAATATGCTCCCCCACCTCAGGTAGTAGTCATAAACAATGCACTTGTGCATTTCAGGCTATTCAACGTTTTCTTTTTTTTTTTTTTTTTACAGTAAATTGTTAAATAAAGTTCTGTGACTTTATGTACTGGATTATTTCCAACATTTTACAGGAACATTTAATTTTTTATAATGAGTCTCTGTTTATATTTTTAACAGTATACAGACATTGTGATAAATGTATAAAACTGGAAATATTTGATTAGATTTTCAAGTTTGGGTACAGAAATATGAATAATAAATTATTTTAATTACACTCATTTCAGTGCTAATAAGTGAAAAGGATATTGCTTTTCAATGTGCAACGTATCTATATATTTATTTTTACACTGTATGTCACATTTAATAGCTGTATATATCCTACCATGCAGTTCTGCTTGGTTTGACATAATCCGTCTTTTAGGAAAACCAAGGTATACATCGAGGTAAAATCAGGAAGTGTAAGACACCTACTTAACAACCAACACTGTTGTTGCTTACTGACATCTACTGGTGGAGGTGAAGTCATGGAAGTGTTTAAAAGCGTTGTTATGCAGTATTAGTGAAATTAACACTAAATCAAATGACTCATTAGTATTTTGAAGGGTTTGTTTGTACTGACTAACATCCCACAGAAGATCAACAGAGTTTTCTTTTCTGTCATTTTACACCAGGCTTATGCTCCAGGCCCCTATGGAGACTATGCTTCACCTCCCCCGCATGCTACCCAGATTGTGTACTCTGCTAATGGGCAGCCATATGCTGTGGCTTATCCCTATCAGTACCAAGGTAAATATTTCTCAGCATATGTGCAGAACTAAACCATCACACTGAATGTAAGATTGATTATCATAAGGATTTCTCTGTACTTTCAGTCTAGACAGAAGTGGTGCATGTACATTGCTGTCCATGAAATGGTTTGTTTTCACTGCTTTATCCATGTTCCTGAGGCAGAACATGAGTCCATAAATCTTGTCCAATGCCACACTGAGCAGTTATTTAATGTGACTTTGTGCAGGTTATATTATTATTATTATTATTATTATTATTATTATTATTATTATTGTGGGAATTTGACTTTGGGTGTACAGGGTGGTTAAAACACATAATTATAAGTCACAAACAATGAGTACAATAATAAATTAGCACAATATGCACAATACAGACAATAACTGACATGATTCCAGTGTGAATGACGCTTAAAAGTTTAACAAATTATATTATTTGGTATGTTTCTTTCTGTAAATGTTGTTGGATGCTGGTGCTCTACAGCGTCTTCTCGAGGGCAGTTTTGCAAATTCTTTAAAAAGGGGACGAACAGATGCAATTTGTTGAGCTTTCTGTTTCATCTGCATTCTGCATACTCACAAGCCTCTGAGCTTAAACCGACACTACTAAAACTTTATGTTCTGATCAGAAAAGAGCTAAGACCAAATTTAAGCAAGTTTGAATGTCATCATTGCAAACTTAAACATGACATTTTTCTCTGTGTCTCTCCAGGTGGGTACTCTTCTCCTGGAGTGAACCATGTCATTATTCGGGAGCACCAGCGCGACGATGGAGGAGATGTAGCTTTGGGCATGCTCGCCGGAGCTGCAACTGGTTTGGCACTTGGCTCCCTCTTCTCTGTCTTTTAGTGTCTTGATTAATGTACATGCAGTAGCACAAAGCCCCCCCCCACCCGTCTTCACAGCATTCGGCTTCTTCTTTGTGCCATCACATGAGTTGGAGTGAAATGTGTCTGTTGGGCTACTTCCATCGATGAAGCATGATTGTGATGGGCAGGAAAAACACTCCCTTTGTGTCCTACACATGAAGTAAAAACTGTTAGCACTTTCTCATATGCCTTGTATGGCAGTGTCCCCACCCCCTTTGTGTTGTCTGAATATGAATGTTCTTAACCAAAAAATACAACAGTTATTCTCTTTTAAGAGTTATTTAAATGACAAGAAAGATGCTACTCCTCATGTACACTTCAGGTCCTCTCAGCTAACGCCTCAGTCAGGTTTGTTTCTGTTTCATGGACCACATTTCTTCTTTATATTTGCAGAGTTGTTGTTAACTGTCATGGATTGAAAGTGTTTGTTTTTTTCCAAGTTTTGTGTTCATCTGTTTACTCTTCCTTACTTGACTTTGTTTTACGCGTTTTACTTGTCTGTTGTGGTTGTGTACATGCAGTGTTTCCTCAGGTCCTCAGGTTATTTGTGGTGACAGAAGGTTAAGATGAGAGTTGTGTAAATGGGAATGCTCACATACAGAGCAATAATCACTTTCATTGTTGCATTTTGAGGTACCCATTTGGTGGAATCTGGTTGTGATGGATGTCTAATGTTGTCAGAACCACAAAAAAGCCTGTGTGTGAGGAAACGGTGGCATTTACATGATGTGCTTTGAAGTGAAGAAGGACATCACATATGTTTGCCTGCATGATTCATGGTCCTTTTTTTATTGGCAGCTGTTGAATCCTACTTTTCATTTCGTTTGCAGTGTGTCGAAATGGTGTTTTGGTTTTCATTTCAGTATGCATAAAATACTGATCAGGTTAATCAGTCTCCTGAGATTTAGCTACAGTTCACTTGGCCATGACAAATGAATGGAAAATTGCCATTATTCATGTTAATTATGAGCACATTTATTCACTTTGCTTTTCAAGCAAAGATACTGCACATCTTCATCACTGACACTAACTGAAGAGTTGTATCAGACTCTTCAGAGAATGATTTCAGTCTTGAAAATTATCAGCTTGTGTAAGCAGCGTACCACTGGTGTCATTTTTCTAAAGGTCTTACATCTACGTGAAATTCATTCTTTTTCTCTTATTAAATGTACTAATTAAGCTAGACACCCTCTTATGCTGGGATCACACCAGCTGCGACGTCCTGACCCATCAGTACTCAGCACTCATTACTACATTATTACATCAGTACTCAGTCCTCGTGGGTTGGACCACACCCACCTTTGAACTCGGCCTTCATTTTGATCTCAACTGCACACCTGAAGTTTTGAGACTGTCCACACACAGACATGTAAACAGCTGCTGTGATGGTTCCTGGTGCAGTAGAGGACACACACACACCATGTGAAAACAGTACTCCTGCTGTCGCGGCTGGTAATTATGATTTACCCTGCATTTGAAATTAAAGACTATATGACACTTAATTAAGAGATGTATTTTAACAATTAAATACTGTATATTCACAAAGGTAATAATGACTCCTGTTTTTACTTGGTTTTTTTTTTTGTTTATTTAACCCTGAGACTTCAGTTCACAGAACACGTCATGTAGGATACAACAAGAGTGCAAATGACCACCCAAAGTTTTACTCATGTGACCTCAGTAAACCCCAAAGGAGACTCTTAAATAAAGGCAAGACAATGTGAGCGCACTGACAGGATCTATAAATAATTCAGAACACAACTGACAGTTCAAGTCTAAAAGCTGAAAGTAGAACCTGTCTAAGTGTAAAAAATATTGTAGGCATTGTAGGTAAAAGTTCATACACAGAGATCAAAATTTAGAAATGCTTTCAAAAGCAATATCATACAATATTATGTAATATGTCCTGAAAAATTCAGTAACTACAAAAAACCCAGAAAACCCTTTTTGAAGCTGATAATGACAACTTTGTGTGTAGTACTTTTTTTTTTTTTTTTTAATTGATGCTGCTTTTTAAAAAGCCCCACACTTAAATGTGATTATGCCTATAACTGCACCCTTTCATCTTTGTATGTGTGAAATAAAAATAACCAGTAGAAGAGCAGGCTTTCAAAATGTTAAAGTATAACTTCCCATTCACCAAAATCCAACCCTGTCAACTTTGTCAAGTGCAGTACAATCTTTCAGAGACTATAATAAGAGGTATTTAGTGTTGGAAAAATCCATTTACCCATTGACTGTTCATAATAAAGTACATTTAGAGACAGAAATCAAAATAAAGACCATTATAACTTCGGTTTTAAATGTGCAAAATAAAATCACTAAGTAAACAAAAGAAATATGAAACCTTGTGTAGATGTAAACGTGAGCCTAAGAGGATTGATATCTTAGCGATAAACAGAGCTGAAACTTGATTAACTGATTAGTAGATTGACAAAAAAGTGATCAGCTAAGATTTTGATTACTGATTAATGGTTTTAGTTAGTTGTAAGAAAGCTCTTATTGCATGAAACCACTGACATTCGTTTGCTTTTCTGATGGACTAAGAAACATTCGGCTCCTGTTTTAGTCCAAAACATTAATTGATCGATCAAAACCAGACAGTGAATATAATTGTAAGTTGCAGTCGCTCTCATGAGCAGAGTGTGAACAGTGTTTAGCCTTCTTGACCAAAATCTTCAGTAAACTTCTTGAGCTTGTCCAGGTCCTGCTCGTTCACTGTGGGCTTGGTGTTTGCCTGTGACCTCAGCATGTCAGCCTGTACGGAGGAAGACATCCTGATCACTGTGGTCATCTGTGTTTATCACTAACATTCATCCACAAAACATTAAACACTGGTTTCGTTAAATTCACATGCAAACATTTTCCTTCCTGAGTCTTTTCTCACCATGGAAACCATTGGCTCCAGAAGTTTGTCCCCAGGAACGTCCATCCACGTCATCTCTATGGCGTTGGGATCCCCCGGCGAGCATGGAGTCAGGAGGTCTTCCACCACAACGCCCGGATTGTTCCATGATGACCCCCGAACCTAAGTTTGTTGTGTGGACGCACGGACAAAAAGAAAAGTCAGTTCACAGATGTTCACCTGGTGAGACAGACAGACTAGTTTAGGACGAGAAGGAGAAAATACTTTGTATAGATAAGATTTTGAATGTAGCTATAATTACAATGTTGAGGTGAAAATTATTTTACTGTCCACAGTATTATTGATAGGTACAGATAGGCAGCAGAAACAAGCTGTAAACAATATCAACAATAATATTGAACCTGTTACCAAACAGTTGCTTATTTACACCTCCAGCTGTTACTGAGTAACATCATCATTCATAGAGTCATTTTTTTGTCCACCTGATACATTTATATAGCTCTGTTTTCAGTCTCCATCAATTTCAGACCTCCTCCAATGAAAATCAAATTTTCCAAACATGTCTGGAAAGGAACTTTAACTGCTAAAAGCTCCACTATGTTCACCAGCTGGTCACTAACTGTGTCTGTATGCTGATTGGTGCTGAGCAGGTGGTTTAAAGTTACTTTTTATGCCTCCATGCCAACAACAACCAGGAGAGACTGTGACCATGTTTCGTACAGCTTGGCTGGTTGGTGTAAGAAACAACCACAGGGTGATAATTCTAGTCTTTAGAGCATTTATTCTGAAAACAGCTGCCTGCTACAACCAAAAATGACACTATGAGAGCCTTGAGATTGAACCAAAACAGTAAAGTTGCAGGCTGTGGAACTAAAACACCGCTTGTAAAAGTAGATTAAATAGTTTGTGGAGACTGGGATGGTCGAATGAAAGTGGCACAAACTGTCAATCTTTTCTAATTCTAAAATGATTGATGAACCAAACACAATTTTAAGATATTTTTTTGGGGCATTTTTTGCCTTTATTGACAGGACAATAGAGAGTGACAGGAAAGGGGCAGAGAGAGAGGGGGAATGACACGCAGGAAGGAGTCGGGCCGGTCGGGAATCGAACCGGCGCTTACCTGCTGAGCGCACCCGCTCATGTGGAACGCGCCCTAACCACTCCGCCATCGAGCCGCCCCAAACCACACACAACTAAGACAGTCTGTCTTATTTTGAAACAAGATATTCCAGCTGGACTCCCTGAAGGTTTGAAGTAGGACAGGTAGGATAACAAGCACAGGTGCACGGTTTCTGTGTTTACCTTTTTAAAGTGCGTGGCTGACTGAACCCTCCTGACGGGCTGCATGAGGGCGTCCCTGACAATAATACTGATGTCAGCCCCAGAGTAGCCCTCTGTCTTTGTGCCCAGTGTGGCGAAGTCTGCCTCCGTCAGGCTGTGGGGGGTGGATCCCAGGTGCAGTTTGAACATGAAGGAGCGGGCGTGCTCCTCAGGCAGAGGAATGTAGATTCGCTTTTCAAACCTAAGACGGAGACAAAAAATTCAATCAGCCAATATGAAGCATTTAACCTCTTAGGTCCTGATTGTTATGCCTCCACGCCGGCAACAGTGAGGGGCAGGTATTAGTCAAACTAACCGTCTCCTGATAGCGGAGTCCAGTGTCCACGGTATATTTGTGGCGCCCAGGACCAGGATTCCCTCATTATCATTTCCAACACCTGAGAAAAGAATATTTCATACACTTACAAACAAAGAACAGCTTTTCAGATGTGAGCTCCGACTGTCAGGGTTCTCTTCTTGCTCACCCTGCATCTGGACGAGGAACTCTGTCTTGATCCTGCGCGCTGCCTCGCTCTCGTTCTCGCTCCTGGAGCCACAGAGGGAGTCGATCTCGTCAATGAAAATGATCGATGGCTTGTGTTCTCGTGCTAAAGTGAACAGGTTTTTCACCAACCTGGAGAAAGACAGAGGTGGTTAATCAATGTTTGATGTCAGCAGAGATGGACAGAGTACTCGACCCCAGTACTTGAGTAAGAGTACAAATACTACCGGTCAAAATTTACTCCGTTACAAGTAAAAGTAGCTCAGTCTAAATGTTACTCGAGTAAGAGTAAAAAAGTACTTGCTTTTAAAGGTACTTAAGTATCCAAAAGTACATGTTTTTAAATTTACTTTAAGTAAGAGTAAGAGTAAGAGTAAACTTATTATTTTTCACATCAATGAATTACTATAATTTTTTCTAAATGAATTTAAGGACCTTTTAACTCTTTATCTAATACAATGAATGGGATCATAAGAGGACAGCAGATGTTGCAGATGCAGTGTTTATTAACTATCATTAAAACTGTAACCAAATGAACCTGCACCGTCCAACTAACTCTCTATCATTTAGCTAAGTTGGGAACTGGAACCCCCTCAAAGACCAATGTTGTCCCCAGAGCACTGGTTGAGAACCACTGCTTTACAAAAAACTACATCTCTGCTTTCAATAACTCAATGTTGAAGTCACTTGACTTTCCAGGAAGGACATGTACCAGTACAATATAGGAGCACAACAAACTCTGTCTCCCCATGTCTGTCTTGTCTGTCTCCGTGCCTGTCTCCCAATGTCTGTCTCCCCATGTCTGTCTTGTCTGTCTCTTGTCTCTATTATCCGCTTTTACGTAGATCCCAGTGGAGAGCGTGCACTGTGATAGGTTTCATTCTTTGACAAACACAGCTTCTGTCCAATAGTATTTTAGAATTAAAAAAAAGAAAGAAAAAAAAGAGCAGACCTGAAAGTAACGAGTACTTTTCAGCCTTCCTAGAAATTTACTTGAGTAAAAGTAAAAATATTTGTCTTGGAAATGTATTCAAGTAAGAGTAATAAGTACCAAAGAAATCTAATACTCAAGTAAAGTACAAATCCTCTGGATATGTACTTAAGTACAGTACTCAAGTAAATTTACTCCGTTACTGTCCACCACTGGATGTCAGTTTCTCATATTTCCATCACGTTGTCAACATGTAAAGAGCCTGGGCCTCACTTTTCACTTTCCCCCAACCACTTGGACACGAGATCAGAGGACGAGATGGAGAAGAAGGTGGAGTTGTTGGCTTCGGTGGCCACCGCCTTGGCCAGGTAGGATTTCCCTGTTCCTGGAGGGCCAAAGAGGAGGATCCCCCGCCAGGGAGTTCGCTTTCCTACACAAATGGTTGTTGTATTATTAAATACTATTCACATCAACATTTCACATCATAAGGTTTAAAGCTGCAGGTTCACAGACCTGTGAACAGATGAGGGAATTTGATTGGCAGGATGACGGCTTCCTTTAAGGCCTCTTTGGCCCCTTCAAGTCCAGCGACATCGTTCCACTTGATGTTTGGCTTTTCCATGACAATGGCACCTGTGAGGAATAAGTTTGACAAACACTTTATAGACTGAAGCTTAAATTTACTTTCTGAAATTATAACCTTTTGTCAAATCTAACTGTGAAACCATGTTTACCTGCTGTGTCTATCTTAAAATTAATGAAACACGGTGTCATTCACCTGAGAGTTGGTTTTGGAACTTCTTCTTCTCTTTGTCATCTCCATCATCACTTTCATTCCTGAAATTAAATCAAATCAGCCCACATCATGTTTTACTGACACTTAATTATACACTGACCAGTGGCTGCATTTACACTTTATGTGACATCTCATGGTTTTCTAAATATTTCCTCAAAGAAACTGATAAGTGTAAATTCAAAATGGTTATTGGGAAAATGGAGTCAGTGTTCTTTAAGTTAAATAGCTCCCATTTACTAAAACTTGTATATGTGTATAGTATAACAATGTTATAAATTTACTATAAAATAAAGAAATTGTATGGCTTTAAATGTGCCTCAGGGTGTTATCCTGGTCAACAGGATTTAACAGGAAGGTCGTTTGGAGATAACCAGCTGCCTGTTCCTTGTGGATTGTTTAACCTCTAGTAGTGGAATGAAGCAATGTTTTCTATGACTGGGACCCAAAAAAATGAAGCCAACACTGAAGTGGTCCAAACTGCAGTTCCTCTAATGACCACTTGAGGTGGACTCCAACAGTGAGTCACAGACGCCCATAGACTCTCATGTTAAATGCTTTAATTCACAGCAGAAATAAACATGTTTACAGCCTGGTACAACAAACTGTTTTGGTCTATAGAGCTCATTTCCTCCTTCATGACAACTGCACAGGGGTGAATTTTTATATAACTCACCTGTTTACATTTTATTAAGCCTTAAAGTTATGGAGAATTGAGGGCGTGGTCGCTTTGAGTGACAGGTTTGGGTTAGTTAGGAGTTAGGGGGAGTCAGGTTCTGCCAAGATGGCGACAGCGGAGCAGCTTACTCAGAGCTTCGAAACCGCTGGTCAGAAACCTGTGGGTGACGTCATGGAGGCTACGTCCAGCTTTATTCACAATCTATGATGGGGCCACATCTCGTTTGTTCTTGTGCACATGATATCTGCCAAACTTTTCACAGTATCCCACTGAACAACAGGTGGCGGTAACATGCCAAGAGATGCAGCAATGCACCAACAAAGTGCAGAGAAGAAGAGGACCGCAAGGTAGTAAACATGGATGTAAACAATGCAGGTTTCAAAATGTAAAAAAAATAATAATAATAATGAAACCAATAGAACAAAGCCTTACTGGGTCCACATATGCCTGTATCTAAACTAGCGCTGCAGAAAGTCACAACACAAAGAAACAACTGAGATACTGACTCATCACATGGTCTTACTGATCAGTCTCACCCTTTGTCATCAGACTGGGACTCTTTGACGGGTTTAGTTGGAGGAGTCTTCTCCTTCTTCTTCAGATATTCCTTCAGCTGCTCGGCTCTGTCCAGGTAGTCAGTACACTTCTCTCTGATGCTCTGCTTTGCTCTCTCACCCTGGGCCTCATCTGCAGCGACAAACACAGCAGGGGCCCTACATTAACTTTAATGTGCCACTGTGTGGGTATCTGTTAGTGTACCTGCTCTTTTGTTTCACAGAGGTGCAGCAGCACAAAATGGAAAGAGGCTCCTCCTGGAGATCATGCTGTTGTGTGTGGATGGTGTCGAGCAGCACAATCTGAATACACAGCACTCAGTTTTGTTTCTACTGTAGTCACATGTGGTCACATCATACTGTAAAATGTGACCACAGTGTTTGCATTTCAAGAATAAAACATGAAATGATACTTCTGCCAAAAATAAAGATGGAGGGAAACAACAAGGCACACAATTGATGAGCTGCTGCAATTCAACATCAGCTTCTTAAACAACAGAATACAGAGTCACAGTGAACCAGTCTGATGTGTGTTGTATTGTTTGGGGTTCCTCTGCAGCAGCCTGGTGTAACTTCCACATGATTTAGTAAAGGTGAAAAGATTTATTTACATTTTAAGCATTATTTTTTGCAAGTAACAGATGTCGAGAAGGCTGAGAAATGACCAAATTACCACCTTGAAAATAGGGCCCTAAATGACTTAGATCATGGAGGTGTGAGGAAAAGCAGTGAACTGTAAAAACACATAAATGCCGTAGAAAAGAGACACTGATATGAGTCATAAGTCAGGTTCCTCACACTTGACAACATGAAGGAAGTACTGCACTGCATGCTGATAACATCTGAGGGCCTCCTCGTAGTTTTTGGCTTTGTCCTCCTCTGCAGCTTTGCTGGCCAGATCTATAGCTTTCTATGAAAAACAGACAGCATGGAAGAGAGGACTTCAGGTTACAACTTTATAATAAATAGTTATTAATGGTTAATGAATGATATGTGTGACACAGTAAAAATAATTCATCACAAGTAAAAGTCCTGCATTTAAAAGTGTTAATGGTAAAATGAGCTTAAAGTATCAAAAGTAAAATAACTCATTCTGCAGACAATGGCTCCTGTGATCTATATATTACTATATATTACATTAGTAATGATCTTATGACTGTTATATGCATCAGATTTAATAATCATGATATAACAGTGATGTACACTTCGGTAGTTTAGTTGTGGTGGTTCCCATCCTGGGGGCTGAGTCTCTTCAAAAGGGTCACAAGAAAAATCTGAGGGGTCCTGAGATGATTAATGGGAGAGAAAAGAAGGAAAAACAAAGACCCACTACACAAACTTATATTTGTATTTTCGAGTTTTCTCTGATCAGCTTTTTATGAACAGGGATACTTGGATACTTTTGGGGATTTACTTCAATGAACCCACCTGAGAGGCTCAGACAGGTAAATCAGTCATTGGTGAAGCTGCTAACAACTCACAGACATCTGAAACACGACAGAGGGGCCTCAAATACACCCTGCTCTTAAAGGTTGGAGACTATGTTTTAATTTTCATATGTTTTTTTTAAATGTAAATTATGAATCTGACTGTAAACCAGGAACAAAAGCTGTCAGATAAATGTACTGCAGCTCCTTCTGAACTGTAGTGGAGTGGAAAATGGAAACACTAATGTACATCAAGCTTTCACCTCAGTGCAGGACTTCAGTAAATGTTCTCAGTAACTTTCAATCACTTTTGAAACAAAAGGGCTTTTTCACAACATGGCAACCTAAATATTATTATTATTATTATTATTATTAACCGACTAACTGATGCTTAAAGAATTACTGAATGATAATAACCATTAATAAAAGGAAACGCTAGTAAAAACGTTTACATTTACGTAGTTTTAGTCGTAGTTTAACCATTTAAAATGACTAAAATCTGGTGACAGTCTTATGTAACACTCACCTGTAAATTACCACCAGCCATCAGCTCTTTTAACGTCGGTCCAACTTCTCAAAGTTCTCAAAAAAAACAACAACAACTATAAACTATCTGTCTCTCGTCTTTTCCTGTTTCTTGTTACTTACATTTTTTTTTAACAACTTGTGTCGTAAAACATCCTGAAGGTTTGTTTCTCTTCCGCTTCGAAAAAAGGTCACTGTCACTTCCGCATTGGTCACATGGCGGTGTTATTGTCTCCGGGGCCGCTCCTGATTTGTCACTGGCACACTGACGGAGTCGTTCAAGGGGAACTGTAAATGTTTTAAATTAGTTCGCTTTCTTTGAAGAATGAAACGGAAGTACATTCAACCACACCACAGGGGAGTTACACCTGAGTTACAGGCGTATATCAGACAATACTGACCTCTAGTGAGTATTAGTCACTAGAACTAAATCATGATGTTTCTATAAAATATCATATCTCATTGTTTGGCTGTTGAATCTTTATTTTCCCGCTGCAAAGCCTCTTAACACTTAATACTGTGACTTTTCAAAATAAAGAAATCCTCATTCATTGAATAAATACAAACTGCCACTCCTGCATTAATTAACAAATTTACACTTTATTACATTTATTAAAAAGGCAAATAAATAGTGTGCAAAATATGTAGAAATCTTACAACACCTGGGGGATAGACAAAAATAAATGCATATACTGTAGAACACCAGCGTAAAGGAGACGATGCAGGTGGAGGACAGATGCAGTATGGTTGCACATTGTGTTGCTCAGTTTATGTCCAGGTTTATTCAACATATGACGGCAATCAAAAGCAAGCACCAGGTACAGAACATGTTGTGGCTGAGTAGGTTCGACAATGTGTTGTTGTTTTATTTTCCCCTCACATCAGTGCAGTACAGGCAGGCAGGAAGACAGGGGTCTGGGTTGTCATCAGCTGTTTCCATTTAAGATTTTTGGACGTAAAACTTTTAGGATGCGTTCGCTCTTTGTAAGATCTGCAGGGAGTTCATTACTCTGTAAAACACACGTGAGAAAGAAGTTAATGAACTGAAGCTTCTTATGTTCTGTCTGTTCATCATCTCTAAATGTGCCTTACCCTGTTGGGTAGTGTGGGGTCAGCGTTGGCCCCGACCAGCAGCAGAACAGTTTGCAGATCTCCACCCATAACAGCAGCATGAAGGGCAGTGGAGCCATTCTGGAGACAACAGATAAACATATGTATTCACAGTTCTTATGGAGTGGTGCTGTGTTCTCCACTCACAATCAATCTGCTCTTCATCCAGCACTGCAGGGTTAGTATTAAAGGAATGAGATTGATCCCACTCTCATGGCTACACACTTAATATGAAGCTACCAGCATCAGACTGTTTGCTTAGCACAAAAGCTGGAAATAGGTGAAAACAACTAGCCTGGCTCTATCTAAAGGCACAGGTTGTGAGACAAAGTGTTAGTAAACTTTTTTTTTGTTACCAGCCTAGCTGTTTCCCCATTTCCAGTCTTTCAGCTAAGCTAAGCTAACCAGGTGCTAATCGTAGCTT